>NC_052400.1:16731941-17046108 GCF_009389715.1 Phoenix dactylifera
CCAAAGGGACCAACTCCTTCGGATGGTCAAGGGTCTGGGACCAAAATTGGTGACAGTTGTTGAGCAAGATGTGAACGCTAACACAGCTCCATTCTTCCCAAGGTTACTTCTCCTCAAAAGCCTTCAGTTTCTTTTTAACACGAAGAATTCAGTATCCATTCAGAATATACTTACAAAACATTGTCTTTTATCATGCAGAATTAGGCTGAAACCTGATATTTTCCTTGAGCCACTAATCTCTATTTTACATTTAAAAATGCTGCTTTTGTATTTATCCTAGAGCAATTGCGAAATTCTCATTTCAATACATTCAAAATGGGAATGAACCAGTGCTTGCCCTAGCAGTCATTCCCTCTGTCTACCAACCAGAGGTTTTGGGTTTGTATCTTGGTGGTGCATCCCCAAACACTGGAATATGGTTAATCATGGTGCCGGTGGGCTTCCCTCCATCTCTTTCTGAAAAAATTGGGGGAAATCACAACCATAGAACCTTGTCCCTACTATTTGAGGTTGTCTGTTTTGAGTCCTTTGCAAATCAGTTCTATCAAGATCTACCTTTGATTTTATTGTGAGCTTCTTCAAGACCTTTCTTATAATCTCCATACGTGGCACCTCCTATCTTTTCTCTCGTTTTAAATCTTTCGGAGATGATTCAAACTATTGAGGCCTCCTCTGATTGTTCTTGCGCATTTCCATTCTCTTTCAATGGATTCTTCAGCACTTTATATCTGATGACGCGACTCTTAGGGCTTCTTTGACTGACTCATTCCATACCCGGTCCTACTTTATCTTTTCTTCTAAAGCATCTCAAAGATCATGTTTTTGCAAACAAGCCATGTATATTTTGTTAACTTTTACATATACTTGAAATATTTTATTTACCAGCTGAAACTTATTTTAGCTGTAAATTGTGTTATATACTCATTCCTCGCTTCATCTTCCTCGAAATGATAGATTTGTGGAGGTGTATAATTACTACTCAGCTGTCTTTGAGTCACTTGATGCAACTATGCCAAGGGAGAGCGCGGACAGGATGAATGTGGAGAGGCAGTGCCTCGCACGTGACATCGTCAACATCGTCGCCTGTGAAGGCACAGAACGCATAGAGAGGTAATTTCTGGTAGTATATTTAGCATTCTGCTGACCATCAAACAGTACACTTGAACCACCTTGTTTAAATTAATTACTTGTTGTGAGAAAAAGGTATGAAGCTGCTGGGAAGTGGAGGGCGAGGATGACCATGGCTGGGTTTCTTTCGTCCCCATTCAGCGGTCATGTGAACGAGACAATAAGAACACTGTTGAAGTCGGCGTACTGTGACAGATACATGCTTAAGGTGGAAAACGGGGCCCTCTACTTCGGCTGGGAGGACAAAACTCTAGTCGTGGCTTCCGCATGGAAATAGAACTTTAACCTTTAACAGGAGTAATACTACCGTGCTTTGTATATTCCTGGTTGTTTTGATGTGTATACGGATGAATGGAACTGAAATACTGCAGGGCTTGATATCGGATCCAATCTGAACTCTCTCTCCGTTGACTTGACTTCTACAACCTCGCTGCTATGTGATACTAAACAATAGCTTGCCCAAAAATTCTGAAAACATCTTTGGCATACTTTGATTGCTTTCCTCTTGTATGTTGGAATTTTGCGCCATCTTTGACGTATTGGCTTAGTGTGCACGCTGTTGCTGAAGATAGATTTTCTGTCCGCTGACCACCTACCACACCAGCTCTGGCATCCATGTTTTGGCTGGCTGGTGCAGCTCATGGTTTGGGAAGTATTGTTTGACCTTTTTTTTTTTTATTAGTTGTTAAGATTTGGTTTGCGGAAAATGGAGGGGAAGGTGCGGTGAATGGGGAAAAAAAATTGTTTGATTGGAGATTCCAAGAGAAAGATGAAAAAAATATTTTTATGAGAATAAATTTTTTATATTTCATGAAAAAAAATTATGAGAAATATGTAAAAAAAATTTATTAATTAGGAATTGAGTTTTTTTAAAAATTATTTTTAAGTGATCAAAATTCATAAATAAGATCTTTTTCTTTATTAGGGATATAATACAATTTATACAACTTTCTTAAAAGAGTATATGCTTAACTAAATATAAGCCATTCTGGAATATATCATTTTTTTTATGATCAATTAATCATGCCAAAATTATTTTTCTATGTATCATATTTTCAGGAATCATCTTTCCAAAAAAAAAAATTTACAGTGATGAAAAATTATTTCCGCAAACCAAACGAGTCCTAAGCGGTCAGTCATGAAGAAGGCTATCTAGTTTGCTGCCTCATTTGCCTTCCAGTAGATGTGTCTCGCTAAAAAAAAGCTAATCCATGAATGCGGCCTGCATCTCTTGGACACGTTATGATCGTCATGTTGCAATTTGTCAGCCTTTTAGGGGCTACCGGGATTAAGGAACTTGGCTATGTTTCTGATGGGTTGACCGAGTTGGTTTCAATTTTATCCTTGATACACCATAGCTTCTACAGGTGGAGTTTCAATAACACCGTGTAATTGAATGTAAATGGAGAAGGATTTTTATGGTTTAATGAAAGCAGAAGCTGCTTAAGATCAATGCAATTAAACATACTCCAATTGATACTAAATTTTGAATCGTTATCCAAATAAGCAGCAAGCAAGCTAATGCTGCATGTGTTATTAGGCAATAAATTTCTGCAGCAAAAATTATCTAAAAAGGAAACTGGGAGGCTCTTGTAAACGAAAAAGAGTCATCTTCAAGAATTTCGTCTTATCAACTTGACATCGAAAGCTTGATGTTGGAGAAATGACATTTGCTATTTCATCTTCCCTCATACTGTCTTCTGGTTGCCATCATAACCATAATTTACAGGTAATTGCATTTCTCCTACGACCTGATAAAGACTCCAAAGTCCCCAACTACTGGAATTGGTACCAGCACTGGATTGGAAGGCTTCATCTCTTCCTTGCAGAACTTAACATTGCGCTTGGAATTCAAGTTGGAGATGCTGGAAATAACTCTTCTTGAAACCATGTTGTGGGCAAGATGGTCCGAGAAAACTGTTGCTCCAACATTTTAAATGCAAGCGCATAATTTGATGGTTTTATAGTTCCAGAGGTGAAGATAAAACTTTTATTGCAGATCTTAGCAATCTTCTTGATGAGCTTGTCTTCTGATCTTGCTGTCTATATACATTAGCCGTCTTCTCTGCGTGTTCTTTTCCTGCATGGAAGTGATTGAAGCTGAACTGTTATTGCTGCAAAATTGGACATCTCCTCTAATTTTTTGTGTGAGACTTTACATTCTGTTCTGTTGGGTTCTACCTATCTATAACAGATTATTTAAGAAGCTAAAGGAGATGGTGCATACTTTTTGACATGAAGATTGTTGTACTGCATTTCTACAAGCAGTCACAAGCCATCGACACCAGAACAGAATTATGGGGGGGAATGGCGTCCTATGGGTACTTTGCCTTGTATATCTCTGATCAGTCGCTTGACTTTGATGTTTTGAGTAACCAGAATATGGTTTGACAGGAAAATTAAACTTTTGGTCCCAAAATGTCTTGATGTACCAAGTGCATATCAATGTCAAACAAGGTTTGCAATCTTACAAGCTTGTATATTTTGATGTTTTGAGTAACCAGACTATGGTTTGGTGGGAGAAAGATAGCTCATTTGGTTCTCTTGTATTTACACCAGCTGCGAAGTTCTATAAGGAGTCCTTATCCCATTCATGAAGCTTTCAAACTCCCGAGATCTTAATGGAGCAGCAGATTGCAGCACAGCTCATGGAGCATTTAAGCCTGTGGTTTCATTTACAACTAGAGCTAAGCATGTGTTACTTTTTCCTAATTACCTAATGATGATGATGATAGTCATCTATATCATGGTTAGATAAATTATAACGCGCTGATGAAATTCTAATAATTGGTCGTCCATTTCTCATTTACTAGTGCCTTGTGATTCATGGACGTAATTTCTCTATGCATCACTCATTCTATGCATGAAATTATCAAGCACTAGTGAAAGGCGAATGAGTGAGAATGCAAGAAATATCCAGTATCTGAAACAACCATCAGCAATATCATTAACTTGTATTTCACAAAGAATTGTTGAATAAGTCATACTTAATTCATCAATAAATCTAAAAATATGCAAAAAATAAATATGAATAGTTAAATATTTTTCAATTATTTTGTGCATGGGGACCGCGAACCATTGGCGTTCCATCGCACTCAAGACTTAACTGTAACAGAGATATGCAGCTGATGGAAAATTGGACGGTTGGGCATGGCTGAAACTGGGGGTCCTCACGTGAAGGGTTCTATGATGGGAGCATGGGCATGGGGGCCCACTAGGCATATTGGTGGGCCAGGGCCTAGGAGAAGCCTACCAAGGAAATGACAAATTTTAAAAAAAAAGTCACGAGGCATGACTACGTTCCTTGCCTCCTTTCCCATCTGATGCAGCAGCCAATGCATTTCATGAAACACCAACCTTATCACGACTTCACCCTAAAAAGTTAGCTAAGAAGATGATATTCGGATTTTTTGAATTTACATATGCAGTATCAAAAATTTTCCTAACAAATAACCAATATGAAACTAAACATATTGCATGGCACTCCGGCATCCTCGCTGGGCTAAGAATCTAAATCAATTCAATCTAATTATAAATCCCACAAATCTAATTATCAATACTATGGTTAATTCATGGTCAATCCAAATAGATCCGTGCTGCAATGTCTCGTAGTCCATATAAGTTATGAACCGGATCCGCTCTTATACTATTTGTAATATTCAAGATCTCATCGAAAAAAAAATAGTTAGAATGAAAGAGGCTATAAATGAAGATATTAAAATTAAGGATCATGATAGTGATTATAAAGATTAAATCCACATCCAACGACTGGATGGGTTGAGGACGAATTCTTTACAAATTAATTTAATGACGACAATGACAATATAGATATTGACCGTGCTGATGGGAATGTTTTGATTGATTCCTTGTGAAATCACTTAACAAGAAACTCTGAACACTTTCTGGTAAGTTGTAGTCAGTTTAGAGGCATATCAAGTTTAATCAAGTATAGTTCAATAGCATTATTTGGAAGTGGATTAAAGTGTAACTTAATTGGCATGGTTAGGCATAACTTGCGGGTTAAGTAGAAATATTCGGATGGTCACCTTCCCCGGTTGCACGCCATAGGGCGAGACATCAGGTTGAGCTGTCGCGTATACTAATTTAATTGAACTTTTCTAGTAGATGTCGGCAGATGGAGGATATCCATCAATAGATGTCGCAAAGAAAAGGCCCACCTATGGATTATGGAGTATGAGGTCATTTTGGACCCACGGGAAGGTTACTTAAGACATCTCATTTGTACCCATATGTGGTTGCATTTACTCCTCCAATCCAATAGTTCATGCCCCTCCAAAAACAACCAATGGCTTAAGCACACATCGTTTCGCATATCCAAGTAGGCTGAAATTAGATAGGATATTAGTAAATCTATATTCATATCTATTTTATTTAATAAATATAGATACAGATATAAATATTAGTCGAATATAAAAAATAATATTAATATATTTTTTAAATGGATATGAGTATAAATCAAATACGGAAAATATGAATATAAATATAGATATAAGTCATATAATGAAATTTTATGACCACAAAATCAAAGATATCACTAGATGGATGATAAATCAAATTAACGTGATTATATATTTCTATTAAAAATTTATGAATGCTATATAAATTAAATAAGGCTGCAAATAAAATCAGATATTCGGATCATGTAGTTGTCTATTCATATTTATATTTATGTTTTTTGATAGATATGGATACAGATACGAATATTAATATCCAAATAAATTAACGTGATGAATATTATTCTATCCCCTATCACTTCTATTATAGATTCCGGCTTTATCTTCTTCTATGGGACTAGGGAACTTTCAAGTTACTCTGTTAGCCGACACCAATTATCTTCTTGTCCTTTGTTTTGTTTTTTCCCACTCTTTTATACCAATTTGATCCAATGTTCGAACATTTTCTAGGGTTATTCTTCGGCTCAGAAAAAAGTGGACGACAATGGATCTTATTAAATTCAACATACACGGCTCATGCTCTCCACTGATACCTTGACAAGCATAAATCATGCGGTAACCGAGAGCATCATCACATCATTGCAATATTTGATAGAGTAACATCTGTGTGAAGGAGTAGACCTCCTCATTGGGATGGTAGGGACTCTGAAGCATGTGGACTACATGGATGACGGACCATGCCCATTATCGGATTTTCACAAAAGAAATTTGGAGCGCAAACCTTTCAAGATTCACTTGATCGCCGAGCTTGCTTCCATCGCCCCAAAAGTTTACACCTTAATTTGGTTTTACGTGGGAATCTCCAGTTCTTCTTCTTCCTTTTTTTTTTTTTCTCATTTCATGAAGATTAAAGCACGTAATTCATTGTTCTCAAGTCATATTATATAGAGATACCGACGCCGTAGAAGAACCAGTCAGTAAACAATGTTGTCAATTTTATTTTGGTAATCTTGAATCTCACTTCTCTCCATTCTCCAAGCTTAACTCTAGAATATTTTCTAGAAGTTTATCATCCCATGCTGACGATGCATAAAGGATTCTTTGTTGTTGTTCCTAGAATTTTCCTTTGCACTTTTTGTTACGCTTCTCAATCTATCATCCATGCTGCCAAAGCTTGGCCCCCAGATGATGTAAGTTAGGTTTGCCTTTTCTCTTACCTTCTCTTTTTTTGGAACAGCAATAACTCATGGTTCCACCTTGATCCTTCTGGTAAATACAGAAGGACCTCTATCAAAACCAGTACCATCCATGATCCCTTTTGGAAGATGACACCAAGTTTTCATTTTAGAGATGAGATCAGATTAAAGCCTTGTGCATTTATATTCAAGAGAGGCATGCTAGGTTCGTTATAAAGAAGAGCTAGAAATGATATCAGTCATATATTTCATGAACTTAAGCCACATGCCTCTACAAGTGAATTGTTGTGTAAATCTTTTATGATTTACAAGTGAATTGTTATGCAACCATTAAATTAATCAGGATACAAGATAAATTACTCCAAAATACATGATCAGAGCTTGACTTCTAACTCTTCTTACTCCAAAATAAATTATTCCATCATACCAGATAATATAATTTATTTTGAATTGAATGAAATATGGCTTTACTTTTATTTTTGAAATATACCAAAAGCCCTCTTACAACTTTAAAGGCCTAAGTTGGATTACATTAAATTCCAGGACTCAGAGGTTTCCCACCAAACTGGCAACCTGTAGGGGTAGGTTCCTGAGACAATGCGATCGAACCTGATCAACTAATGAATTCGTGAAGCAAGGACAGAGCAGGTATCTTCTAGTGGTGAATCAGAAGGGCGTCAATGTTGCGCTTGCCTTCAGGACCTTTGCTATACCACGATGAAACATAATCTCCATAGAAAACCCCCTGATACTTGAGTGGGCAGCTCTCGGTGACAAGTTGAGGAGCAGGCGATATTCTCCTAGTTTTTGATGGGTCATAGAACGTGGCAACAGATAACCGGGCACGATGGGCATTGACAACAGCACGATGTATGGAACTCTTAAATAAACCATTGCTTATGATCTGCACAAGGTTCAAAAAAAATTAGGATTCATGTAAAAGAAAGTATTATTCAGTATGATCCTTATAAATCATATGAAAGAATAAAGAAGACCATCAAATTCAGAGGAACCATAATTTCCATTCCCACCAAACAAAATTAGTAGAGTTTCTTAAGATACTTTGCAAATTAATAACACAATCTAACCATTCTAATTATCATGTAATGATTTGTGAAATATAGAAATTACTGGCAGATTTATTGCTGCATCAGCAGGAACAATGCAAACATTCAATTATATTTTTCATATATTATATTAAATACCATCATATGACAAATATTGCAGCAAAACCGTCATTGTAGATGCATTTTTCAAACAAGTCTAGAGGGTCTTGATCAGGTTAACTCCTCTGTATTGGCAGATGACAGTGTAGGTTATAATCTACACCAAGAGATGCTTGTCAGATTGCTAAATTAAATAATGCCTTATAGAGTTGGCCTCCAAAGTTCGAATATTCCCAGGTAATATATAGCTGCCAAATTGGAAAATCTAAGGAGCACCAACGGCCATTCATTACTTTGCCAAGAAATGCAGAACCCCTATGCAGCAGCCATAAAGTTTTAGTTAATGAATAGACTCATATATAGCAATGAGCTGAAAATTCAGCACACATAGTACATCATTAAAAGGAATATGGCAGTGGCGGCGGCGGCGGCAGCAGCAGCAGCAGAAATCCATTACTACTGGCAGTAAGAAAACAAAAGTACGTGCCCTTCTTTTGGCATATGCATCATCATCACAGAGCAATCCACTTATTCATCTCTGATGAAGTGTTTGACAACTCATCCTAAAGTCATTTAAATTCCAACATTCCAGAGTTCATGTAGCTCCAGCTTGTTAAATGTTTAACAATACTCAAATCTTGCAGCAGCTACCATACTGCATTGTAGTCACTAGAAACGACCATAAAACACTTGGGATTTTGTTGATCAGTTTCTCAAAACAATATTCTTGTTACTCTATTGATTATCATCTTCAAAACTAATAATAACACATAAATTTATTTAGAGGAAGCTAGATTGCATATTAAGTAATGAGCCAAGTCATAATTGGTTAAGTTGCAACTGATGCTCGTAAGCACCCCAGTGACAAAGTAGTCTAAGAATCCAATCTAGCAGTTAAATTCAGCTGTGGTGGATCTTAAAGCCATTTTTTTCTAGTCAATGACTAGAGAATAGCATCTAATCAAAAAGAATTAAACAGACAGGAATCAATACCTCTGTTTGATCAGCTAAGATGACAATGATTGCATTGGATAATGGTCGTACAGGTATCCATTCCCCATCTTTCAAAACTTCTAGACCACCCACATCATCTTGTACTAGAAGAGTTATGGCACCCATATCAGAATGGGCTTGCAAACCAAGAGCAAGATCTGGTTGCGGACAAGGGGAGTAGTAGCTGATAGTTATGTTCTGGTAAACTTCTCCAACTGTCTCTTCAAAATATGAAGTTGGTAAGCCAAGACTTTCGGAGATAATACGTAACAACTTCTGAGCAAGCTCTTTCATATTGTTGCTATATTCCACCACAATATCCCTGCGCACATCGAACAGACAAACTTCATAAATCTTATAAGGAACTAGCAAACACTTGAGATGGAAAGACATGCTTGATATTTTCTGTGCCCACTTATAGGAGTCCACATGCTGAGAGTATCACACCATGATAATACAGGTGGCAGAAGAATTATAAGATCTAGATGGCCATCACTTGTGGCCTGAGGGACTATGATTTTACCAGACATACATGATTTTACGTGAAAGAGTACATATCAAGAGAAAAAAACCAACAAATTACAAAGTTTGTGATGGAGAATCCAAAGTTTTAATGATGTAAGGTGAGATAGCGCTATGTACATGGAAAGGTGGGACGGCGTGTGGATGTGTGGATGATGGGTAGGTGCAACTATAATACATGGGGGTGAAAAAAAAAAAGGCTTTACACCCATAGTAAAATTCAACAATTGAAGTTGCAAAATGAAATCTATTAACATTCGGTTTGATTTATAATGTCTAAAATGCCTAAAACAAAAATCAAATATTTCGTGGATTTCTTGTCTATACATCAAGTTGTCCTATACCTAAAGCTATGTGATTAATAGCCAAGATATGCGATCTCCAAACTATTTTGAGCTGGCTTCATAAATCCTCATTCAAGAATCATTCTATGAATGTACCACCACTATTAACACCAGCTGTCTCCAAATGCTTCTTCACTGTGTCTATCCATGTTAACTTAGATCTTCCCCTTTTCTTTCTTGACCCTTCGAGATATACTGGAGCACCTGTCCTGAATTGGCCTTCTTAAATCACTGTCAATGCAACCCAACTTAACAATTGGTTCTTTGGATTGGAAAGAAGTGTCATGGGACATCCAAGGTCCAAATTTGAGTTCCTATTTGCCATCACTTGTGCATTGTTAGGTGTCACAATAGGAGATTAAAAATAGCACAGGTGGTAGGTAATAAGAGCTAAAAATTTGACAGTTACAATACATATGAAGCCCTTTTCTTGATCCACACAGGCTTGATTTTCAATTCAGAATGAATCTTAATTTATATGTACAAATCATTTTAGTCAGTTCTAAAATGCAACTCCTACGCATCATCTATTATTTTGTTCCTACCTACATCATCTCTAGTCATACTGCATTCATTTAACATTCTTATTCATGCGTTACCCATCTTGTTTGATCAGACCCTCTTTTATCCCCTACCATTCTTTAAGTTGTGATATTACAAATGTATTGCCCTTTTATTACTTTTCCTCTTAAGTTGCTCGGACATGCATGGGTTACACAGCACCTCAAAAGTGCTTATGCACTTCGTCCACTCAGATCCAACTCTATTAAGAATCTCTTCATTAATTCTCCGTTTTATTGTATAATAGATTGAAGAAATTGGAACCAATAGCGCCAGTTTTATAGTCATCTCTGTTTCCTCCTAAAATCATATTGCAAATCCTTTGTTTCATTTTTCTACTAATATGCCTGCCTCTCGTCACCTTTTCTTCATAATTCCAATTCAAAATTTAACATTTTCTCTTATCATATTATCTACAAATAGCATACGTCATAGTAAATCTTCCTAAATATTAGTAAGAAGCTCAGGGTGTCTTCGGCTGGGCAAAATAAAGAAAGTGTACAAACCACAATTTGATGAAAGTCATTTTTGATATGACTCAAGTTATACATAGACAATTCATGTTAGACGTGCCATCCCTCTGATTTTTTTTTCCAAAAAAGAAGCTTTCCTTCTAGAGCTGGAAAAGATCAACATATAGATTGGAAAACCGATGAGCATAACCAAGTTCTACCTGGCCTAGACTAATTAGTAATCACGCTAGAACCATAACATATATGGGCAAACTAAGATTTGAAATAATGACTATCTTTCATCTCTTATTAGGATCAATAAGACCCAACAAAATTGAGAACTACTACAATATGATCTCAATTCCATGGCCATTTTACGCAGAAAGATGTGAACTTGGCCATTCCAATCTAGTATCTACCATTAGATCTACACAAATCAACCAGCAAATAAAAGAAAACTATTGGAAATTTTTTACCACCTGTAATTGTTAGGAAAGTCTGGCCACCGGCTAGGGTTGCGGCGGGGCTCCGGGAGCGTGTGGTGGTCCAAATAATCCCTCCAATCGAGCACCCCGTCATCCTTGGCGAGCATACGGCTACCGTATCCCTCGGACGCAGCCGCCCCGGGGTCGCACGCGTACTGGAGCTTCGTCTCCATGGGGGAGCGGAAGAAGCCGAGGCCAGCGGCCTTCATCTCCTCCAGCAACCGCGCGGGGACGCCGTGGTTCACCACCTGAAAGGCGCCCCACTCCGCGCACGCGCCACGGAGCTCCGGGAGGGGGTCCACGGAGGGGTCGAGGTCGACGACGGGGACGCCGCCGGGGGACGCAGCCTCTCGGCGGCAGGGATCCGGCCGGAGGTCGGGGGGCTGGACGTATTGGGGCGGGAGGTGAGAGAGGCCAGCCTCCGAGAGGGCCTGTACCCGTTGGGGGATGCCGATGGCGCCAGCCGCTTCCATGGAGTCGTGGTTTGTGAGCGAGAGAGGAAGACGGGAAGCGTTCACGCCAGTTGGGTGTGAAGGCTATACAAGAAGCTTAGAGCTCGAGCAACTGATACAAGCCAAGGGTGCACTTGATGGATGATCTCCTATCATATCAACGGATGAGAATTTATTATTTTAACTTTCGCGTTGGGTCAATAGGTTTGTGGTATTTAACTGTTATTCTGCCTCCTTTGTTTTTTAAAAAACTGTTATTCTACTATAAACGATCATGATAACTTACAAAAATATAATAATACTTTTTTAGAAAATAAACTGAAATATTTATATCAGATAAACAGATGTGTTATCTTATAAATAATCAGAAGATATTATTTTGTCCTATTAACAATGGCCGAACAAATGATAATTATTTTTCATATCCCTGCTATTTTAATAACAATAATTAATAATGACAATAACAACAATTATATATCATATATAATTACATTCGGCCAGTGGATACCCAAAAGTCAAATCCAAATCTCTATCTAAGCCTTACAAGGTTTTAATTTTAAATCTAAACCCTACCTAATTACTATAAGATTTTGCTAGATTGGTCTTATTAAATTTCGAAACAAGTCACATACTCAAAAAAATCCATTCAACTATCATCTCTATGAGAGTACTGCAACTGATCACCTATCATATCATCGGTTAGTTTACCAAACTGATGTTGCAATTAGAAATTTATACTAGATCAGTTCAACCAATCACCAATTTTCATATTAGTGTGGAGAACTAAGCAATGAAATTACATGTAACATCTAACATTTCCTCTAAGACATTATATTTAATGAATGTCCATAACCATATCAACTACTCTTAGATCAACGGATTTAAGAACATATAAGGTAAATTAATTCTCTAAAATCACATGATTTCTAGCCAACTTAAAATTCTAAAGACGTATCGTGAAAATAATTTTGCTGAAAAAAACAGCATTTGAAAGAAAAAGTTATTGCTTTTAAAACATCTCTCCCCCGTTGTATCAAAAAAAAAAAAAAAAAACCTCTCCCCCCAAACTGAGGTGAAAATTTTCAAAGTTAGTGTCCCAAGAGCATCTCCTTGCATTGTTGTTAGTTGATTTATTTCTCATTTACTTTAGGAAAACAAGACTAGGGAGGAGTTTCAAATAATTTAACAATGTCATCTATGAAAATACCTACCAAATTGTGTATACAATATTGGATTACCTCTCCATTTTCATCATGAACATTTCTTGAGAACTAAAACAGGGGAAGCCTAGGCAAATCCGAGTCTAGAATTTGAACCCAAATGACTGGAATTTAACATATAATGACTTTACCAATAAAGCCAGTTGGCACTCTTCATTTTCATCATGGTCAAAGTACACAAATGTTGGTAAGACCAAGGGGCCATTCACCAAATGTTTGAAATTCAAATTTTATCAACCCTAGTTTTATACAGGATTCTAACAAGTATAGTTGTGCAAATAGATCAAAAGATACAAGGTATCTCGTCTGTCTTGTTCCATGAATTTGAAGAGACATACTAGGCAATTTCAGCAAACCTCTTATTAACAACACATGAAACATAAGTTGTCAACAAAGGCAGTCAAGCCAACCTTTATCACAGCCTTGCAATGATTTTAATCTGGCATCAGAGAGACAATAATTTGTCAAAATAGAAACCATGACAACTGGAAGACAACAAAGGGAGCACCTGCATACAAAAGTTTGCGCCATCAACCAACAAAGGACTTGCGGTGTAGCATATGCTTTCCCAGACTAGAACATGACTTAGTTTTAGCATGCTTCTGGTTTATAATCTAGCACAAGATCGCATGTACATGAAGATGTCACTTCCGTGACACATCGCAAGTCAAAACGCAAATACACATCTAGAGCTGAGATTTCGCAAAACCACCATCATAAAATTATTGAAAAGAAAGAAAAAGACTGCAAGATGAAATATACAAACAGAAAAGCCCACTGATCAGTGAGCACGTAACTGAAGCATAAGCAATGCTCACAACATAGGATACTTCAGCCTCTGCCAGTTGAACGATCTCAATCAGCAGTTAACTCATGAGGCAGAATACTCCAACAAAGAATTGGATCTGATGCCGCACAAAGGACCTCTAGTTGACTGGATCTTGGAAGAATTCAGATGGTATTGAAGGAGGGCAGTATTTCTTGGCCACAAACTTGTACTGAGAAAATTACAAGGCGTAACTAGCAATCATTCAAAATAGATTATTTGCACAACAAAATGACAGCAGCTTAAAAAGTTGACTTACCTTGTGCTGACTGTACTTCTCTCTTATTGCAGGTAGGCTGCTGCCAGGACTACTATGGAAAAGTTGATGCAAAGCCTTTACGCAATCACAGAGTTCAGATGGCTTATATAATGTGTAATGACCAAGTGTGGCATTCTGCAATATCAACATGAAAGTGAAAAGATAAACAAGACATTAGATCTATACTACAGAATGTGATCTTGCTGCATATGTAGTTGGTTCTACATCTACATTTCAAATGTAGGATAATTTTTATTTTGCCAACAAGATGAACCATGTGATCTGCGATTTTCTCTAAATGAGAGAGTTTTAACTTAGCTAATTATTTCCTCAGATATCATAATTGCAATCTAAATTCGAAAGGCATGTACCCAAGGTTTCTTCATCGGCTGCAGTATGAACTTTGCCAAGAATATTGCAGAAGCAGCAATTAGGGATGGAGAATAACAAAGCATATTGTACTCGAGAAGTGATAGCTCTGCAACATAGTTGGCAAGGAACTCAAGCTGCAACAGTGGAACCTGGAAAAGAAAGAAAGAAAGAGAAAAGCAAAAAGGATGAAAAAGCTTGCACAACTAGGAATAAAGAGTACCTCTGAATCTCTGATGGAAATAATGAAGATAAAGGTACCTCATCACATCCTTGAGCAGCACGGACAAATCTCCTTGAGTGAATAATAAGAATATCATAAGCTCAACACATGATTTTGCAAAATATATGCACACTGATGAATAAAGCATAGTTATAGTACCTCAAGAAACACTTGGCTGTTGGAGCTGTCATTTCAAACTTCAAGTACTTCAAGACAGCAGCTTCCATTTGTAAAACCTACACAGAGAGACATTAAGAAGAAAGTACAAGCACAGCTGCCAAAATGTAGGCCAGTTTTGAAAGAAAGCCTGACCTCATCCTTGAAGTACGTATTGTCGGTTATGTAGCAAAATTCTTCCACTTGTGGGGCACATATCTCTTCATATTTTCTGCGAAGATCAACATCACCTTATTGATAGTTAAGAATAATGCATGCAAAAGATTACATTCATGATTATATCTAGAAGTAGGTCTTACGCAGCAATAAACATGCAAACAACACCAAGTAGTTGCAATCGTTGGCGATTCATCTCATTGCCAGAAAGGTACCGATCGATGTAATTAACAGTCAAGTATAATGTATCAGGTACAAGACGGTATTCCTCTGCAACCTAAAATTGAATGAAGATAAGTGATTTAATCACTAAAAGACTTAAGGCATTCAAAATCAGTTATTGAAAATAGATTTACTTCTACAAGCCAATCTACTAGGATAGCACGCATGCTTGCATTTATGTCTTTCTGAATCCTTTCCATGAAGTCAGTAGCAGGCCTTTTTTCAGTCTGCCAGAGCAAAAAAAAAAAAAAAAGAAGAAGAAAAAGAAAAACACAATAGATAACAATAAGGGGGATGAGAAATCAAGTCAAAAGCAGAGAAAGTTTACTACTTTCTAGTAGATCAATCGGGATGTTAGGAATAAAAGCAAATCCAGAGATTCAGATAAAAGCAAAAGCAAGCAAGTGTTCATCCAGATGGCTGACATGTTTATATGAATACATTACTGCTTTTACTAAATTTAGAGAGGGTCAGATGAACGCAGCCTTACCCTCACATGCAAAAAAGTTGTTTCCATGTTTCAAACCCGTATCACCCGCTAGAAAAAGAATTTAAAATACGGAGAGGTTTACAAAAAGCAATAAACAACAAGGAACTGAGCCACACAATCTCACATGAATGTTCTAAGGCGAGAAATTCTATAACAAGACACTCTATATTATCCAAGCTATGCAGTAACCTTGTAAATTTGAATAACTTAGAGACCTCTCAACATGTAAACGTATCAGCTAGAAGATTCAATTTTTATCAGTTAATAATTATTTCTGTACTCTTCAGAAAATTCTGACTTCAACAAATCACTTATGCACGTATGAATGTTCCCATGTATAAAGAAACTTAAACCGGATCTCTCCCAGTTGTCCCTCACTGGACCACCACCATGAGGAACTCAAACCCATGACATGTTTGTGGACGTTACTTCTCTAAGCGTATTCACTGCAGTGAAATCTTCCAGACACAGAAGATTATTATATGATGAAAGAACAGTAAAAATATAGCACGAAATTGCTACTAAAAAACTGTGACCAGCAACAGAGTAATAAATAGAACTGGAGAGGTTTGACAGGGATATACTTAAGAATTGCTTTATTTTAGTATTCAATACCAGTGGATGTCTCGCACAACATTCACATAGTAATTTACGGATCACATGATGAATCCATGAATATGCACAGGTAGAATGAGAATATTAGTGAATTTAGTCAGATTTAACAGAAAAATAAGTTACAAAAGAAATTATAAAACTCAAAATTACAATTGCTAATGTAAGCCAGAATACATAGTATTAATGTTGTGCACCTAGAACTTATAAAAAAGAGCATTAAGGTATTCCTTTCCTGACAAGACTTCCTCAGTAGCAAAATATATTACAGCTATACAGCACATCAAGAAATTGGCAACCCGCTGACCAAAATGGCAAAAGAAAGTGTCCCAATAACCAATAAACAAAAAGAACAGGAAATATCCACAAGGAGAAAAATGTCACCTCTGCTGTGCGTAGATGCTTGTATATATCAGGTGCAAGTGTTGCACACAACTGTGGATCCTTGTGATTGTTGTCAACATCAAAAATATCATCTGTTTCCATCAGCACAGGATCATCCCTCTTCCATACAGATCCTGAAAAAATAGAGCTAATTTAGTTCACATTGGGAATGCATAATAATCGAACACAATAGAACTTTACAAGGTTCAAGAACATAGATCCTCTCATAGAACATAAGTGAGAGACAGGAGAGATCAAATAACCTATAATGCTATAAGTCAGCACCCATCATGGAACTAATTAACGGAAGAGGTGCATTTTTCAGAAAGCTAGACCTGCTGCATTTGCATGGTCAGAGATATGGAGATTCTTGATTGCCCGCCTCTCCAAAGAAGCAATTGCAGAAGAATCTCCATTGTCTATATACTCAAAGTCTGGACTTCTCATGGACTCACATGTAGACATAGTTTCATCCGAAGAAACAGAACCTCCAGAGCGATTGGGAGATATGACAATACTGCAAGGTTCAGGACAGGTACCAGTGGTGGATGTTGGCCCATGATGTAGTGGAAGTGAAACATCCTTGCTAGATATAGTAGCAGCTGATGCAGTCACAGAGCTCCTAGGCAGGTTTGTATCACGAACACATAGGACAGATCCCTTTTTCACATTCAATGATGAACTTGTTGTGCTTCCCCTCTAATGAAAATTAAAAAATAAATATTGAATTAAACATTTAACAAGAAACATTTTCAAGAAACAAGGAAAAGAGACCGCCTGAACTGTCTGGCCATGGTTGTCATGACTATAAGACAAACAGCATCATAGTCAAATGATTTTATACATGTAGCTAAAAGTTCAAATCCCTAACCAGCAAAACCATTTCTAAAGCACAAAGACAATATAGAATTTAAAATAGTTCAAATTTCAACAGACTCATAATATATGTGACAAAATTTTAAGACAAAAAATGTTGTGCATTTTTCATAATGCATAGAAACCTTATAGGCTATGAAGACAGTTCTAAATGAAGTCCCATGTCCAAATAAAAGGACAAGGTATCTTGTTTCAGGTTCAAACCCCAATGGTTCTAAAAGAGAAGATTCTTCAGCATTTGTTTCCATGTGATGTAGCAGTAGAACCAACATTTAGATATAAATGTGAGCGATGGAGGTATAGCTTATGGTCAGAGAAGTGGGTAATTGGCGGAGGCAAGGGTCTATTCAAAGTCACAGAATTGGAGAAAGTGAAGCAGGATAGCTAAGCCATGAGATCAAGATAAAGGCAATAATTCTGGCATCAGGAACCTCCAAGAAGGTGGCAGTACATGTTAACATGAATTGGATAAGGGCATAAGTCCAATATAAACATAATGGCAAATCGCCATGTAATTCTTATAAAGAATATGCAATGTAAATACTGTAATGAAAAATCTGGCTTCTTTAACCATATTAACAGAAAGAACTAGATGAAACAAAATTTGAACAAATAAAGAAGAGCCAAAAATATGCAATGATATTAGTTAGGGATTGGAGAAAAGTAAGAGAAAAGATGAAGAAAGAAAGAAATATTAAGGGAAAGTTTTGATAGCAAACAAAGTTACTTGAATATACTAATAAAGGCTCAAGAAGACGTAATACGACAAAACATCAGCTTTAAGTTATAAATTTCAGATTAAGGTGACTTTTACAAGATGTGGTTACCCTATATGTGTTTAGTGATTGCAACTCAATTTTATATTCAATTCAATTGCCTGAGCATGCATTGCAAAAGCGGTTATGTTTTTACAAGTTTGTAATGCATATTGACATACTTATCATTTCGCAAGTTCAAAATATTTTACATTTGACAAATTCAGCTACCAGGGATACTCTTGCCCAATGTTACTTCCATCTCTATTATGGCACAGATTTGATCCTTGAGGCTGTGGTGTAGTATCATGATAATTCGAGACTTTATCAAAGCCCAGAGAAGAATTCAATTTTGTGATACCTAAATTTTCCTTAAGGAGCAAGTTTTGGAAGATATGATAATGTACTAGATCCAAAAATGCTAACCAAGAAACAATTTGAATAGGCTAATTTTCCTGATATATAATACTCATGGTACATCAAAAATGAGTCCACCAATGGTACTTTAAGTAATAATCATGATGACAATGCTTCAAGTTAACATAATAAGGCATGAGGAAGGCATATGCTGAGAAAAGGAGCTGCAAGATTGACAAGTACAAAGGAATGGTAAGAAGGAACAAAAAAACTCAAAGTCAGACAAGCTGAGGGATGAAGAAGATCCACAAAATGTCCCAAACTTAAGCTAAATAGTTTTTTTATCAAAATAATCATTTGTTTTCTATTATGAAAAACTATCCTTTTCATTCTTCTTGCAACTTTGGTTTCAAGAAAACATGTCAAAGGACCTGAAAATTCAAGCCTTCATTGCAACAACTTGTATAACATCTACGCAGAATTACTTCTCAAAAGTATAGTGAGGCTCAATTGTATAATGATATAGGCAAACGATGATATTTTAATATGCTTAGAGTTCTATAAGGATAATTTAATAGCCAAAACTTACATACATGGATAAGAATAGCAGATTGTTCTGAGCCATCAAACACAAGTCATTTTTTATAACTTCTAGGACTCCGCATAATATTATAATCCCCAGAAAAAGGCTATAAATGTAAACCTACAACACTCTCCAAATATTAATATGGCATCATGTTTTTACAGAGAATGAACATGAGAGTCGGAGGCTAAGTTCTAACTTGTACTCACCGATTCAAAGAAACTCAAAACAAAGAAAACGCAGGAACTCTCAGAAACATCCATATGTATCAGGAATCCAACATAACTCAAACTTACATCAGTTCAAACCTCATAGCAAGAACAAATTTAAATAAAAGAAATAAAAAAGGACAGAGTAAAAGATCCAGATTCTATTCATGACAGCAATCTTTCGAATCCACGACGCCATCAAAGAAGAAGGAAAGCACAAAAGAACCGACGCCAATTTTACCCACATGGACCCCCTTCGTTCCCAGCAGACGAGAAGCGTTCCGCCCCGCATTGCTCTGGTTGGTGATATTCCCGAGCGCGACCCTCTTCTTGGCCTGCTCCGAGGCAGCTGCTGCGACCTTGGCGGCATTTTCGACCGCCGGCCTCTTCGCCAGCGCCGATGAAGCCGGGGCAGACGATGACGAAGAGACCGACGAGCGGAGGTTCATGCTCGACATCCCCGAAACCCTAGTCCTAAAATGCCAGTCCAAAAGGCCCGACCTGACCTCGCTCCTCTACGGCCGTTCTTGGTAAGAGATGAAGCAAGAAGGCCGAGGAGAAGCAGACAAGAAGGGAAGAAAGAAACCCTAGCCGAGCCCTAAATGTCTAAGGAGAAGAGAGTTATGGTTAGGGTTTCGAGGGGGATGAGAGGCTCCTCGGCATGGGAGGAAGGAAGGATTGGGGAATTCAAGAAGGGTTTCTCTCTCTTTCTCGCGGACAAGGGGAGCGGAATAAGAGGACGGGCGCAAGGAGATGGGGTTACCTAACCTGTCTTATTTTTTTATTTTTATTGGAGGGAAGGGGGAGGATTTGAATTCTCGGAAGATCGCAAACGTCCGTCCGAGGCGACGATCTCAGCAAGGGAGGGAGCGTGCTTGCGCTCGCCACGAGTCTCTCTCTCTCTCTCTCTCTCTCTCTCTCTCTGCCCCGGCGATTTGAATCTCCTAGTTTGTGGTCACCGGAGGTGGGAGAGAGCAGAGGCTTCTCTTTAACCGAGCAATCGAGCATATATATACACTACCAGAGCGATGGACTGATGGTTGGTGACGTGGGATTGGGGGGGGGGGTGCATCATAGATCTTTTAAATTCGAGCTGGGTAAGAGGATCTGAAAGCCATGTTTTTGCTGGTAGATTGGAAGGGGAAGAGCTAAGAGGAACATGGTGGGGCCAATTTGGATCAATGCTTGCTACCTAAGAGATGTGCCATGCTTGAACTCTAGAGAGCTCTCATGAGATTTGTGGATCTAATCAAACCCTAAGGCAGAATGAACTACCGGCAACCAAGTTAGTCGGCTGTTTTGCTAATGATTCTAATTAATTATAGCATCCCTAAGAAAGATGACTTAAACATGGTTGATAAATAAGCACACTGAATGCAATTAGCTTTTACAGTCGAAACGCTTAAGTTAGATATCTCACATAATGTGAGAAGACGCAAAATAGCACGGTGATCTTAAGCAATTTACTTGATTTTCTTTTACTTAAGTCTTGCTTTTCTTATGCAATCGAAATGTGGAAAGGAGTTCGACTCGATAGAGATCCTCTCATGATCAACTTTACTTGGTTTGTGACAGGAGCATTGAGTTTGTAGCCATTTGTTCATCCCATGCCACCCCGGTAATGGAATTCCTCATATGTTGCGCTTGGAGTTAAAAAGGATATCCTGCAACTCGACCGTCTTTCTGGACCACTTGAAGAAGGAAAAGAGTTGGTAGACCGATAACAAAGGCTTGGAATCAGCTGGCATTAGCTCTCTGTTGGCAAATTTGGAAGGAACATAATGCTAGATTATTTCACCTCTTGGAGTAGCTTGTGTTCAAATAGTAGTTTGATAGCCATAAGTTGTTGGTTAACTTGCTTGATCAGAAGCCTATTTTAATGTAATAAAAGCCTCTCATGCAAAGCATGGCAATCAGCAGATTTCAAAGTCTGGTCAAGTTTTGTCCAAGTCCACGACCTCACTGTTCACTATTAGTGGTTGGCAGTTCACCTGGTCTAGTAACCGCTTGCATGCCTTGCTCTCAAAGCTTGGTTGCATCCTTCTATCATCAGATTAGGAACTGCAGCAGCCTCATTTTCAGAGTCAGAGCGGTACCTAAACACACCTTAGATCATGCACCAATCTGTCTCCATAGCACTTTCTACCCTCCCACGAGAAAAACATCTTCAAATTTGGCTCTCTTAAGACGGCCTCAAGGATATTATGAGATGGTGGAACTCCTATGACGGCCTTAAGGGAGCTCAATCCTAGAATTAAACGAGGAGAGAGAGGTTATTCAATTGTGGTTCCATCAGGTAAGGAGAGAAAAGTTAGTTCAATTACAACACTGCTTCATGAGTGCTGATCGATGGGAAAGGCCGTGTTAGTTAGTATCGCCTGCTCGCAACCATTTAACTCAAGATTTTGCAACCAAAAGGCCTCTTGGAGGCTGGAGCCCAAGTGTTTTGTTATACTACTGCAGGAGCTGTAATTGTTTATGATGACCATGTTCGTAGAGTCCACGACATTAGCTTCTACGTGTTTGCGATTGCAGTATCTCTTTCTCTAACGTGTCAGTTTTCTTGAGATATCACTACTGCTTCGTTTGTCCAAATTCTTAATTCTACATTTGTAGATTTAAGAAGCAAGAAGGCTGTCACGTAGGGTGGTGGTGATGTCTTTGTCCAAACCAACCTAGCTACATCAACTCTTTTATATGAATGCCAAACTTTCTCAAATCTGAAAGGCTAATATTAGTCTTCTATTAAATGAACTCAGAGCTTGCAGCAGAAGAGGACAAGGATCCGCGCCAACTTTAGGCATCTGAGAGACTCAGAGACATGAGTGTTGTAGGGGTTTCCGAATTTAGTTCCACATCGACCGAGTAGCGGAAAGGTCTGTGTCTTATAATGGAGGACTCAAAGCCTTTCCTCACGAAGGCCCTTTTGTGGGACAAAACCGTGCGGGGTGGCTCTTCTCGCATGCCTAAGTGCCCAGAGGTCTACGATCCCCAGAGCGGACAATACCTCGTGGGGGACATAGTTCGCTTTCCCGCTCGCGCTCGGTAGGGACCGTGCTGTTGCTCGGGTCAGCCCGGCAACAATGAGCATTAGGATAGATATTGATCCAGCTTTGAGTAGCCATTGCCCTATCTATTCTCTCCCAAATTTTGGCTCTTCCTAATCTGTAATTGCACTGCACCAGGTAAAAGAAGGACCTGAGAACCCCTAATCTGCTACCACATTGTTACATAAAAAGGCCGCAAACTTTCTAATATCTCCAAGTGATAGAATTAAAATCGCCAATTAAAAGAGTGGGAGGACCCAAAAAGAACATCAGAAGACATCTTCCACACGGTCTTCTATCAATTCAATTGGTCTCAGCATAAATGACACCAAGAATCCAAGATTGAGAGTTGGTGCAAAATACAATAATTAGAGCAAAAATATAATAAAAAGGAGAACCTGTGGACTTTGGGCAGTTTACCACCAAGGAGAAGGCGGCCACATATTCCAGATGATTCTTCTTATATTGGTTTCAAGTATTTTCAGAAAGATGTTGCAGATCTCTGGGAAGATAGCAGGAGAATTGTATGTAAAAAGGAGAAGTGAGTGTAAATTTTCCTTCGGGCATTAGTGAAGGTTTGTGTAAATCTGCTTGTGATTCTGCGAACTTCGTAAGTTTTTCTCGTAGTTACCTCATTGCTTAGGAACTGTTTGCTCGTATCGGTTCGAATGTTTTGATCTTGCTTTTCTCCCCTACCTCAGATTGCAGGTTATTGTTCATACAAAAAGAGTTCTGACCAGCGGGGAATTATGTGATTGTGTAGTTTTGGAGTGCAACTTTCTAGTGGGTTATTAAGTTCATGAAATGTTGCTGCATTGGGCATTCCTTCATAAATGTTCATTTCAGTACCCCAACTTTTCTGTCTCCATCTTAATTTCCTCCCTTTCCCTCCCGGCTATGCCATCTCTTTTGAGCAAGCCTTGAGAAAATAAAATAACCTCTCAATTCAAAGGTGGCAATCAGGCCGAATCAGATTTGAACATGTTACAGAATCATTTTATTAAAAAAGTAATCTAATCTGGCCTATAATAGATTGAATCAAATTTAATGGGTTAAATGGTTAAGCATTAGTATTCTATCTCTGACGGTAGTCAAATAAAAGTCCTACAAATTAATTCTAGAGTCTTTTGATTGGCCATTATCTTTTCCGTTCTTCAATGATTTTGCAGTTTTTTTGTGAATAATTAAGCTATTCAACAAATTCTTTGGTGTTCATGAACTTTATGAATACATCTAACAACTAGTTAAACTTATTTTCACAGTGTTCAAAATTTTATTAGATAGCTGATGTCATCTATAAAGCAGAGAAAAATCAAAAAAGAAAAAAAGAACAATTGGTGCTTATTTATGAGTCATGTCTCCCACCTGTTTTTTATAGAAAACTATGATCAAACCACCCATTTAAAGAGAATGGTTCTAATAACCAGCTAAGATGTTGGTACCTCTGCCTGCTTGTTGAACCTCCTGACCAGACCTATCTTTACCATCTTCTAATTATATCAATTTAAAATATAAAAAAATCATCAGTCTTTGGTAATCTTGGACTATAACTACTCCCATATTCTCTTGGTCATTTTTCATATCAGGACTATTCTTTTCCAAAAAGTAAAAATGACATTTTGCCCCGACTTGTGCTGTTGTGCACTGACATGAATCATGAGAAGTCATTAAATCTGATCCACATGTTTAGTTCATTGATCAACTAAACCACATCCTCAAAATAAAATGCAAATTGTATAGGTTTTTTATTCTTTTGTTGTTTTTTTTTTAGCTGGAGGAGAAGGAGGAGGACTAGACCCACCTGAATTTGTTAGGAAATAAAAACCATAAGTTTATTTCTCAAGAAACAAAGGTAATAGCAAGGATGATTGGCATGTTTATTAGAGTTGTGGCCACCCAGAACCTAGCCACACAACCATAGGCCGAAAAATGACCTCGTACGCGAAATACAAAATGAGCCATCTAGGAGCCTGTTTGAAAAATCTAGTAGAATAGGACTGAATTTTTTATAGGAATCGGATCTAACCCATATTCTTTTAAAGACCTATCCTAACCTTAGCCTAAATTCTATCTTTGGGCCTATTTGCCTGCCTGTTTGTTTCTCCCGAAATATTTGGGCTGGAAAGTTATTGGATTGGTATGGGCTTACTCAAATTGTGATCACTCCAACCCAATAGATTTTCTAAATAAGCTCTAAGTGACATGCTCTTCTAGATCGATTTGCTCCCTCTCTTCGTGCTCTGATTGTAACTCTTCCATCCCTCTTCTTGAGATATGGATAACGGAGTAGTTGGTTGCTCCTCGGAGCACAGTGCCACATTTTTCTAAAGGATTTTCTGAGGGTCACTCGGGGATCTCAAGTGGAGTGCGGCTCGTTACAGCAAATGGACAGGGTGGGCGATGTAACCAAGAAGCATGTCCGGTCCCCATCCAAAGCACCGGACCTCCGAGGAGAAAAGAGAACGAGGCGAACGAGGGGCGGTTCTTCCTCTTTTGGCCGAGGCGACGAGTCGGATATCGACACCTCAGCCAGCTTCGCTGCCGACACCACCTGCTAACTAACGGCTAATCCGACGCACTGCCATTCTTGGTGATAAAAGTGCAAAGCTGACCACCTGAGTACGAGGACGTCTCGTAGCCTACAAAACCTTATGATCCCGAGAGGAAGGAAAACGCTTAAAAACAAGAGAGAGAAAAAAAGAGAGGGAAAAATATCAAACTCATTCCAAAATTTACTTAATTGGCAAATAATCTATGTGTGACTAAATACATGCCCGCACGGATCCTCACATACTTCTCCGTTTAAATCCTAACGTCCTCGTCAAACTAAGAGTTCTAATCATTTTAAATCTAATGATAAACACCACGATTGGCCCATGGTCAGTCTCAATAGATTCGTGTTACAGTGTCTCCTAGTCTACATAGATTATTGGTTGGATCTGATTTGTTACCATTTGTAACAATCTACGACCTCATCCAAAAATACTAGTCGGAAGATATTATTTGGATTTCTTGATTCTGTATAAGTATCCAAAATTTATTCGGTGAATAACCAATATGAGACTAGACACACGCCTGCATGGATCCTTATAATTATGCTATGCAACGGTTGTGAATCAAACTCAGTTTTGGACCAACAATTGAGCAACTCTGAGCTACTCTTTTTTTCACAACTTTTTGTACATAGGCATAGGTATGCATCGTTTGGGGTGTTTTTTCCCTGAGAGTGAGATCAAGGATAATGTTATATGATGGCCAGAACAACCATCAGAAATCATTATTATAATGGACATAATGCATATGAGATTTGTTGTATCTGTACTGTTACGTAAATTGGAAGTAATATGATTGAGTACCTAAAGACCCTTACAGACAAAAGAAATTTTTTTTAACTCGAGGCACTCTATATCATGTTTGTGGAAGTGGTTGTCCATCAGTCTGCAAAGACGTTATCCACGAATGCAGCTCAATGACCACCATGGAGGCCTTGGAGATTCAAAATGACTCACGGTATATCTCGTACAAGTTCAACGCAAAGTCCCCAGGGTCTCCACCCATTCGAAGGTGACTAAACGATCTTTTCTTGCGCATCCCAAACCGCAACCCTCTTAACCTACACTGCCCTACGCTACCGTCCACCGAAACCTCCAAATAAGGCCAAGAGAAAGCCACCCCCGGACAAAACTCCCTTGTTCGTACCACAAAAAACAGACACAATGCACGACATAGCAAGCCTCGCACTTCGTGACCGTAGCCAAGTTATCGTATTGCGAACTAATAATCCATATCACCTTTGTTTCGTCTCACTTGCTCAAAGATTGTATTTTCCCCCCAGCATTTTGTCCTACTGTGCTGACTTTGGACCATTCAACCGGTGTCGTTTGTGCCGGTTGTCCTCTCTCTTGCCCTTCTCAATGATCCTAAGCCTAAGCCCTTGTAGAGCACAGTGGCTGCTACAGAGAGAGAAATCTAGTTCGATGAGTACTACATTCAAGGCTTTGTCTTGAACTTCCTAAGTTCACTACTGTTAGCTAGACTTTGCTCGTTCCGGACCAAGACCACTCATCTTCCCCTCGCTGGCTATAAAAAACCTCGATCATCGAAAACACTTACACTAGCAGCATTCGGTTGAACAGAATTCCCTCAAAAACGAAGGAAAATAAAAAACAGAAGCAACAAGGAGGAGAGAAAAAGAAAGAGAAGGCGCTGCGACCATGGGTGTGCAACAGGCCGATCCTTGCCCACTGGTCAATGGAGCAGGAGATGCTGATCTTAATGCCTCGAGGCCACTGTTAGGTGATGAGAGTTGCCATGGTGATCACAAGCTTTCTTCTTTGGTGAAAGAAAAGGAGGAACTTCCTTCAGTTCATCATCAACTATCAGAGACGGTTCCTCGGGAGGATTCCACTTTCTTCCGTGAGGTAAAATTTTTGTAGCAGAAAGTTCATACCGAGCGTAGTGTACCCGCTTCAGAAACTCTTCAGAAATTTGATGCCGCAGCTGCTTCGTCATCGCCTCCTTCCGTTGTTCTTAAGATATCTGCCTCCCCGCACCCGCAGGCGTACCAACTCCCGCGTCCGCCCTCAACTTTGGCAGCAAAGGGTAGAACACCTATATTTAGAGTTGCATTGCAAGTAGGCGCCCATTATTATGCATGACCAATTAGTTACACCTACCATCCTCACAAGAGATTGCTCTCGATTCTAGAAAGTTTACAAAAGATAGATCTATCACTTGGCCATGATCAAATTTAACCAAGATGATAGATTATATCACTTGGCCTTCATCAAATTTAACCAAGATGAAATTACTACAAAAATGTTTCCCTTCATTTTCATTAGTTAGTACATAAAATGATTTTTATATACCTTCAATCTCTTGTAAGTCATCACTGTATTTTTTTTATGCTTTTATAATAAACTGGGGGAAGTTTCTCACTTTTGCCACTTTCCATCAAAAAAGATATATATACCTTTGGCTAATCATATTATGCTCTTAGTATTGGACGTAGGCCTTAGTATTTCATATTGTAATTAACATGGTTTGAGTGCTCAGCAATGATGCAATTAAAACTTCATGCCTCATAGTTGGAATTCATGTATAGCTCTGAAAATTGATTTATTTGTTGCTTAGATTGTGGAAGAGATTCCTGCTCTCTCAAGAATCTCAGCACCAGCAACTGCCTCAGGCCTCCTCTACTATGCCCGCAGCCTCATATCTATGCTCTTCTTGGGCCATCTTGGACATGTTGAGCTCGCAGCAGGTGCGCTTTCTGTTAGTTTCGCCAACATTACGGGCTACTCAATCTTCTCCGGCTTGGCTATGGGCATGGAACCCACATGTGGCCAAGCATATGGTGCACAGAAATGGAGCCTCCTGAGCTTGACGCTTCACCGAACTATTGCTTTCCTTCTCTTAATTTCCATACCTATCTCCCTCCTTTGGCTGAATGCCGACCAAATCCTCCTGTGCTTAGGCCAGGACCCGACCATAACTAAAGTTGCCCGGACCTATCTTCTCTACTCTCTTCCAGACCTTATAGCCCAATCCATCATCCATCCTCTCCGCATCTACCTACGTACACAAAATGTAACTCATCCGGTTGCGTTCGCTGCGGTCGTTGCATCTTTGATCCACATTCCACTGAACTACTACTTGGTGATTGTTCTCAAGACAGGCATCAAAGGTGTAGCCACTGCAGTAGTCCTGACCAACTTCAATATCATATTACTTTTAGTGTGCTACATTTATTTTAGTGGGGTATGCAGCAAAACTTGGACGAGAGTGTCCATGGAATGCTTCAAGGAATGGGGATCCTTCATCTCGCTAGCCATACCAAGTTGCATCTCAGTATGTTTGGAGTGGTGGTGGTACGAGTTCATGATCATCTTATGTGGTCTCCTGAGGAATCCTGAAGAAACCGTCTCAGCCATCGGGATACTGATCCAGATGACAGCCCTGGTCTATGTCTTCCCTTCATCTCTGAGCTATGGGGTGTCGACTCGAGTGGCTCACGAGCTCGGGGCCGAGCAGCCAGGGAGGGCAAGGAGGGCTGCAACCATGGGTACCGCATGTGGAGCCTTCATTGGTGTAGCAGCAATGGCGTTCAATATATGGGCTCGGGGGTGGTGGGGAGCGATGTTCACCGAGAGGACTGGAGTACTGAAGCTGGTGGCGAAAGCATTGCCTATAGTTGGGCTGTGTGAGCTGGGTAATTGTCCTCAGACGGCCATGTGTGGTGCTCTGAGGGGGAGCGCAAGGGCTGACGTTGGGGCCCAAGTGAACTTGGGTGCTTTCTACGGGGTGGGGTTGCCAGTGGCCTTGTTTCTCGGCTTCTGGGTGGGGTTAGGCTTTGTTGGACTCTGGCTGGGGTTGCTCGCAGCGCAGGCTTCATGCACTCTGATGCTAGGGGTGGTGCTGGTGAGGACCAACTGGGCCAAGCAAGTAAAGCTGGCCGAAGAGCTAACGAGTGCTGGGGAAGTGGTGAAAGGAGATGAGAGTGTGAATAAGGATGAGGAGAAAGAGTGCTTAAAGGGCATGGTTGGTCCTTGAGACTGTTTATTAATTAAATGGTTGAAGCCCTTTGTGGTTGTTTCGGAAATTAGGATATTAGAAGGCATAACATAAGAAGTTTTGGCTGCTGTTGAAGGGTCGAGACTTTTGCAGCACAACAGACAATTTTGGAAGTGGATGAGCTGAGCCAGCCAGGGTCAGCGGTTCAGCCCGCACACCGAGGGGAATCAGAAGATGGATAGCCATCAAATAACACGTCTTATAGTATATTTATGGATTTTCTTCTTTAGTAGCTGTTCATCCTTTGATAGTGGCCTTCCATAGTTGCAAGGCACTCTCCAATGCTGCATGTACTGCATAGAATCCGTGCTGGAGTTGAGCCCTTCTGTAAGCTTAACTGATATAAGAAGGCTGACAACTAATGAAGGTTCAAAAGACCCTCAAGAAGCTTGAGCGGATTGCTTTCATCTTTGTTTAAGGGAAGACCAGAGCTTTTGAGCCTCCATGTACTTCAACAAATAATCCTACAAGGTGTATAGATATGCATCTGTGTGGTGTATTCCCGTTACTTGTTTCAGTATATTCTCAGATGCAACAGCCTAATTAGAAATAAATTAGTTTAAAAGGACGAAAACCTTTAATCATCTGTGTGCGTTCAAGCAGGACCTTTAATCATTTTAGCTGTAGACCATTTGTCTTAAAGAAAAAGTTGATTGATGGTTACCATCTCGGAAGTTTTCATCGAAAGATTGGTACATTAAGGACGTAGAAGGTTTTCCATAAATCATCAGTCATTGCTCCACAAACACTGACCTTAAAATCGGTAAGGTGATGATGGGAGCTGTGCCGAGCTAATATTTCGGGTCTCGAAACGGGTTGAGTGCATGAGAGCGCCATCTCGTGGCCACTCGTAGTGTCGGATCGTGTGCCGTCGCGGATATTGAATTGTGATTTGTCTTGTGATTATTCTGAACTTTTTCATCGTCGTGTGTAGTGAGAAGCCGGTTCACTTAAAAAAAAAATATTTACACAAATAAATTATAGTAAAATATTACAAAAAAAATTTGGCCATTCAGATTATATTAAATAATAATACTTGATTACTGATTTATCAGATCGGTAGATAAAAAAATATATGGATTTAGTTGTAATTTGGCAGATCTCTGACTTCATTCAAATCTAAGTACAAGCACCATGATTGGCCTATAGTCAACCAAATAAATCTGTGCTCTACTATCTCTTAGTCTACATAGATTATGGGCCAGATCCGTTCTAATACCATTTATTACAACCCAAAATTTTATTCAAAAAGATTAGTCGGAAGACATTATTTGAGTTCTTGATTTTGTATAAATACCTAAGATCTATTAAATAAATAACCGATGTGAGACTAAATATATGTCCGCACGGATTCTTACATTCCTCTCCTTACCTCCATCCTCTTTCTTCCAGCTTCAGCCATCTACCCAAGGTTGGTTAAAATGCTTTAGGCACCGAATCAAAATTCTCTATTTATTTATACGGTAGCTCTAGAATAGAGCATCCTATTCTCCGTCTCAGACGCCTGAAATCCTTTGATATTTTTTCACATTTATTTTTGTTGCCCCGTTCTCTTGGGCACTGAATGTGCCTAATCACTGTTCTGCTGAGTATTTATCCCCTTCTTTTGCAAACTTTGTAATCGCCGGACTATCATCCTTTTAATAAAAAAATTCTGGGTGGCCTCTTTGCTGGCCTCCCTTACCATCAAAAAATTTTAAAAAAAAAAAAATTGCTCCACAACCAGGAAGAAATATACTCATTTAGATGAAGAGGTATATTGAGTGTAGCCTTGCCATGAAATGGCTCCTGTTTGTACCATTTTAAGTGTAGCCTGAAATAGGATCGATCTAAAGTACGATCAAATATACACTTACGCAGAAGTCAGCATGCTGTTGCACGCAGGAAGTCCCTTACTACTGAAACTAAGTATAATCTCTTATTCATATTTCATTTAGTAAACTATCGACATTATATTCTTGTTTTTTATGATTACTGATTTATGAAGATATCTTTATTATATTAATATTATGATCTCATTATCAAATGTTGTTAGTGTTATATTTCTTTCCTCAGCTCTGACACCTTCACTCCTTGTTATTGAGCTTATGATCATAATAAGCAAGAGCCTAGCATAAGGTCTACATGCGAACAGATTGGAGTGATCGCTGCTCAGTAGTGGCTGGCTGGCTGCTTAAAGAACACGTACCGAAAGGAATGGTAGATAAGGTGGTGTGGTTTGGCGTTTCCACGTAGGTTGGTCATGTATGGATCGACCTAGAGATCATTGATGGGAAATAGAATTGATGAGAAGGGAGAGAATGATAAGGCAAAGGAGAGAGGAACATTTAGCTGTGGATTGGTGGGAGAGCCAACAATAACCTAGGCATCGCGTCAACAGTATCCATTCGGCCCGTCTAATTGTTCATTAAAACGGGCCTCAACATAGATAACATAAGATACCTAGAAAATGGGTTTCAACATAAGTAGCATAACTATTGGTGTGGTCCACTGATCCCTCCTCATGTAGAACCCACATCATTTGTAACTAAATAATAATAATAAGTAGGACCCGTCTTTTTTTCCAATGACGGCAGTTTAAAACAGTCTGACTCGGGGTGAGAAACCGTGGAGTCTGGTGGTTTTCAATTTTAGTATGCTATTTCCGGCATTGAGAGTTATAAATCGAACAATTTGGATCTTTGAAAAGTTTTTTCTATTGATTATTTAAAACATCAATACTTGATAAGATATATCTTCTATTATGTTGTTTATTGTTGAAATCCGTCTTGTTCTGATGAATATTTTTATTGTGGAAGTTAAGATTAAATTTTATTGATATTTGTGCTGCCCTAGTTGAACTAGAGAGGATTTATTATAATCCCATTATTTTAAATAGTAAAAGTTTTTGGCTGGCGTAGGTTCCACAATTTTTTTCTTCACGTTCAAAAAATTTTTATGTTAAAAAATTATGTTGTTTTTTATGTGTGGATTGCTCGATTATTTTATTTGTTAATTGCTTGAGTAAATTATAAAGATTATTGTTGCTTGGTGAGTGGTATTTTATTTAATTATATAAAGAAAAAAAGTTTATGGTATCATTATTTTTTGATGGTATTTTTTCAGCAATATACCGAGTTTAACCCATTCGTCATGCATATGAATGCATTTCAGCATACGGGTTTGTAGGAGAAGGGCCAAAGCCAATTTACAAATTACCACATTTATAAATTTGGCTTAAATCAAAACCAATCACAAGCATAAAAACCAAAATGAACCAATAAGGATTTTAGTCTGATATTTATGAATTCAAATCCATTCACTACTACCAACACAAATGGATACCATCTCTCTACTAATATAAAGCGAGCTCTGGGATTTGGAATCCCAACTTCTTATTTTATGTATGTTCTCCTCTTCCAATGGGCTCTTTATAAAAAGAATTTTGTTGATCGATTTACCGCGTCCGCTGGACTTTATCTTTATCACACCGTGCTTCTTTTTCATATCATGATCATGTGCATAGCACAAGAAAACCTTCTTTTTTTTGTGTGCGTGTGTGTGGCGCCAAGATAGGCATTGCGCACTACTGTAGTGTGAATATATCTAAAAAAAATTAGAAAACAAAACCCATAGCGCACTAGGTATACAGCATTAGAGGTCCAAGAAAATTCACAGTCCGGATGATCAGCCAAATAGGAGATCATCCAATCTGTAGCTCTATTAGTCTCCTAGTAAATATACCTCGTTCTAAAGGAGATGCACCCTCTCACCAAGTGCCAGATGCTCTAAATCAGGAGATATAACCCTGCCTCCCTAGCTTCCCCGAATATAGCTAATCATCCTCGCCAAGTCATCCTCCATCATAATGGCATTAGTTCTTAAAGTGCGCCATATATGACTGAGGTCGGCCCAAGTGACCCTCAATACTGCTCGACTGAGCAGGTAAAAATCTGGCATGCGCAAATATTTAATACCGGTTAAAGACCCGCTTCGGTGTGCATGAGAGGGTGAGAGAGAGGAGTTTGTTTCTACAGCATGAGAGAGTTTTGGATCCAAGTCAGATTTGGACCCACTTCGTGTTCAAGTGTTAGATTTGAATCACATCTATATGTCATCAAATTTGTGTCAACTACCAGGTAAAAGCTGGAGACATTCAACCGGATGAGGATATACAAGTACAAATTAATGTTGCCTCCCTAAAAATTTTTATAGGGTCAATTGGATACTAATTAAGCTTCCTTGGGTGCAACTTGAGTCGAGTCATCCAATGCATCGCTTCCGCCAGCCGCTAGGCCACCTATTTATTTTTCTCACTAGTTTTGTTGCAAGAGCAATCATGGATTAGCATCCAAATTATACGATAAAGCTTGTTTAGTGCTCAAATTATCAATTGCCAACAAAGTTTAGCAAGAAAATTGCTAATGCTGTCTACAAACCTAAGATAATTATTAAAAGGCGAGGCTAATCAATTATACTAGTTAAAATAACAGCATAATGCTGTCTGGGAAAATTAATCATAAGATATTAGAAGGAAGATATAGGGATCCGCCATCTTGTAGCATGATTATATTGTTCAAGCCTCTCATGTGGTATTATTTAGCATAATTGTTACGTAAACTCAAGTCTCTAAAATACATTATACATTTTGGTATGAAGAGGTGTTGTGATTAATTTAAATCTTTGAATTAAAAGCACCCAAAAAGGATAATCAATTTTGAAATTAAAAATATCAATAGGAAAAGACATAATTGTCTCATACGAACCAGCATATGAAGATCAAAACATGATGGCATTCTTGTCCATTTGTGGTAAAACATAATTTAATTTCTCCGGTCAAAGCATTGCAGCTCTGCACAACTCAACTTCTTACATTCTACTTAATCTTTGAATGGTTATAACTTTCAACAATCCTTGATTGTTGATAAGGGAAATTATATAGTTGGCAGCTCCTCCCCGATTAGGAGTGCTTGAGATGGAAGGATCATATGAGTCTTAGTCTGCTAATTTATTGATTCAAGTTTCGTTAACCTGATTCTATGGGCAATGGAAGTTGACTTGACTCTCTCAATGTACAACTCACAATGAGTTACACTTGAACGAAAGAAACGCATGAAGGGTACTTCTTCTTTGTTTATATATAAATTTGGCATGATTCTTGTATCAGAAAAAAAAAAAGTGTACATGTCAGCAAGACGGAAAATATCTCACCTCATTCTAAATTTGATCAGATAGTCCTTCAATATAAGAAGTATGTGTAAACATCGGGCCTTTCCCATCTCTCCCTTCTTTATGTTTGAGATAAACCATCAGGCTACTCGTGCAAGAAAGCTTACAGGTCAAGATCAAACAAAGAACATTTGCCCTTGACCAATTCACAGCCATCCAGAAGGAATCTAATCTACAGCGTGGGGCCCAAAATAATGCCGGCTGGTTTGGTTGTCCCTACTCTAACTCTATTTTTCTTGCAAAGGATCCTCCGCGGATTTTGCACCACAGAGAGAAAAAGAGATATGGAACATCGCATTTAATCTGTATTATGTTAGAGTAGTATGAGCAGCAGTAAATACCAAATCTATCTCCCTCTCCAAGAAAAGTTGGGCGCCACCTGGAGCGGTAGCGTGGCCCTTGTGTCATGTAAGGGTCTAAAACTAGGTCTCATTCGAGGTTTCTTTCTGAGCTTTTTTCTTCGAAAGAGAGATGAAAAAAATGCTGGGATTACGAGTGAAACTGGAGAAGAATCTTGAACAACCATAGGATTGTATGACTCTTCCTCGTCATCCAAAAAAAGAAAAAACAGCGCAGTATCTTATCAGGGAGGAGTAAGATCGATGACCAACGGCTTGGATATTACCCGGATTACTTCGCTTCTGCTCTACCAACTCACGCCGTCCTCATCTGGCACTCTGGCCCATGCGACCAGCCAATGCAGTCTGCCAAAAGATTGGCTCAAATCCTTGGGCTGTGACCATCCGGAGGTCTTCGGAAGTAGTTGAAGATTTGCTTACGCTCACCTTCACGATATTTGATTTAGATTTTTTGAAATGTCTTAATCTTCAGCTTAACCTGGGGGCTTCTAGCAGTCTTCTTTCTTGCGGTAGATAGTGATTGCAAGAAACCGTAACGCTGTGATGCTTTGAAAGTTTAGTGGCTAATTTGCCAGATTTTGAATATGAGATTTCTCATTTGAAGAGATTGATGCCAACTAGCTGGGTTACTAATTATTGGCATTTTACTGTTGCAGTTAATATTAACATAGATATCGGATGTGTGATAGCCATCGAGTCGAGTTGGGTCAAATACAAATTGAGTTAGATGCTAGTAATGTCCGATATCTACCAGGCCGAACCTAATTTATCCGCTAAACGTATCAAAATCTAAACCAAGCCAAGCCTTTTTAAACAAGCAACCTGCCAACCTACATAACTTTTCCTATAAATAGATCAATTTAGGAAAAATGAGTTAAACATATTTTAAAGATGTTAAGCGGGTCGGATCAACCACTACACGTGTCAAAATAGGTTAACAAGTTAAATGGGTTGGGATTCTAAATCTGAACCTGATCTATTTAATAAACAGGGTAGATTGGATTGATGCATTTTTGTCCTCGGCATGTTGTGTACTAAACCCAAACCAGCTTTAAGTCAATCAATTGTGGTTTGATTGATCAGTTAGATCATAAATGACCATCTCTAAGTTGACCCATATGTTTATTGATCCTATGCAATATTGTAACAGTTTACAACTAGCAACGGTTTGGATTAAATCTAGATCCAGCCCTATCATAGAGTGGCGGGTTGCGGGTAGCAGCTAGCTTTAGCTAGATCAAGTTGGATTATATTCAAGCAACAATTGAAAAATTATGTACCCAACTTGATATGATTGAACCGAAATATAAAGACTAGAATCCATACAAATCTTTCCTCAAACTCTACTACTCTGAATGAATGTCGACAAGTTAGTACGTATGACTGAAGAAGGACCAATCCGTAGTTAACCTAAAATTAGACTAGATATTAACCTATTACATAAGAATTCAGCTGATGTAAGCGTTGTGAATACCTCACTCTTTTATCCGGTAGATCAAATTACCTCACAGAAAGGCGAAGGAAGAGAGGAAGGAGGTACCCAACGCAAACATCAATATCGCCAAATGGGCATCACTCATTCCCGTTCCTCCATAATACACGGTGGTCTAGTGTACCTCCCACCTCTATTAGCGTGGGGTGACAGTTGCCACCGCTCGCCATGGTGGTAAGCGGTGCACCGCGACAAGAATCCAAACATAATTTAAGAAAATTTTTCTTTTGGAAGCAGTGATCGCGGAAGGTGGGGGCATTTTGGGGAGCAAACAAACACGACACCACGGCTTGGATCCCCCGGACAGCGAAGCCACGTGGTAGGAGAGAGACCCCTACATGGTCCAATTTTTCTTTTTTTTTTTTGTCCCCCCCCCCCCAAAAAAAAACTCTTTTACCTCCTTCAAAACTCGGTTCCCGTTTCGATCCCTTGGTCGGTGGGACCCGCAAATTGGTGAGTGGCACCCAAGCATCCGTATATAGCCAGCTGGCTCTTAAAATTCCATCCCTCCGTCCAATAGATATTTACAGGATTACCCTCCATCATATACGTAATTACTGAAGGACCCTTTGCGTGTGCTCCTTTTACTGCTCTCACCGCCTGATGCATGGGCCCAAAGCGGGGATCATTGGAGGCGGTGATCATGTGCCTCCGTACTCCCATCATGCGGTTCCAATGATGTGTCACAGCTCGCATCATGCACAGCCTCTGCTGCCAGGAGCCGTTGCCACGTACCCAGCGTTATAAAAGTTAATCATAGGGGAAGGTCCACCCTGGGAGGTTCGTAATTTGGGAACAAAGACGAGGTTATTTTGGCGGTAGGTTCTTCTATATTTCCCTGGCAGGCCTCGAGGCTCCCCGGCCTTTGCTTTGTTTTGTACATACGGTTGGTAATTTCGGTTTTGTGATCGCAAGAGGAGAGAAAGAAGGGTAGAAGGGAGATCTAGGCATGGGTTCTTCTATCTCTCCATTTAAGTTTATTTTCTTTCCTTATGGTTTTGATTGATATCCATGTATTATGGTGTTAACTGCTGTTAATTGATTTGCTTTCTTTTGAGATATTAATATATAACGTCTCTTGCTGCCTTTGTTTTTTTTTCCTACTTGTTTTTCAGGTATATTTTTAGCAAATAAAGAAGGAGAGGGAGATTAAGGGAGACAGAAGAGAGGAGGAGATGGATTACTGGAAGTCAAAAGTTCTTCCAAAGGTTAAGAAGGTGTTTGAGAAGAACGGCAAGAAGGCGGCTGCTGCCGAGGCTTGCAAGTCCTTTGATGAGTCTAAGGTGGGGTTTTTGCTTCTATTCTTCTTGCTATTCTATGCTTCTCTTGTCCCTGTATGTTATACTTTGGTTTGGTGCAGGAGGAGATCAACAAGGAGTTTGAAGAGAAAAAGACCGAGCTCCAGCCCAAAGTAGTAGAGATATATGAAGCTTCTTCAGCAGAGATCAAGGTAAAGCCGTCTCTACATATAAAAATACATGGAAGAAAATGCTAATATTGTTGACGAGATTATTTTTCAGTAAAACTATTTAAAATTGACGATAATAGTCTTACATGCGTAGCTCTTTCCATTTTTTTTAGATATATATTTAAGTATCATCATATGATCTTATAAAAAAGAAACCATTTATTGACAATGGATTTTCTTATTACAGACTGTGGTGAAGGAGCGCAAAGAAGCTGGAGTGAAGAAGAACTCGACGGCAGTCACTAAATTCCTTGAGCAATTAGTGACGATTGGTAACAAACACGAACACTATATTTTTAGCAGTCCAAAGGCTTTCTTTTATATAATTTTTTTCTATAAAAAAAAAAAGAAGAAGAGAAAGATAGCCATCTGATGGAAGTGATTTATATCAGAGTTCCCGGGCTCTAAGGCAGCGAGCGAGGCCGCCACCAAGTTCGGCCCGACCTACGTCACAGGTCCGATCTTCTTCGTCTTCGAGAAGGTCTCCACCTTCGTCGTGGCCGAACAGGACCCGTCCCCTGCCGCCCCCGCCCCGGAGAGCAGCTCCAAAGAGGAGGCACCGGCAGCGGTCGAAGAGAAGAAAGAAGAGATCGAAAAGGCGGAGGAGACCACCACCCCTCCCCCTGCTCCCACCGAGGAGGCCACTCCCGCCGCCCCGGCCGAGGCCCCTCCAGAACCAGCCAAGCCGGCAGAGGAGCCGCCAAAGCCTTGAGAATGGGTTTGGTCATCCCCAGCTAGGTCACTCCACCCCCCCTTGGACCTGTACAACTACGTGCCTCCACCCCCACGTTTTTACATGATTTGTTATTCTTTCTTTCCTCTATTTCAACTCTCTTTCTTCCTTTTATATTTCTTCTCCGTGTTTATGTTGGGTTTTTGGTTTCGTTTTGCTGTGTAGAAGGGCAGGCCGTGTAGTTTTATGAACTGCCGGGTGGTATAAGTTTGGGAGGTTATTGGGTTATCCTGTCATGTTTGTCAAATCATCGTCGTCATCATCATTGTGTAGTGTAATGTCTCATAAAGAATGGAACAAAGGAAAGAAAAGCTTCTGCGGAGAGGCTGTGTTTGTTTGCAGTCCATCCCTTTGTGCTATTCTCATCTCTGTGCTAGCTGCCTAGCTGTGCTTCATGCTGCATAGTTCTTAGTGTACGACACTCAATCACGGCTGTTTGTTTCTTGGTTTGATGTAAAGAACGTCCTGATCGTAATCCTTGATAGCTTTCTTTAGAGGGTGCAGGAGATAAGAACAGCTTTTATTGACGCAGAAACAGGTGGCCTGGGTCCATGTGATGATGGTGCACGCCATGTAGCCGATTACCCCACGTACGTAGATACATATGGGGAGCGCAGTACGATAACCGGGAGGTGACAAGACCCGGGGGGTGGGGGTCCGGGGGAAAGAAGGAAAGCGACGGCAGCTCAATCTTTTGATCCCATCCTACCATCATCTTTTAGGAGTTCGCCCACACGCAACGCCAAGCTAAGAAGATTGATGGTTAAGTTTGTATTAATATTTTGTTACTAACCTTATTTTTGTTAATAGGATTAGGAGCGGAAAAGGGTGGCAGGTAGAGATGCGAGTAATTTAATGCGGTGGGGTCCATGAAATTTAGAAGCTGGCGAGGCATCTAATCAAGTTGAGAGGCACTAACGTCATTTAGCTGATGACGTTTTGGGACCTAGGGCCTATGGTGATGGCATATGTTTGATCTTGATTTCGGCAACTCTGGCCGTCTGATCAGTTGGATCAGAGAGCTATTTGATTGTATGAACAAGGATTTTAGTGGTTAGTTGCTACTACAGTTCCTTTCGTTGTAGGTTTGGCCGTCGGAACCTTTCATGCTAGTTGTCGACGTGGGGCTGCGATGTCGGGTTGTACCAACGGAATGCCCCCCAACCAGCCAATTAGCTGGGTCTCGATATCTCTTCCCGTGTTACGTAAGCATGTTACAGGCCTCTTGAAACCCTAGATCCAATGCCATATATTAGGGACACGTGTCGGCTTCATTGGCTAGCAAGAGTCATGAGTCATTCTTGCCTAGCTAGCGGCTGTTCTCAAGAAGTATTCACCTTACAATCCAACCACAATTAGGTCATTCATTTGTCACTTTGAGATATGTCGAGGCAGCTGAGTATCGTGTTCGGAGTGCTTTGAGATCCGTAGGTGGGTACGTATTCCGATGGTGGATTCACGAAAATTAAGGAAGGTAAGTCTTAATGCATTTCGCATGCCATCACGAGAAAGCCATCAATTAGTCAAAAAAGGAGAGCACAAAATTTATTTCAATTCCTTAATAATTACCGTACGAACGCTTGCATAAATCGACCATGCTGGATGTTGAGATGACAGGCTTGTTCATCAATAGAACCACTCCTATGTGTTGTTATATCTAAATCGTCCGCTTGTGGAAATGCCTAATGAATAATGAACGATGTCTTACTAGTCAAACCAGTTTTTAGCAACTGGTACTTGCAAGTTGACATACTTTTTCAGTACAACTTTCTCTTAATGGACTTCAAAACTAGCAAATAGGGACAGTTGATGGCTTCTCCAAAATAGAATTCTCTCTTCACTTGCAGGTATTGAAAAGTTGAAGACCTATGCTAAAAATACTTGGGGATCACCAATGTAGTTTATGTTTTTCTTTGCTAATAGTTGATTGAGTACATGAAGCTAGATAATTTGAATATGCGAGCCTTCTTGCTGACTTGTTGGAAGAAATGTGCAAAAATTATATCCGATACTGTATGTATCGTGAGACCATACATTCTGCTTGTTTATATAGGCTTCATTCATCAAGTGCTCATTTTAGTGCTTTCTCAAAATATTCGGTCTCATCAGCCGGACAAATGGGCCACCTGCCCCGAGGATTGCGGCGGAAATTATGAGCAACCTAAAGAATTGTTGCTGGGAGAGACGCCATTAAAAGAATCTACATGAACAGAGTTTTGTGTTGCCCTAGGCAACAATCTGTTTATAATACATTGATACATTCTAAGGCTTGCAAACAACCACTGTGGAATCGTGATGTTAAATGATTGGTGGGGAACAAGTCACATGCTAGGTAGCCTAGTGAGAGTGAGGGATCATGTTGTTGATGGTCAAATTATATTTAAGATTGATAAAGGTTTCAAATCATGCTAGACATGGATTTGGAACCAGACATGTCTGGATTTAATTAGGACCCAACTTCCAAGTACAATAGCATAACTTTATAGATCAGTGGGTAAGGCTGCAACTCATATAGTCATATGGGTTAGGTTAGATTGAGGGTAAACTCTAACCCAACCCAAACTCTAAATCCTTAACCCTAATCCAACCCAACTTGGTCTCACTTGGGGAATGCTCCACTGCAAACCAACCCAATCCTATTATAAGCTAAATTCAAGCCATGTCGAGCTAGTTGAGTCAGATCAGATTAGTCGGGTTGAGTTGGGTTGTACAATGTTAATAGGGTTAAGTCAAGTTGACTAGAAGTTTTAAGATAGGAAAAATGTTTGGAACATTTTTATGCGATATTTGCTAGATTAAGACCTAATCTTTCACAAATTTCAATGATACACTTAAACATAATTTAATAAGATTAAAATATAACTATACTAGCATTTAAGCAATCTATATGAAATATAAATTATTAATTTATTTATATACTGGATCAGTTGGGTTAAGTCAAGTTGGTTGATTAGGTCAGATTTAGATCAGGTTAGGATCTACTGCACATAATACAATAGATAAAAAGCATATAATAGAAATCATGCAATTGGTGGAGATTCGACAGTGTTACTGATTTGCTATGTTCGAGATCATGAATACACGACAAGTATATATTGGAGTTTGATTGATTAGTTGTACCTTATCTTAGTTTTTTTGGAGATTTTTCTATATCTATATTATTGTCCAATCCAATAAAATACTACAAATGTGCATACCTTGCATAGCTCAATTAGTAGAAATAAAAGGGTAGAATGACTGGAAAAAAATGTCACAACAGACAAGCCATTCTTACATAGGTCACCTCCATATGTTGATCTTTTTTCATATTTTTCTATTTTCTTCAATAACTATTATGGCTACCATCCAATCTGTCTTCGGCTGAGGGTGAACCCTAATCTAACTATACTTAAGATTGGGTTGAAATTCTTGAGCTCAAACCTAATGCAATCCTACCCAACGATCAGGTAGGTGGGCGGGTTTGGATTGAGCCCAATCCAAGTTGCACCCCAAGCAACAAGTGGTCGGAAAAAACAGCAGTTGAAACAGCCAATCTGCCCAAGTGCCCAGGTAAAGAGAGTGGGGCCCCCACAAACCCACATTGCATCAGGAGCTCCCCAGTATTTAGCAGTAATTTAAATTTAGCTTTAGATATCTGTCAATGAGAGAAAGATGGTAGCTACCAACTTGGAAAATAAATTAAATTTGGAAATTCCACGGAGGTCAGTTCCCTGACCAGGAAGGGAAAGCAACAACTTGATTAATCAATTAAAGTGCTGCGCAAATCCAGTTCGACGGAAGGCTCCGGAACGCTACGTCCATGCTCTGTTAAAGGATCAATTCTGTATGAAAACCAAATTCAAACACTATCTCTGCCAGTGGAAAGGCGATGATGTGTTCATGAGCATTAACGCACTATGTATTAATGATGAAGTTACTTTGTTGTTTCTAGACTTGGTAAGAATTATGGAAAGGCAAAAGAATTTTTTTTTTCAAGAGAGAGAGAGAGAGAGAGAGAGAACTCTGCTCGTTGGCGATCCCTATTCTCAAGCATTTGACATTTCCTTCCTAAAGTGAATTCCTCAGAAGCTAACGTGGTTTCTTGACGTGTACTCTTCAACTTAAGTTTTCATATTGTTAGTCTAAAAGATAATGAGTCACTTGTTGACGTATGACATGAAGCTAAGAATTTTAAATAGGTTTTGGATCAGCGCCATCTTGTCAGGAGTTTTGGGTCAATGTTACCCGGTCAAAACAGAGTAATATATTCGGGAAACTCTAGCACAAAATGCACATAGAGTTCAAGCAAATGCTGATGGAATTCGAAGCTCTGGCACAAAGTCCATCCTCTAAACGACATGGAGGAAGCGGATTGAACAGAACAAGCATAAAGCACTACTCAGTAAGATCTAACCAAATAAATCTGTAATTTTCTAAAGCCTTAACTTCATAGAATACATAGCATGGCATTTACTATGATTTTTCTTTTTGTTTAAAACTTACCTGGAAAAAAAGTTTGGTTAAAAGAAGGAGCTTTTGAGTCCCGCTAACAGAGCTGGGTTATTTGTTTTGCAACAGAGCTGACAAGCTAGGTCCACAGCAATCAAGACTGGAGTTCCTAAAAGATGTGGATGAGTCACCCCTTTAACAAACAATTGGGTTAAATCATTATGTGCTGGGCTGTTTGTTCTTTTTGTTGACAGAAAAGAAAATAAGAATGAATTGTTAACTTACAGAACTAAACTGTCCTTGAAAAGATATCGTATAGAAGCAAGTACTGTAGCTTAGGCTGCAGTTTGATTACAACATTGTTGTCCAGATACATTACAAGAAAACACGCGACCTTCGGCCAACTTGGGAGTACAGCTTGGTTAATAAACAAAATAGAAGGGCTGTTCCATTTCTCTCCTTAATACGATAAAATTCTCTCCTGCAGACATCCAACAATGGCCCTAATGCTTCAATTGATGCGAATCTGTTGTCCTGCTCAATAATGGCCCAAGTATCTGTTGTCTTGGATGCTGATGAGAAAACATAGCCATCAAACAGCCAGCCAACTGCAGTGTGGGATGTCTTCACCTTGTTTTCTTCCAAAGATATCTTCACCTTGTTGACTGGATAAATTAAAATTTCATGAGTTAGTTAATGACTATCAGATGGCCTTCCCTTTGTATCAACCTCTGCATTAATATCATTTCCACAAGTTTATTGAGAAGTAGTTATAGTGTATAAATTGGACTGAAGAAGTTTTTGCATTCTATGATGTTAGGTATACCTCTATAATAGCTCTGATGCACTCGACCTCTTCTCGTCGTTCTCGAACCTCATCAGTGGAACTGTATGCACCTATGGCATTCTGCTGCTTGACATTCCAAACAATTAGATCACCTTCCTTCATGCCAGCCAAATTACTTTCTGCAAAATTTTGAAAATCACTTTGGAGTGGGGGGTAGAGCCATCAGAGACAGTTTCTCTTGAGTTGAGAACGATACATGTCCGCTAATGGTAAGCAAATAGAACCTCGAAACCCCAGATGACACACAATGCACAGGCCAAACAAAAAAATTAAATTCGCACAGTATCTTTAAAAAATTGATGACGGTAAGATCTGCTTCGGATTTAAGTAATACTTTTCTTATGTTGTGTATAGCTAACCCTACACTAACAAATCTGTTATCAGAGAACTAGTGGAAAGATATCTTCAATAAATCTGTTCCCAAAATTATGCCTCTTGAAAGTAGAGTGCAAGCGACTCAATTTGCTTGAAAATAATTTATCCAAATTTGAAGTTATAGTCTGTGTATGAAGACTCAAAGAGTCAGGAAGAGGGGTCTCTTCCCTTGCGGAAAAAGATGTTGATAGGTACTTCCACAGAGTAGGGTAGGCCTTTCCGAGAAGGAAAGTAAATCCCTCTTTAAACTGTTTGGGTTTGTACTGCCTCCTTAGGAAGAGATTTCCCCAATTTACTACATCCTAAACCCTCAACTTCAAAAAATTACTCGCTGGAAGCAAAAAATAAAGAAAAACTTAACACGATGATTACATAAACATATTTTTGCATCAAAAGGATTAAATATAATCAGAAGCATGTACATATATTTGTATGTTTGTTAGTGCATGTAAAGCTAATGAATTCTTCTACCCACCAAAAGAAAGCTTTTTGGTTTCAAATTTGGGTCATACATAACCCCCATCTAATTCAAACTCGACGCTGGATCTAAAATACTCTCCATCAACTCGACTCAAGATTGGGTCTGGGTCCAATATCGAAATCCGTACACAACATCATGTAAGAATAGGCCCAATAGGGTCAAGGATGCCTCGTTCCAGCCCGACCCATTGTGAAAAACCCTAATTTGTTTTACAAGGCTGCAGCTAGAGTTATGGAGGCATTTAACGGGTTCAGCTAAAAAAAATTATAATTGTAGATTATAATAGAGGCGCACGAATAAAGGCCCAGTGTTATTGTGGAGGCCCAAATCATACAATCTCACAAATTTAGCTCATGATCATATTGCATTTTTTCTACCAATAGTATTTATATCTCCATCTTGGTTACATTAGCCACAAGTTGGGATTCTCTTGACATGCATCTTATAGCAGAGACAACTATATTTTATTTAATTTATCAGTTTCCTCTATTATCTTAAATATCTTTTTCTTGGATATACAATATATTTCGCCTATACACACGCATCCATATTTTATATGAATTAGAATCATATAAAACAAAAAACTGTAATATATTTGTTTGGAGTCATTGTTATCTTTGATTTTTAATACAAATTTTGTATTTCTTCGCATTATAAAAGAAAATGATGGAAGCTGTACCTCACAGTAATATATATGGACGTTGAAAGTATGAAATTATAAGTTATATGGTTAATTGTGCATTTCTTAAAAATTAGAATCAAGTATAGGTTTGCAAGTGCTTCATGATTTTATCTAATTAGCATCCTTCATGAATACTTTATTGTATATACATGAATTTATAATTATGAAAAAAATTACATGAAAATGATATTGAGGCGTGATCATCCATTTCAAACATTATGATGCTATTATTCATTTTTCCAACCTATTTATAATGCATGATTTATGAAAAGTATAGAATGATTTATGAATTCTCAAATAGCTATGTACGGTAGTGGGTTATAATAGCTCGGCATATGGCGCTTGTCAGCGGGCTATAGTAGCTCGACATACGTCCCTCGCCAGCAGGTTATAACAGCTCGGTATACGGCCCTCACCAGCGGGTTATAATAGCTCGGCATATGGCCCCGTCAACGGATAATAATAGTTGGCAAATATTACGGCCCTGTCGCGGGTTATAGTGATCATAGCAGCACTACCATCTGAGAGCACGATTTTTTTAAGCATGTAATAATGGCAGTATTTTACATTGCATTTCCATCTTTACGAACTCGCATGATTGAGCATGCATTGCTTTATGACTTGTTTTGGGTATATTGCCTATGAAATAATTTACTTTGCTATAACTGTTAATTTCTTTAAATAATGCATTGGCATGTGAAATATTATGCTTGATACGGTAAAATGGTACATGGTTACCTATCGAGCCGCATAGCTCATTTGTTTCCTTATGATTTTTTTTTCTCCAGATACATAAGGTTGCTAGGAGTAGAGAGCCTGAAGAGTTTAGGATGATTCTGGATGTTCAAATTTTAGAGCTCTGTATTATTGCCTATTGAAAAACATTTAACGAATAAAATGTTAATTTATTATGAATTGGTATTTAGGCTTCGTGTTATTGTGGACAATACTTTACAGTATCATGGTTGTGTCACGAGCCAGATTTAGGGTTATCAGTTTCCTCTAATATCTTAAATATCCTTTTCTTCAATCTATACAATATATTTGGCCTATATGCACACATCCACATTTTATATGAATTAAAAACATATAAAACAAAAAAACTCTAAGATATTTGTTTGGAGTCATTATCATGCGCTGGAAACTGCACCTCACAATAATATATATAGCTGTCGGTCTCATGCAAATAACATTATAGCATCTAATTGCATGCATCAAATATGTAAATTTATTAAATCTATTCAAGAAGACCATGGATGTGGTTATGCACAAGCCTATTATATGTAGAGATAGCTACATTGAAGAGGCAACTATCTCCATATATTACGCTAATCCCATAGTAAATAGGAAATTTTCCTTGCATATACAACTGTGCGTGGCCACATCAAGCTGTAAAGTCATGTATCATGTGTAGCAAAGCTCATCCATTAAATTCATATATGTGCCTGATGATATGGAGATGAAAGCATCATGACATTTTTACCCTTTTTTACTTTTGATAAGATATTTTATTTTTAAAATTCAACTGAAAAGTGAGAGACACGGAGTAGAAAATTAGAGAAATTGTTAGCATAAATTTGTGTGGTGCATATCATACATCAAGATGCATGGGATCCATCCCGTAATACTACCTATTATGGGGGGTTCCCCGAATTTAATCCCACATCGGCTAATCAGCGGAAAGGTCTGTGCCTTAAATGGAGGGCTCAATAACCTCTTCTCATCGAGGCGCCTTTTGAAGGGCAAACCCGTGAGGGGTGGAATGGGTGGTTCCACCCGGGGCGCCGTCAGAGCGCGGACCCCCGGGAGCGGTCACGATCCCCGATCCCCAAAGCGGACAATACCTCGGTGAGGACGCGGTCGCTTTCCCTGCTCGGCTGGTGTGCGGGCTGTGCTGGTGACGGGGTGCAAATCCCGCATCAGATGGCGCTAGAGGAAGGGACTGGCCCTCCGCCTATCCAACAAGGAGCCGACCCGGGCACAGGACCTTCCCGCTGGGGGGCTGTGTTACGGGGGGTTTCCCGAATTTAGTCCCACATCGGCTAATCAGCGGAAAGGTCTGTGCTTTAAATGGGGGGCTCAATAACCTCTTCTCACCGAGGCGCCTTTTGAAGAGCAAACCCGTGAGGGGTGGAATGGATGGTTCCACCCGGGGCGCCGTCAGAGCGCGGACCCCCGGGAGCGGTCACGATCCCCGATCCCCAAAGCGGACAATACCTCGGTGAGGACGCGGTCGCTTTTCCTGCTCGGCTGGTGTGCGGGCTGTGCTGGTGACAAGGTGCAAATCCCGCATCACTACCCAATGCTCATGCCACAGTCATGCAATCATGCATTTTATTATGTAATGTTTGTCCAATATCACACTATAGTTCAACCAATAATTTCTTGCTCAAATACAAAAAGCAACACGGAAAAAAAAAAAAAAGGAGAAACGAGGGCTGCATAGGTGTATTTATGTGTGTTGCTTTTCAGTTGGATGGGTAGATTTGGCCCAACCAAAAACTGTTTTTGGCGCTTTTTTTTTTTTTTTGTCATGCTGCTGGATCCTCAACAGTGAATTTGGTCCAAAGAAGAAGAACAGAAATAATAATAAGAAGAACATTCGAGAGAAAAAGAAGAGTTCATGGATTCATTTCTAAAAAGTAGAAAGAGATAGATCACATCTTCAAAAAAATAGATTATTAAAGCATTCAAAATAAAAAGCCTCGCGGAACACCACCTAAAAGTGGTCCGAAAGAACAGATTTACGCTGAATCAAGTATTTCTGAGAGATAGATCACATTTCCAAAATAATACATTATTAAAGCATTCAAAATAAAAATCCTCACGGAACACCACGTAAAAGTGGTGCCAAAGAACAGATTTGCTTGCTCAGCGCCTCGCCATGATATATGACCAGATCAAACAATTTTCTAGGGCTATGCAATCACGTAAGCTCTTCGGCAACTGCAACGGGAAAGTAATGAATTACTGCAGAAAAATAAAAAAAACTACAATGGAAACTAATGAATTACTGCAGAAAAATAACAGCCTTATCTGTTCATACCACTTCACAAAATCTATAACCAATCTCTCCTGATTGACATTTGCAAACGATTGGCCAACATATGTTTAGGTAAGCACACAGTAGCAGTAGCAGATATATACTAATATTTCTACGAGTAAGGTTCCTCTATAGTATGTAGGCGGCACCACATAGTGCTGCATTAAAAGATAGACATCCATTAAACAAGACAGGCCACGAGCATGTACTATGTTGTACATAGCACATTTTGTTTGATGATTGGCTATCTCTTGATGCTGGTCATCTAGAGATATATAGCACTTTGCGGTACGGCTTGTGCTCTGATTGTATTTTTATTCCTGCATGTATTTGGATATGCTCTGACCTTACATATTAAGCCATCCTCACTGGTAAAAATACTAACTGCAACTAGATTTGGTTGCAATTTTGCCACCATGAATCCTTTTGCTGCAAAATTAATCACCATCAAAATTGATGGGATTGCAACCTGCGTTTGGGAGAGTGCGTGGGAATTGGCGCTTCAACTTCAAGCTTCCTGCTTCATTTGCCAATCAAATTACCAGTTCCCTGTGGCGCAATGGATTGTCAATTCATTTGAAGCTGAGTTAACAATATTAGCCCGAATGCGAGCACTACAAAACCAATGTATCAAATTAAGACTTGTTTGGATATTTCTATAGAATTGAGCTGAAAGTTCTATAGAAAACAGACATGTTGGCCCATCTATAGAATTGAGCTGAAAGTTCTTTATCACCATCTATTTGCACAGAACCCAAAACACTATATCCTTTATCATTCATCTGCACACACAAATCTCAAAACACCCATCCTATATCATTTATCCGTGCACAGATCTCAAAGCGTTGCGCTCTATCCTCTATTATCCATCCATCTGCAAAGATTTTAAAGTGCTCAATTCTCTACTATCCATCTACTTGGATAGATCTCAAAGCGCTCCATTCATGTGACTCTTCTTTTCTTCTCTCTCAATTTGTGTCAAAAGAAAAACTCTCTACTAACTTAGTGGGAAGGCTAGTTTTGGAATTTTGTAAAAAAAATTAGTTATTAGGTAATCCTTATGCGATAAGATTTTGTAATGAAAATAGATGGCTGGGCCGATTTTGAAGTTTTGGCGGTTAATCGATATTTTAAACTTTGGGGGTTTGAATGCGACCCACTAAGTTAGCTACCAAACTAAAATTAGCTAACAACGGTTCGTTTTTTTTTTTCAAGTGAATCATGATAAGTACCGGCCCACTCTTATAGGTGAAGCCATTTTGGAGCGGCAAGCGTGAAAGACTTTTGATGGGCTGTTTCTTAAAATTCGCATTTCAACAGAAAAGGAATCAAACAGCTCTAGCGAAACAAAGCAAGTACGGTGATATTCAAACCAAAACTAGAAAATAAATTGCAGAAAACTACAACCCGAGAAACATTAAAAATCTTATTCCACAATATTGACGAGTAGATATCCAATAAAAAACTTTAGAACTTAAAAACGGAGTCCCTCAGTTGCTACTTTTCCTGAAGTTTGGAATTGCAATCAGGGCAGACACCACGAGAAGGCCGGTTGCAGAACTTGTCAAAATAGTTACACACCGGCATCCAGCCCGTGCGGCTGTTCCCGTTCTTTCCCACATGACCAATTGCTATTGCAGCCGCAGCTGAAGCGATAGCCAATGACAATGCCATCTGCAACAAAGAAATGTCACAAAAGACATAATATCAAACTCTAGTGGCACCTATATGCTCTATTTACAAGTACAAATCCTCATAGTGCTTTTATTCCCCGTTGATTGGACCTTCTATTCCCATCCTTTGGTTTCAGATCGCCAGCATATATATTTAGTCATTAAAATATGTGCAAAATGGGACTCACTGTGTAAAGAACTGCTAAGGATTGAGTGTTAAATAAGGGCAGTACCAAATCCATGAAGTTGACGAAGCAATGTGTCCCAGTGTATGAGACGAAAATCAGTGCCAGCATTTCATATCCAGCAGCCACAAAATTCCCAATCATAAAGAACCTATAAGCATGTAGTTAACGCTGAGAACAACGAGAAGATTAACACCACACAAGAAATACCCATGAAAGTTTTGGTTCCCTTCCTTCAGCTTTAAGCTGTCTTAGATTAGGGTTTGGGATCACCTGAAGGCAGGAGAGGACTTATAGCTGGCCTGCATCGTGAAGCCGGCGATGACGGTGGTCTGCTCATCGAAGATGATAACCAGAGCCGCCAATGATTGAAAGACGACCTGGGTGGCCCATTTGGTTCTCCTCTAGGCTCTCCTTGGATTAAGAAGGCCCGCTGCTTCCTCTTTGGCTGCTCTCTTTGGCTCCGGGGGCCCTACTGCATCCTTTTTGGCTGCTCTCTTTGGCTACAAGAGGGTTACCACTTCCTCTTTGGCTATATAGTTAGCGAGGTTCATAGTTTAAAATTTAAACATAGGGAACAATTTCTCTAACCATAATTCCTATGCAATAGGATTAGGGAACAAACTTATTCCGATGGAACCGAAACAATCATACCGTGAGAATCGGCCCAATTGGGCCCATCCCAGGTTGAAGTCGGCAATCCCTTGCGTTAGGATTCCCTTTAGCTGCATTGCCTAAACGAAACAAAGTATAAACTTCTGCATTGCTTTGATATACAGCGAAACAAAAAAAACCCCTCATTTTATTTAATTTATGAGGGGTTTTCTCTAATATATTAAGTATTATTTTCTTCTATATATATATATATATATATATATATATATATATATATATATATATATATATGTACACATGTATATATTATAAGATTAAAATTACATGTAAAAAACTTAAAAGATATTGGCTTGGAGTCATTGTTGTCTTTCATTGTTAATGTATGTTTTATATTTATTTGCATCAAGAAAATGATTGAATCTATACCTCAAGGTAATATATAAGACTGTCGGCCTCATGCAACTAGCATATATAGCATCTAAGTACATGCATCAAATATGAACAATTTAAGAACAATAGTCATTGCATGGGTAACATGCATATGCTAATTTTGCATGTATGCTAATTAAATCCGTTAAATAAGACCGTACTGGATGTGATTATGTTCAAGACTATGCATGCAAAAAAAGCTGCATTGAAGAACTCCATATATGCTATGCTAATCCCAAAGTAAATAGGATATTTTCTTTGCATATCCAACCGTGCATGGCCACGTCAAACTGTCAAGTCATGGGCCTAAACGGTCACGTATAGCAAAGCTCGTCTATTAAATCTATGAAGTAATTTATATATATGGCAGGTGCTATGGAAAAGAAAGTCATTTTCTTCCTCTTTTTGTTTTTGATAAGACATTTCTTTTCTGAAAAAATGAAAAGTAGAGAACTCGTTAGAGCATAAAAATGATGTATTGCATACCATCCATCGAGATGCAAGTGATACATCTCATATTTTATCATGCTACGTTTATATTCATTGAGCATCAAATATAGTCTGCAATTTTAGTGTGACTAACGCGGGAGTCCAAGTGAATTTCTCTCGTATGTTGTTCAAACATATTTTGTATACCATTGATTAACTTCTATTAGTGAAAGCAGAGGACAGCATTTTTTCAGGTAAAAAATGTTTTTTTATTTCTTTTCTTTGAAAAGTAATTCAGAGGTTTTGACAGATGGCTCAAGAACCCTGTAGGTTTGGGCTGGTTCCTTTTCACAAGTGTTGGGCATCGGCTTGGCCGGACAGAATGGGCTGGGCTTAAATTAGTTTATACGGGTTATTGGGGAGGAAAGTCCATTTTAGTTGCGAGGCAGGCGCTTAGATTAATTTATCTGATTGACTGAGAAAAAATTAACAGCGATGTTGCGAGACAAAAAAAAAAGGTTCATGGAGTGCACTATTTCCGAGGAGTAATAAAGATAAATCACGTTTTCGAACAAATAGATTGTAAAAGCTTTTAAAATAAAAATCCCCGCCTAACACCACCTAAGAGTGGTGCCAAAGACCAAAAACCTGCCACTCTGGAACACTAGCAAGCTATAGCTAAGCTGGGTGGTGACTCTTGGCAGATCACATTAGAACACTGGTCAGCATATATTGGAATCTCCTGTCCAGAAGAAATGCTCTCCAAACCCGGGATGTGCAAGCACGTATTCGTTATTGGAGATTAAGCAACCGTCACCGGTCAATCTGCGACCATAGATCCTCAAAATCAATATCGATCAAATACGATAGGACTGCAACCGGCGTCAGGGAACGTGTGTGAGAATTGGCACTTGAGCCAGTTTTCATAGTTCATTTAGAAGTCAAAACAAGAACAATACCCGCACGGAGAGATAATATTTTTTTTTTTTTTACATAGATACCTTTTTAAATATCAGATTTTGCATAAATATCTTCCAAAATTGATATTTATATGTATACTCTCGTAAAACTTTATTATTGTACAAATGCCTCTAATGTAACGGTTGTCCTAACAGTATTAAGAAAAATTATATTTATATTAATTAAAAATAAAATAAAATTTTAAAATTCTGTTATTGTCCTTGTCTTTTTCTTTTACTATCGAAATCGCAATCTATTTGCATATCTACCAATTAAAAATATTTTAATCATTTTAATTTAAAACCATTAATTTTTTAGCATCACTAGATACCATGGGTACATATAAAAAAATAAAAATAAAAATAGATTAAAATAACAAAACAAAGTGTTTTACGAGAATATACATGCAAATATCAATTTTCGAAGAGTATTCATGCAAAATCTGATATTTAGGAGGGTGTTCATGTTAAAAAAAACCCTAATAAAAACTGAAATATAATTTGATGATAATAAAAAAAATAAAACTTAAAAATAAAATAAAATATATTATAAATAAATATATTTAATAATTATTGATAACGTCACTGTCAAAAAATTAGGCAGAAGAAAACCTTTAGCTCTATTACGTTCTTCTTGGTCATCTCTCCTCATACCCTTACATATCTGAAGATTCATCTAGCGTTCACAGGAAATCAGACAAAAGGAGCGCAAGCAAGATGAAAACAAGGAATTACAAAATGCATGCGTCACAGGGATAGCACACAAAGTGGCACAAAAAAGATATTGACGGCTTATTGGAGTACTCTCGCCAAAGGCACAGGACAAACGGGAGAATGCGAGTATGAAGATATTCTACCGCCTGAGCTGCAATATAAATGGTCTTTGCAAGAGAATCCAATGAGCATTAGAAGTTCCATACCATGCCACTGTACCAAACATGTTCAGTCCAGATTCCAGAAACACGTGCACAATATTAACTAAAATTCACACCCCAAAAATTTGCATGATGGAGCAATTAGTAAATAATCCTATCATGCACAAGCAGCGCAAAGCACAACTAGAAACAGGTGATTCACATGCGATCAGATATAAGATGATTCTCACCATAGCACGTATGCTAATTCATGTAGCATTGTTCTCTATCACAGATCTTATAACGAGGATATGAAATCTTTCAAAAACAAATTGCTCTCATCTAATAGCTTTAGTTTCATCTAAAAACATGAACTTGTTTGGTTGCCAGCATCCAGAGACCTGGTTTATGGAAAGCTAAACCAATGAGTTTATAGGAAAACATTTGTTTGGTATTTTCTTCACAAAACTTGTTCTTAAATACTGTCATAAAATCTGGAAAAGGCGTTAGAAAAACAGATCTTCCCTGTTTCCATGAAATCTGTTAACAGAGAATCAAGTATTTGTTTTATTAAAAAAAGAACCAAAATAACTCAAGGATAGCCAGACAACTCCCTTCCAGTCTGCTAGAAATATAAATAAAGACAAAATGATATTCACCATTCTAAAAATATTTAACAGGCTATATATATTTCTTTTCAAGGTGAAATGCTACACTATGAAGAAATGTAGCCATATACATGAAACAAGAATGGTGGGTAAGATCAAAATTTTCCCCTTTTAAAGGGTAATTGCTGGAATAAGATCTCCACAAGAAATGCTTTTAGCAAAGACAGTGGCATTGTACTATTCTTGTTCTGGGTTTTTACCTCACATTTCAATTTGGGAAAATGTAGGTGACTTCTCAAAGATCACCAATAGAAAACTGGAAACTACAACAACTTCAATCATTCCTATTATAACTCTCTCCCCCCTTCACATAAGTTTACCTCTCTCCACCTTTTTCCTTATCCCAAGGAAAATTGAATTTTCGCTTGCTAGATCGGTGGTTCAGACTTCTTTATTCCCCATCCAAAACTGAGCTACATAATTGACTCAACTAGCTACTTGATGCCTGCCTTTACCTTACCCATGTATGATTGGATTTCAGCTAATTAGGTAAGTTATTCAAAATTTTCCATTCCCCATCCACAACCAAACCAACCTATGTCATTGACCCAACTAGCTACTTGGTGGGTAGAGAGTAAGAAAAAGATATTTTTAGACAAGGGATGGGGTTAGATATCCAAAAATAAATTAACTAAGATAACCTGTCTCAACCAACTACCACAAAGATGAATTAACAAGAAAAAAAATTCTCAAATAACTTAAAAACTACAGTAATGAAAAGAACCAATTAAGATTCAATGCAGCCTCAACAAAGAAAGCATAAGTCTGACTTACATGACCAATATACATGATCCATAGATTTGGTATGGGAGAGAAACATAATCAACACAAAATGATTCAAAAATTATATGACCACAATAAACGAAAATTAATAGAGAATGTACGACGTCGAAATGAGAGAAAAGAGAGTGCCTATCACATATTATCCAAGAAAAATAAGCAGTTGGCAAAATCAAATGACGAGGGAAAAGAAAGATCATAAAGCAACCAATCAACTAAATAGGTTGACTTCTATACAGGAATATAATACCTAAGGATCAATGTTGCAACATAAAGCACACTAATTTACACAAGAGGAAAATAATGCCTGCTTAGGTATCCAAGAGCTCCATGTTTTTCAAAGCAATTATAGAACTTCCCAAGACAGGGAGATGGCCAGAAGGGGAGGAGATATCTTATGCGGACATCAGCTACAAGCTGAATCACCAAGCAATTGTTCACTCTTCAAGAAGAGTCACACTACTTTCAAGACAAACAAGAGAGTAGCTGCCTCAAATATATGCCTTATATTTTATTTTAACTTCTTGAAGGAAACATGCCTTGAAATTGTTGAAGTATACTAATGTTTGTATTGGACTATCAACCTACTTGACTCTTTAAAATCTCAGGATCAACCCATTGATCCTCATCCATTGACTACAAAACTCAGTTCCTAATACTAGCATTTCTTCAAGATATCCTGCATGCCATGGAAGCCACATGAGACATATGCAAACTGATAGCAACCTAATGTACATAAGAAACATAAAAAGTAGGGTAGGCTTTCTGGTACATGGTGCTTGGTAGCTCAATTTCTGTAAGCAATATTCCCAAGTAATGAATGTCTAGCCACAAATGAGAAGTTGAGATCATGCAGCCAGCCCTAACTTAGGGAAAGTCAGCCACAGCTTTGGACCTCAATATACAATCTTACACATGGAATGTGATCACATGCTTGAGGTAATACGGCAATAACTTCATTTGTATAGCCATATACAAGTCCTTATATGAATCACATTCATTCAGAAAGGACATCAGGAAAGTCGACAAGAAATTTTTAAACCACAAACATAGTACGCCCGACAACATATCAATATTCATTCTACTTTGTTGGATGGACTCGGAAAGAAATTTACAGGTTCCAAGGTGATCAAATAGCTCACCTCTTTATGAAAAAAGACTTCAATACTATATTTGAACAGAAGTAACTTAACCTTCATGTATTTGAGAATGAATCAAATTTCAGGCAGGGGCATCACCATAATCTGTTGGTTTAAATGAGAGAAGATAATTTTAGGGTTCTGCATGAAGCTAGGACCAGGCCTCAAGAAGGGAAAATTGGGAATTGAACCAAAAAAAAATCATTTTGATGGGGCCAGTAGGCATACCAATCTTTTAGATAAAGGGACTGGACATATATAAGCTAAAGGATGCATCCCCCTTTTGTATAATCAAGTTAAATAATGAGACTTTGCAAGGCTAAGGCAAAGAGAAGAATAAGTCATGAGCATTATCAAAAAGTTTTCTAACATAATAATTTGTCTTGCTCAAGCTCAGCCTAGAAAAGTAATTGCTGCCATGAAACTGTTGGAACTCCATCCCCCCCCCCCCCCCCAAAAAAAAGTCTCTGTTCATCCATTGACTTATTGTGGGAAGGTTGTAGTAAAAGACCAATTTAATAAGAAATTTCGCAAAAGCGGGGTGTGCCTGCTCTTTTTTCCCCCACGGGATCAAATGGTAGATCAGCCGATAAACCACGCGGTTCGAATCCGCATCCCAGGCCGGCAAACTCGGTGATGACAAACTACATGATCAAACACACAACTGATCAAAGGTGGTACACACAACTGATCAAAGGTGGTACACACAACTGATCAAAGGTGGTCGATGGTCTGCTCAAATAACTCCAGTATTGAGAACCTTAAAATCCCCTCCTCCCTCCCAGAGGCTCAAATCTATTCGTGCAAATATAGTTAATGTCTACAAATTAGCCATTAAACATCTTTGATAAATTATCTAAATCACTGCTTTCACAAAGTAAGATCTGATTTTCTCTAAAAATCATGATCTTATATAGATTAAGTCATTGTCACCTATCAAATAAGGAAAGACTAAAAGAAGTTAACTCCCTATGCTGCTGAAGATCAAGATGGTGTACCATCAACATCAATACATGAGAACCAACATCATTCAATCTTTTAATTTCAGGATCATCGTATCATTATAAAAAATCAAGTACCAAAAATAAAACCACAATTTAATAAAAGCATCTAACCACAATTGAACTCATCTGGATCCATTCATCCTAAATAAAACCAAGTCTCATAAACCGATCAAGAAAATACCCCATCGAAAACTGTTACGAGCCAACTAGTCTACTAGATCAAATAACAACTCCCTATACCTCTCTAGAATCGGAGCTTGGTGAAGAACCACCGGTTCTTGCCGGCCTTGAAGCGCTCTTCGAAGCGCGCCTTAGTCTCCTTGCAGGAGGCCACCTTCTTGTCCCGGGACTGGAGAGCGTCGAGGGTGACGGCGTCCTTGAGATCCACATCTAGGGTATAGCGGGTGGGCATGATGTGGCTGTAGTTCACCACCTTCAAGAAAGCTTTGACGCGGGACTTCTTGGCCGTCTTCTTCGCCGAGTCCTTACGGATGACCTTCTTAGGATACTTGAGGATGCCGGCGACGAGGCAATGGCCGTAAGGACGGTCGCGGGTGCCCTCGTCGAAGCACCGCACGATCACCGCCTTCCTCCCGGCGAACCGGCCCTGAAGGATGATCACCGCCTTCCCGGGTTTCAGGAATTTGACCATCTTCTCCTACCTTCTTCTACCTTCTTCCACAAGAAACTCCACGCCGGCGGCCCCTCTCTTCCTTTACCTTTCGAAAACCCTAGGTTTGCGTTATGAAGAGGAAACGTTAGGGTTATTTCCTAGAGAAAATTACGATTCCAACCTTCAACTCACGATGCGCGCCGCGTAGAGAAATCGTTCGGATCATCTTAATGCGCGTTTGCACCGCTGAGGACGGTAGAAGCCTGGATGGCTGCCATATCATCGATCTCGTAAACGGACGGCCCTCGTTTATCTTATATCACACCAACGCGGAACCTGTTCAATTGTACCGCAGTGGATCCGTATCAATCGTATGACCCATCCGAATGACGTCTTAGATCCCAGCCCCAATCTTATTAGACTTCGGATCCATATTAAATTAGGTTGGACCTTAAGTTTGATTTACTTAAATTTTTTATAATTTAAGTAAAATGATGATCTTTTATCTTTTAATAAAAAATAATAATATTTTAATCTTATAATAGAAAAGAATATATAATATTATTAAGAGGGAGGGAAAGTTACCGGAGATTTGATGAGATATTTTTATGCTAGGCAAAGTTTTAGTATGATCACGCGAAGAAGCGGCATAATTTATTTTTTTTAAAAAAAAGTGTGAGGCTTTTAGGTAAGAAGAGCTGAAATCATTGCTTTAGCTTTTAATTTTTTGAATAAATATTTTTTCAATATTTACTATATTTAATTGGTATTTTTTGGATCAGTACATTCGATTTACTTCAAATAACATGCCGCTATGTAAGTCCGATATTTGTATTGTACTTGTATAGGAGCATGTATTGCTTTATAATCATGGTAGGCATGGTACTCAATCCCGGGGAGGAAAAAAATTGAAGAGGATATAATTTGCACCCTAGAGGCTTGAGACTCAAAGCATGCAAAATAACCCGAGGTTTAGTACCTGTACTTCAGGGTCTTAAATGAAGAGGAAGCTGCATACAATGATTACATCGCTATGAAAGGTTAGCAACACCTTATTCGGCAAGATTTTTGTATTATCCTGAGGATTCTAAACTAGAAGGATTGGAAGGAGGCTATCATGTATTAATTTTTTTTTTCTTTGATAAGTTAGATATATTGTTTATTCTTTATATAAATACATTCATAAGAGTCTAAGGATAAAAAGTCGGGAGGAGTGATAGAAATCAAATGCAATAGGATTACCCAAGCGTGACTAGCTAGGTGGGTCACTATCTAAATAGGCGCACTATTAGCTTTTCTGTAAATATGAGTTGCCTAAACCGACAATCCTAGAGTAGAGGTAAGTGTTGCCATCATTAGATATCCAGTTTGATGACCACTTAATCACCATTCTTGCTCCTAGGATCTTAATAGTATAGGCCAGCCCATCCCATACTGAATGCAACTTTGTCATTAAAACATTAGTCTACAATATCTGGACTGCCTGTAAGAAGAATAGAGCAACTATGACTCTGAATCATGAAACTAGCCCCATTCACAAGCTCACCTGTCATGTATGTTACAATCGAAGTTGATCTTGAAGAAGCAAGAGGATTGTGGCTCCAAAGAGAAAAAGAACAACCATGAGAATGCAAAGACTATGGAGTAGGAACCACAAATTTTTCTTGCTATCAAGGAACCCTCAAAAGCATCAACCAAGATAGGCGTGAAAAGAGGCTTTCAACAACATTAGCCTAGGGCTTCATGGAGTGCTTTGAAAGATCCTCTCATTTCCGGTAATCCAAATATTGTAAGCAATGCAACATATAAGGATCGCCTTGCTCCTATTTTTGCTTCTAAGATATTTCTCTTTTAGTGACCAAACAAAGGCGTCCACCGAGAGATGGGATGGCCGATAAATTAAGGAGGGGCAATAGATTCCTTCGCACCTGGACATAGATCCCAATAGAGTGGTATATGCAATCCACGTCGGTCCAGAATGCCACGACATGGAAGTCAGTTCCAAGCAATTTTTTACATAAACAGGGCAACCTTGGGTGGGATTACCATCCTCCATACTCCCACGTTATTCCAGGATGAAAGAGGCTTAGGAAGGGATAGCCAGTAGCAATCACTTGCACTGATAGTCAACCCCAAAGGTAAGACTTCTCCCCTTTCTGTCAGGACTATCAGAAAGTTGGATTGCTATAGACAAGATTCTTGCAACCAAGTCATGCTAAAAGTCTGATGAATGAGAGAAAAGTTCCACCTCTTTTTTGCAAGCACTAGAAGATCCTCGATTAATAAGCTTTCAGGGTGCTAACATCGATTGGTGTTGGCTACCAAGCAAGTGGAACGAATGAGATCTAAGGGTCATGAATAACATTTATGGAGGCATGTTACCGATCCATTGTGGGAGGAAAAAAAATAATGTAAGGATGCATTTGATTCATAACCAGAATCAGAATGGATTGGAATGAAAATCAGAACGGCCATATTATATATTTGATTTATGATTAGAATCGGAATCACGGTCGAAGTATTTTTAACTAAAATTTTAAAAATCAATCAAATTGAAAAGTTATTTTTGGAAAATTAATTTTAAAGTAAACCTAGTAGTAAAGGATGATCTTTTAAGCTAAAAGCAATTGCATCTTAAGTTGTCAGGTAATATGACTTGTTTTAAGGATCCTAATGCTAGACACGATCTAATACCAAGTCCGTCTGGGTATTGTAGAACTAAATTTGATAAATATACAATATACATTTAGATTTGCCCGATTTAAATTATCTATCATATAACCATAACTTCAACCATGAGGCTTTTTCGCAAGTAGTTGGAATTAGTTTTGTATCAAGCATTGAACACTTGAACTAAAGCCTACATTATGGTTAACATTCCGCAAATTCCTGAGCAATTACGAATCAAAACAAAAATCATCTCCGTCAAATTTGTCACCAACAAATAAGGGATGGAAACAAGCATACACAGCATGTCCATGAGCTTTGCTTGCAGCCATGCCAAAACTCAAATTTCTAGGTGAAGCATCGCGTAGATACAGCTTGCTTGAATGGCCTATTCCCCTAGCTTGCTCAAGTCAAGTTTCTAATGGATATGCTTTTGGAAACCACAAGTTTAACCCAGTCATGCAATCCCCATCAAAAGTATCCAGCAGAGAATTGGAAGGATCAATAATGAAACAGGCCATGACAGAAAGCCTACTCTTCTCCCCATTCCAAAATCTTTTACCAAACAGTGTCATGTTGGGAAGAGAAGGAACGGACTCCATATAATAATAGGTTTTCAGGATTGGTAGATATAGCTGCAATTCCCAACACTTGAACATGGGATGAGGCAGAGAAACACCAAGGGTCGCAAGGAACTGAAATCCTCACAAAGAGGATTGCAGTTACACTATTGCCATGCTCTATTCAACACCAAAACGTGCCCCTTCAGCTTCTGAAATCGATGTGAGTTCAACTTATTCTAGTGATAGCCCAAGATGGAAATAGGATCAGAATGATGGGAACCTCAATCTCAACTATCAAAAAGTCCCGGTAATGAAACTAGTAAAGCCTCAAGATGTAGTTTAGAAGTATCGATATACCTTGTTTTAAGAAATAATGGCTGGATCCAACAATACCGAGCTTCCCACGAGTCTCCAGCCAGAAACCTCGGAGCTGAAACATTCGAAACTAGCCATGGACATAATCACTCCACCTGGGGAAGCGGGGGTCCCACCGAGAAAGAGACCTGCAGGCATTCTCGGGTAAGTAGGCTGTTTGGAAGACTAGGCTAGCTTTGAGATGGGGGATGCCTTCGGTAGTAGTCTTGCTCAATTGCTCAATTGAAATAGCTCAATTTCAACAGCCATTGCTCAATCGAGTAGCAAGCATTACTCAAAATATTGAGCACAGTAGACAAGATAGACAGCAACTTTTCCAGCCAAGGATAGAAAGGAACCATGCAGAGTGAGAGCAAAAAGCCAGGAAAAAACCCTTAAGATATTGAGAACATAAAATATACAGCAGAACAATAAAATTAAAAACTTTTTTATAAAATAACATATTTTAATACATTATGATGTACAATATTATGTTATATAATTTTTCATATGTATTGTGTTTTGTAAGTTCTAAATGTTAGTCAAAAGTCATCCATTCCTTACATATTCAGTAATAATAATTACAGCATCACAAGATCAGCAAGGAGCCAACCTTAGATCATACCATATCATATAGTCATCAAGAAACATACATCTAGCGTATTATTATCATCACAGGAATTTTTTCATATATCGATCATAAGAAATGAAGTATGCTACCTGCCCAATCTGAAATTGCATGCAACATCTTAAACAACATGACTCCATGCAAATTTATTTCCTCGGCTTCAGATATCAACAACTAAACTTTCAATTAAAGGGTGAAAAAAAAAAATTAAACCATCAATAGGAGGAATTATGATTAGCTCCTGAGCTTCCTCCATAAGCATCAAAGCCTCAGCCTAGGGGCATCTAAATGCCTATTTACAAGATGCATAAGTTAGGGATAAAAAAAAATTAAACCATCAATAGTTAGGAATTATGATTAGCTCCTGAGCTTCCTCCATAAGCATCAAAGCCTCAGCCTAGGGGCATCTAATTTCCACATGGTTACCACTGACAATCTGAATCTATATGGGATAAAGATGTAAACTATTATGTCTGCCTAGGCAAAATTGCTTCCTCAGTACTGGAACTCAAAGCCTCAGTGTAGTATGACAGGCTTTAGCGGCAGCAGCTGCTCCATCTTTGACTTTCTGAGCAAGAAATTCATCACAATCAGCTCCTTTGACAGTGAACTGCATCAGAAGATCATCAAAAAGTTTCTTTAGTCCGGCCTTGAATTCTGTTACGGCAGTCTTATCACCCCCACTAACATCATGCACCTCATCCTTGATGACGGACCCAACTTTAGCACCACCCATGTAAGCTCTGCATGCCAGAAGGATAACACGTCCCTGCTTGCGGAAATGGCCAGCAATGAAGTCCTCAAAATGCTGCAAGAAGCCAGAATGAAATTATGCTTGGAATTTCCATGTAAAGCTTCCAATGCTCAAAATATGCAAGTGAGTGCTCTTAGAAGCTTAGAAGCGTCTTGTGACAATGAATATGCCAGAGGGTACATGAAGCTGTCTAAACTATATATTTGCTTATGTATATATAACATGAAGTGTTACAGATGATGAGGAATAGTATTCACCTTTAAAGGCCTCCCAAGAGAGTACAACATTGTCTTGCAGGACAACAAGAAGGCCTCCTCATTGTAAGCCAAGGAATTCCTCTCCCCCTGGGGTGTGTTAGCAGTTTCCGAGTATCCTGGCTCGTTGAAGTATGGCTTTGAATTCAGAACCAAAGCTTGAATTGAGACCAAGACCTGCAGCATTGTCGAATTTGATGGGTTCCACGTTTCACAACCGCTGCCTATCCAGGTGTTTAGAAGGCTAAGGCAGACCTTCCCACAAGCATACAAATTTGGATTAAGCCGGAGTCCACCTGAGTGGTAATGTACGAACTGCACAACATTTAAGAAAGTCTCTCTTATTATTCAAGTTTGACATACAGAAAAGTAGAGACTAGAGAACATAAGCACTCGCATACCGGAGGTGATTGTGGATAGTTAGAAGGAAACTGGATGTCAAAAAAGAAGAGCCCATCATGGTAAGGAGTTCCAGGTGGTCCTATCACAACAGCCCTAAGCAGATCCATCCTGTATTCATAGACTCTAACAAATATTGTTTCTGTAAAAGTATAACAAAAACAAATATGATTAGATAGAATCATTACTAGAAAGTGAAGAAGATTAAAGGAAATCCTAACATCAATTTACATATCCTCATGCAACCTAAACAACCAAAAGCATCACAAGGAACTTAAAAAAAAAAAAACTTGCAAGTACTTGTGATGTCATAATGGTGCAATCTAAGGATTCTGCATTAACAAATACTACTTCCGGTGCAACAGATATTCAAACTAGAAAGGCAGCTCACACTACAAGACCGAGAAAATGTAGTGGACGATTATGCTGGAAAAGGATATCTCTTCCACTTCAACATATTTCTGGATGTAACTACTCAAGCAAAGGCTCTCTTTTGAGATTCCTTGAGAGTAAATTCAGGTCTTAAATAGCATGGTCCAGATATTAGAGGTAGATATAAACTTCCAATATTTTCTCAAAAAGCAGAGGAATGGAGAACTGGATTGGTTTTATCTGTGCATATAAACGTACACAGTCATATCAGCAGAAGCCATCCTCATGGATACATCTACAGGCCATTAACATTCCCCCCAAGGCAAATCACAAGATGCTGGTTCACCCAGCTTGGAGACCTGACAACAGAGCGAACAAAAGCCAAGCAGACACCATAAACTTGCCCATAAGTCTGCTCTGCTGATTGCACTGTAGAATTATCTGTAAGATCTACCTCAAGAAAGATAATCCTGGTAAAAACCTCACCATCTTGCTTGCAGCTCTCCTTTCCGGAAGATCCTTGAGATCTCCCTCTACTCACCCCTAGATCACAAGTTTTCCAGAGGGCTGGAGTGCGGCTTCTGAACAGATTGACTTTCTTCGAGGTTTCCTCAAAGTGGTGGATTGCCAGGTTAAACATCTGGCTGAATATCTAGCTCCCGACTATCCACATGAAAGTTAGGTTACCTACCCACTGGCCTGGTTTTGTTGCTCTCTGCACCACTAGCCCTAAACCCTCTCCTCCTCTCCATTAAAGAGAAATAATTGAAGTGAAATTGTGATCTTGTAAGCATATACAAAGTGAACTTTGTGAATCTTAGAAACAATAGGAAACAAAAGGCATGTTTCTCCATATGATGGATGGTTGGTTTAGATTATACAAATTACGAGGATGAAAAGAGCATCGAGCTTCAGTTGAAGGATATACAGTGCTCATACATATGCTAGCCAAGAAGGTCTTGTAACCATGCATGCATTAGTACTATCTTTAAATCTTCCTCTTTCAGGTAAAAAAAAAAATCTCCTTTAGACATCTCAAATTTCTTACTGCATAATCCTCTTTTAGTCACTCTCTTTTAAGCATGACAACTGGAAACACACTTATCTAGATAAAAGAAAAAAGAATTTATTTCACAATCAATGAGGAACATACCATTAAATTTATATTAAATAAAAGAAAATGAAAGAAAGAAACTAATAGATAGAAACAGTTCTAAACTGATGCCAAAAAAAATTGCTACTTGAACAGATCACAAATTGGTTATAGTTGCAACAATTCCGAAAGGTAAAGGACTCACCTGGTAAATCTTTCCCCAGGACCTCCCACTCATGCTGAATCCTCTTCATCCAATCTTTTGATGGCTGATATTAATATGCCCAAATGAAAAATTTAAGAATGGCCAAGAAACAAGAGAATTCAAATACTTAATCAGCTTACCTTGTTTGATGCAGATGAGTTGGCATAATAATGGTCTGAGAAATCCTCAACAGCATCGAATTGCTTGAATGATTTAAATTTGGCCTCGATTTCATCTTCAATCTGTATCCTTGACTTGAAATCAATTGGCATTTCAGATTCAGACTTCTGTAGCCATGGTACAGAAGCCTCCACTCCTGGAGGTAGATCCAAATCATCAAATTTAGCAGCCAACCTATAGCTATAATCAAGATCAATCAACTCAGCATCATATTCATAGTCTCCGTCATCTTCATCATAGTCATATTCCTCCACTTCATCCAAATAGGTAAAATCTTCGAATTCAAGATCAGGGCATTCCACAGTATTCATGAGAACATCATTTTGCACACCAAGATTTGAACTATTTGAACTAGAACCTATAAGATCACTGGAATAAACAACCTGCAGAAGTTTAAGGAAAAAATAATCTGTTACATCCATGTTATCAATTGATACTGATACCAGAAATTGCAAATTAATTAGTTCTATGCATGAAAAATATTCTGTATACATGCAAGAATTGCTCAAACCTTTACTTCCTTTTCCCTATCCGTATCATATTCAACAGTTTGCTTATTCTTGTAATCAGTACTTTCGCTAATGATCATAATTGAATCTGGATCATCATCTCCACCAATTTGAATGACCTCAGGAGGAACAACCTACAATATGTAAACAAGCTTGCTAGTTAAGCACGAACTTGTTAAAACTATTTCGAAAGTGCACTAATCAATGCAACAGAAAAATTGAATGACTGCAGAATATGAACTCGTACTCTAGAATGTTCCGAAATATACATAACAATACTATATATGTGTGTCATGTTATATAATTTGGGTATACCCAAAAAATCATGAAATAATAGGATCTCGTTCTAATAGCTTCTCCAATCTACTGGAAGCCTCTACTTTGTTCAGCCAAACAAAGCTGCATTCATATATGAGAAGCATACCAAAGATATACAAGTGGAGAAAAAAAGTGAAATTATATCAAAACATACTAAATAAATTAAAACATAATAAAACATTCAGAGACAGAATGGTTAAAGTATTAGATAACTACATAAATAATTAACAAAGGGCATCACCCAAACATATCAGAAATAAAAATGCCCCTCCATTAATGAAAATTTTATACAACTAATAAAAGCAATGATCGATTCAAATTGAGAATATCATGACAGAAAAATGTTCAAGACAGATATAGTGTAAGAAATTTACGGGTTTCTGTAGACCAGAAACCCTTTTTATCTTACTGATTTATTCAGAAGAACATTTTATATCTGTGAATCTTGATAGACAAAAATGAGCTGCACATTCTAGATCACATGTCATGGCAATGTCATAATGTATAACAACCATACTAGAAATCCTTCCCAAACAACAAATAGATAATCCACTAAATACAACCAGAACAAAGACAAAACTACTGCTGAAGTCACGTGTTTTATTTCATAACATCAAAGTAATGAAATGGAACAAAAATGGCAATAAGAACAGAAACAAAAAGCGACAAACATATAGATATATAGATTCAGGAAAAATATTATATATTGGCATGCAACTGACTTCTAGAATAAGTACCGAAGCACTGTCTATTTCTTAATCAATAGTATTATCACTAAAAAGAAAATAGGAAGCCAATGTAATTCTCAAAAACTTAGATCATTTTTTTAATTCAGTAATAATACATTTCAGTGATTTCAATAGTAACACTTAAACGAAGTCCATGTCATCCTAGAAAATCATGCAGATCCTATCTTATCTTATATGATAATCTCATTTGCTATTGGCAAGAGCATTTAAAGAGAATCAACATCATCATAGAAATATAAGGTCATGGAGATTGTATTGTCACACAATAAACATTCCATTTAATCACAAACCTGCCAAAAAAGACAGCAAACAAATAAGATGGCAAAACTACCTTTATTACCGGCATGGCCAATTCAGCAGCTAAAAACCACAGCTTAGTTAAAATGATATTGATGGAAAAGGCAGTAAGAATGGCAAACAAATTTAACAGAACAAAAGGTAGAAACTGGGAACAACTAACTGATATTGATCAGGTCTGTCATGTACAAAACTACAATCTGACAAAAGTGCATAAACATTAAAAGGTCAATAATGCTCAACAACTTCATGGCAAATGAACTTCCAGAACATTAAGTTTAATCATGACACAGAACCTGCAAACTTTTAATACGACAAGGATTCTTTACTGACTTGGGTTCTAATCTATCAGATTGTCAGCCAGAGTTTCTTAGTTTCAGATCACAGGACTTCCTTTATATGTATATACACGCACAACTTACAGTTGCAGTAAATTATTTTAAGGCTTCTTTCGAGCTAAATGAACAGCCAAACCATCTGCAGAAGAAATTCTCTAGAAGCCAACTTTTAGTGTTTCAGAGATAGTCTACTGCAATATTTACCAAACTATAGCATGACTATAGTAGAGACATGTTTTTCTCCTCTTCCATCCTCTAACAGATTACATATTATTTACAACTTTTCCTCCTTGAATATCCTCTACATAAGACAGCATTCCTTTGTACACAGGAGTTGAAATTATTATATTCAATATCTTGAGGGCAAAATTTCATATGTTATCCTCAAGGCACCCCAAAATCACAAATTATAATAACAAAACAACCAAATAGAAAAATTAATTTGTCTGTATAGACCCAAGAAGTAAATTTATCAGAGCAAGATAAGACATCATACATCTAAATCCAAATATAAAACTGCAAAAAACCCAAAAGTTTTTATAATGCTATAAACAAGCCTTGCAGCATTCAGACTCCTGTCAATAATGGTATCAAGAGAAGGTCTGCTCAAGTCTAAACTATAGCTGGAAGCCTGGAAACAGTAGGCTTAGGTCTAGAATTTTGCCCAGCTTGAAAGTAGCATGAACATACTAGTCAGAGGTTTGATTTTTCTGCCAGCCAAGTCAGGCTCGGAATAAGGCCTGCCTTAGATTTTCTTAATATCTTAAGCCCATTCCTACCCCCAATTCACTTGGGCTTCAACTTCTTGGTCCTAAGCCACCCCAGGGGCTAAGTTCCAAGCCTGGGCCAGTAATTTTTTGGACTAGTCCGACCCATTGACACTGTTCATTTCTATCACCTCTATATTAAATGTAGGAGCAGCAAAGTTTTATCAATCCTTTGCCAACACAGGGAGGACCCTCTAAAAATTATTCACAATCACTGACCTGCCCCTGCACATGCATACATCTATGTACGTGTGCACATACGACAGCCACTGCTGTTGCTGCCAAAATGATCTTGATGATGCGTACCATATGAAGAAGGCCTTAGTGTCAGTCAATAAGAGCAAAACTTCAATTCTTGGTTCATTTTTCTTTTCCTCTTGTTTTGGGTGGGAGTGTGGGTGTTTTGGTGGGGGAGGATGGTCGGGGGATCAGGCTAGGAGGACCAATGGGATTACCAGATACCAACAATTGATAGACAGAGTCTTTGGAGGCCAATATTGTGCAATACGATACCAATTTGACTCGTAAGAAAGCGTTGCAAAAAAATTACGAGAAGGACATCACTGCATTTATTAGAGAGCTAAATTAATTCAAGGTAACTTATAAGAAGCACAATGACAAGAGAAAAAGGTATACGAAGAAAGATGTAATCAAGAGTACAACGAGGAATAGAATTAGAATTTACCCTCTTTTTTTTGAGTCCTGTGAAGTTGCTTTAGTTTATTTCTGTTTCTCTCCAATGGTCTATTTTTACATTGCTTAGTCCACAATATGAGGATGTGGTCAATAATCACATGGGGCACATGATTAAGATTCTTTCTTTAAATATCTTATATAGAATTTGTAGATTTTCCCCATGATGGTTCTTGACAATATTAATTTTATTACTTTATTTCAGATCATGGAAAATCAGGTAATGTTTTGTGATGAAAGGGTCCATTCGTTGAGCCATAGAGTACAATCATCCATCTTTTATGTTGTTGTGGCCCAACTGTAAAGACAACAAAAGGACAAAAATAAGCAAGATCCCACCCTCACTTTAATGAATATTTGTAGATTAGTTTTTTAAAAAAGTTAAAATTTCAAGTAATAGTGGAGAGCTTGCCTTGTAAACTAATCCTAGAAGATGGACATTGGGGTAGTTTTATTTATTAAGGAAGGTGGGATTGGCATAATTTCAAGACTTTTGTGTTAAACTTTGAGAAAACAGAATGAGCATACTATTTATTTTTCTTTATAAGCATAGCGTGTCTCCATATTTTGTTTGGGTAATTGGACTGAGAATTCATCTAGAGTCATAAATTCAACCATTTCTCTTTCCCTCACCTCCTCCATGAAGGCCTGAGCAACCAGATCAGGTTTACCTTAATTGGTATCAGAGTGCAGATATTTTATTCTAGAGGATATGGTGCCTAGTAAATGCATCTCTTTGACAAACTGAAAAATGACAACTTGTAAGAACACATAAAAATTAAGCTGACGTTTCACTTAAAGATAAAATTGATTTGCTCGGAAAGAAAAAAAAAAGTTAAAATGGCCCATTGTGATCACTGCAAATTTGATGCTTGAAGGTTCAATAGTTCAAGATCATTATATTTCAATCTGTGACAAAGAACCCTACATACCCAAAAGCAATGATCAAGATTCACCAGGACCAATCAACACAAAAAAGAGGGAGGTCTTTGAAAAGGTGGCATAATAGGTAAGCTTAATCATGCGTGAACTGCACATGGACTAGCTGGCTTTAATTTGATAAATACATAATATGGCTTCACTTATGCACTTAGAATACTAGGCGGCACTAGTATTGTACTTTCATTTCTGGGAAGTGGCAGAATGTAAGATAAATACTGCCTTATCTGAGAGCCATCTGCAAAATTATAATTGTCAAGTTACTTGATACCTCAGGCACATAGCAGGTTAAGGGGAAACAATTAGATGACTTTGGAGATATAGCTAGATTATTTGTAAAAAGTTTTCCTTTTTGACAACTACCAAGCAAGACATTACTTTTGTTCATCATGTAAAAGCGCGACCCCTCTATTGTCTTAGGAACTTCCTTCTCCCAACCAGATGTGTTCATTGAAAGGAGGTTGATATACCTCAGTCTGATGCAACATCAAACTTCATGGATCTCTTAACGGATCTCCAGCAAAAGAAAATTAATATAAAGCACAAGATATTTTGTGAGGCAAAACATGCTTGAATGTAAACAGGCTCAATATTCAATCGATTGTAGGCCCCCCATATAAAATTGCACATTTACTGATGCAACCTTATCCAGATGCAAAAGCAACACACTGAGTTATGAATCATGCCACTTGCAAGCAGATCTGGTTATAATTCTCTTATTAGCTAGGATCCTTGTCCAAGTGATGTTCCCTACCAAATTCTGCGAGGATAATCGGGTTGCACTGAATAGAACAAGCAACATCGTACAAAAAGAGAGGACCAAACATATCAAAGCGAGCTTCCATTTTGTCCAGAGAAGGTTGAATCCAAGAAATCAGAAATCATAAATTAAATCACAAGATCAAAGTGGTTTTGTGTTTAACGAAGACTAGTAGAACCAAGATGCTAACATGCCTTTCTTGTTCATTTTCTGCTACATCAGAACACCAACCAAGGCCAAACAATGATAAGCACAAGCCGAACTGGAAGGTGCACCTATGCAGTCTGTTTACTGGAGAGTTTAAGCAATATGCATAGTCTGACCCAGTTATCCTATTTATACAAAAAGAGCAAAAGTGTAAAATCCTTAAGGGATGGGGAGATATTTAAAGGAGGAAGAGGAGGAGATGATGATGATGATCATCTGAATTGATCCACATGCAGACACAAAAGCAGAAAAAAAATAGATTCCAATAATTCAAAGAAATGTTCATATAAGGATAAATTTACTACAGATTACAAAGATAAAGAGCAAATGGAAAGGTCTCCAATATTTCCTGGGTACATTTTACCCTTAAGAACATATAGACCTTTAAGCACACCATAACAGCTACTTGATCTTAATATTTTTTTGCTATTGTTTGTAGCCCACGATGTAGATAGCATATAATATGAAGTTCTTACATGGTTTCATGAAAGAGAAGAAAGTAATTGACAGTGCAATTTGACATAAACAATTGATTCTTCAAAAATGGTGTTCCCAGTATTCTGCATCAGGAAAATTCTTGCCTTCATTTTTAGTATCATCTTTATCCTTCTACCATCAAAAGCAGGCATATTATCCATTTTTTCTTCCTCCTTGAGTGCATGTTCTACGCACACTTAGCCAAAAGAGAGGGGATCTATCCTTTATTCTCCACGAGAATAAAAAAAAATCTTTTAAGATTTTATTTGTAAAACTCTCCAGATACTAGCAGTAAACACCTATAATGAGTCTAAGTTCAACTCCTCGAGATTAATAATGATGATAATAATCATTAACAGCAACAATAACATGTTATTAGTATTAAAAAGTTTGCTAAAGAATAACAATGTTATTAATAATAATGATGATAACGACGGCAGCAACAACAACTCAACAAGGTTTCCTTTTTCTCCTTTTCGGCAACTCAGATTTGTACCCTTCAAAGTGATGCCCCAACCACCATGAAAACTTCCCTTCTACTTGGCCCTGCATGCAATTCTTTATATTTTTTGATTTCCCAAGATAAAAAGTAAAGCCAAGCATGAAAAAGTTGACCCTAGTCAAGTCATCACAAAACTCTAACCAAAGTGACAGCAGAAACCACCGTCATGTCCACTACAAACCCTAGTATCACTATCAAAAAAAAAAAAAAAAAATCCGAGAACTTCCATCACTCAGAAGAACCAAAAGGACAACAACTTTCAGCAAGTAATCGCAAAAATACCAAATCCTGACTCACAAACTTACATCAAATCAATCGTGTACGTCACAATACTAATCAAATCAAACAACACTAAACCAGAGGACCAAGATTCCAAAAAAAAAAAAATCAAGATCGCATCTTTAGCGATCCAACAACAATCCACATGCAATCTTGCAAAGAAATTTTATAAAAAAGGAAGAAGAAGAAGTTAAAGCAAAAAATTAGGAATTCAAGAAACAAAGACCAAGAGAGGGGAGAAAGAAGGGGAGGGAGACGGCGGCATTAGACCTGGCACCGCTTGCACTTCTGCTGGGCCGAGTTCCATCCGGACGACGACGACACCTCCATGACCTGGGGATCCTGGTACGAGGCGCTCCCCACGATGTGGTGATGCCTGCGGATGGAAACCGTTAAGTGGACGGAGAGACAACGGAAGTAGAGGGCGGAGGGCGGCGTAACGGAGATCGCTTACTTGAAACCACTGTGGCTAGAGTAGTTGGCGTCCATGGGGCCGGCTCGGGGTAGCCCGCCCAATGTGGACGACAAGAGATGAGGAAGGGGGCGATCGGATCGACTCGGTCTCGGCTCCGGCAGCGACGGTTTCAACGGCCTACGCCGAGCGAGGGAGAAATAGAGAGAGAGGGGAGAAGAAGGAAGAGAGACGGGAGGGCAGGGCAGGAGACAAAATAGCTTTGGGCGTCCAGGATTCGCCCCTTCTTCCCTTGTTCCCATGTGTGCGAATAGGGACCCTTGGCCTTATATGTACCCCACGGAAAGACGACGGCGGTTTTCTCGCCGTCACGTTTATTTGTTACCAGTGGTTTTGAGTGCGTGCCATTGTCATTTTTAAAAAAGGCATTCTTAATTATTTACCCCAAAAAAAAGTTTTTTCTTAATTCTACGTTCTTCGTCCGTCTCTCGTCGGAGTGGATCGACCTCGTTTATATCGAACACCACACACGTACGTTGGTAACTAATATTTTCTTGACACGTATAGGAATGAACATCTGCCGTTAGCTGAACTTCGTGTTCGGGAGTCATTGGGAATTAAACGTGTTTGCTGTTTTAGATGGTTCGGCTGATTATCCAAATCCTAGTATGGGAAGTTATTTTCCAACGCTGCATCCGGACCGCTGCATCACCCCGCGGTCATGCGCGCCGGTAATCACGGCGGCTCGTATTTATAGCGACGCGCTAAGATAAATGCTTGATAAATAGAGCATGCAAAAACAAGGATATGGTGCATAATATAATTTCGGAACAAATAATATTGCGGATTGGATTGCTTTTTATGCAGCCCATTACTTTGAATTTGTATCATAGAGTATGTCTGATCGTGTGCCGTAGATTTTTGATCGTGTTTTGTCTTGTGATTGTTCTGAACTTTCTCATGTGTGTAGTAAGATGCTGGTTCATTTTTAAAAAAAAGAATATAAATTTTTTTCAGCCAGCTCATAAATTGCCACCGATTATCAAATCACATCTAATTACTGGACTAACTCTAATGGAGGGCTGGGGTTTGAATACTGATATGGCCTCGCAACCATATATAGAGAGCCTCAAGGGCCTACACTACCACCATCTAATCTTTTAGATAAATGTAACATTATGAATTGATGTATCAAGGAATGATCTGTATTGTAAGATAGGCTACAAAATACACAAGACAAACTATCAACTAAGTTCGCCAATTAGGGCACTTAATTAATATATATTAAAAACTGGATGCATTAATTCAAGATCTTGGTGTTCCACCCAACACATGATAATCATTGTATCACTTGAATGAATATTGTAACAAAGTTTTCTTTTTTTTCTCTTTAAATTTATTGTATTCTGACATTCTATTCCAAAATGCTTAAGGACAGTCAAAAGCTATATACACATCCGTTGAAAATATCTGTATACCTTCTAATTGGCATGCATATTCCATTCTTAAATAAATGAATGTTTTCACAATTCTTGTATTTTTTCTAAAAAAATTTACTATATTTTAATTGTATTAGACTGGTAATTGACGCTTCGTTTCAAAAAATTTATGATAAATAAAAATCATCAAGGCGTAACAAAAACTATTAAAGCATAGTAGAAAATATCAAACCACCTCCCAATTAGCAAATTATATTTATTCTTACTTTGAATATTATAGCATTTCTTTATTTTTTATTTTAATTTATTGTATTTTTCACGACTAGTATCCGATATTTTGTTTCAAAAGGTTTAAGTATAGATAAAAACTTGGAAACATAACTAGAGAAACATCGATCTAATCAGTTCCTACTCAGTATGCATATTTCATTCTTGCTTAATTGAATACTTTTGATTTTTTTTACTTTCATTTAAATTTACCATATTTTTGACTCCAATTAACTACCTTCTAGTGCTTTATTCCAAAAGGTTTTAAATGCAAAAAAACCATCAACACATCCATAGAACATATCAAACCATACCTCAGGAAAATATCAAACCATTCCTCAATTGGCACGTGATATTTATTTCTATTTATATAATATGTAGATATTTTATCAAAAACTGCCACATTTTTTTTTACTTTGCTTGCTAGCATCTACATTCTGTTCCAAAAGATTTAAGGATAGGCAGTAATCATTATCACATCCACAAAAAACATCTAACGACCTTCGAATTAGCATACATATTTCTTCCATAGTTGCATTAATATATTCATTTTCATATTTTTCTTTAAATTGACTACATTTTTTATTTTGCTTGGATGTCATTTGACATTCTATTTCGAAAGGTTGAAGAAAAATAAAACCATCAATATCTCCATAAAAAAACACCTGATGCCCGGTTAGCATATAATATTTCACTTATAATTAAATAAGTATTATAGTAATTTCTATTTTTCTTTAAATTAATTGTATTTTTTATTTTGCTTGACTAGTATTTGTTATTTTGTTTCAAAAGTTTTAAGGAAGACCAAAACCATCAATACAACGATAAACAACATCAATTCACCTCCCATCTGGCATGCAGTATTTCATTCTAATTAAATAAATTTTAACATTGCTTAGCTGACATTTGTTTTAAAAGATTGAAAGAAATGCAAGAACTGTCACCATGTCTTAAAAAAACATTCCAATCCTAGCTGGCACGCATATTTCTTTCCTACTTAAACGAATGTTATGTTGTTTTCTACACTTCTTTAAATTATTGTATCTTTGGTGCTCGTTGACCGAATTTAACATTATGTTGCAACAGTTTTGATGACAAAAATCCATCAACAAATTGGTCAAAAATATCTAGCATCTCCTTGCTGACATGCAATATTTTATTTATACTTAAATGAATTGATTTTCTTTTAAATTCATCAAATTTTTTATACTGTTGGACCAACATCTCACATTCCATTGTAAAAGATTTCAAGGATAGGCAAAAATCATCAAAACTTTCACTCGAATATCACTGCATTTTTCTTCTATAAATTTGTTTATTTTTACATTGCTCTACTAGGTCACGACCTTCCAACCGACATGTGATGTTTATTCCTACTTAGATAAATATTATCATAATTTGAAAGTTTTATTCTAACCCCGCTGCATTTTTAATTTTGTTTGACCACCATATGAAGTCTATTCCAAAGGTCCATCAACAAAACCATAGAAAATATCTAACTGCCTCCCACTTGGCATGTCAATGTTTCATTCCTAAAGCAAATCGAAATATCCTAATCTACGAGCTGTTCTAGATGGAACTAATCAATGCATGCATAATAACTATGACCTACGCGAACCATTTTCAAAGCCTTTAACCTTATTGGGGCCCACTTTATATTTGGACTTGAAGTAGACTAATTTTATCCTTGAGATGATCCAGCATTAGTTAAGGATTCATATTTGAAAGCATAGTATGAATTGTAAAACACATATCAAGCCATGCTAAATGGGTTACTAAGTTGATCCAATACTCTGCCCTATCTGTATTGAGAATATTACATATTAGTTTAAAAAAAATTTCTAGTTTATCAGAGGTATGATAGGTAACGCATGATCTAGATAAATATTATTTTATTTATCAATGAAATGTGAGATCGCTCGCCGACATTTGACTCAAGAAAAGTATTATTTTGAGTTTTTTTTACTTCATGGCATTATTAGCTCTATTTTACTAGCATTTTACATTTCTTTGCAATGCGTTGTGAAACCTCCTCTCAATTAGATTGTAATATTTCATTCATAAAGTGGACAAGTATGTCTTTGTTTTATTCGCCCTTTGAGATGAAAACCAGCAACATGACCATAGAGAATTATGAAGCATGTATGTGCTTCTTGATCATAGAAAGCCTGACCATAGCTATAATGTATAGCTGTAAATCAACAACATGACCATAGAAAATCACAAATCATGACGTATCCCTGGCTAGAGAGCCTAATTTTAACTAAAACAAAGAGATGAAAGCCATGAAAGGCACCTATAAATAGCATGCCAAGCACAAAAATCCATTTATGTATTATAGAAACCACCTTCTATCGTTTTATACCTTTTTTTTGTGTGTAGTTGAAAAGGCATGAGCAATTTTTAACTAGATATAAGAGTCTCTAGGGTTAAGCATCAAAAAATCTAGCCAATGGTGCATATAAATCCAATTGTGTGAACAATTTTTAACTAGATACCTTTTTCTTTCGAGGAAGGTTGGAAGGAGGGGTCGAGTGGGATTGGAATGAAGGCGGTTATGAACATGTATCTATTCTAAAATTTTTATATTACCACCCTTTTATAGATGCTTTTTTCCCTAAGGTAGTAAGGAGGGTTAGTTTGTAGATACAATTGATGGCAAGTTTGGATAAGATGAGCACAGCTCAGCAGGATATATAAAAAGATATGTAAAAATGGCTCTCTGAAGGCCAAATACTTTCTAACTAAGTTGAATAACTTGTTCTAAAAGGAAGGTTATTTTGAATATATCCACTCTACTACCTTTTCATTGACATATTTTTGGTAAATAATCATGTAATTAAGTAAATAACTAATTAAGCCAGTGCGTGGAGCAAAGCGGTACAAATTCTCACCTTTCTTTCACTCATTTTCTTTTTATGTATTTTTTGAATAAATTAGATAGTCACCATTTTGCTCACCCTCCCACCACTCCTCCAGGGAGAAAAGAAAAGAAAAAAATAAAGTCATTGCTCCTTTCTTCTCAAACTACATATGCCCATGGCCCTAGAATTAGCCCATTTTAACCCTTGCATCAAACACCCACATATTTTTATGACATTATCATTTACCATACCTATGTATTTGTTGCTGTCTTCATCATATAAACCACCAACAAATATCTTTTCTTTCCACAAAATCACCATCAATTGGCATCTATTTTAACATAGGATCGTAATTTGCATGGTCATATTGTTTGAAATGTTTTCATGCTAAATGTTTGACAATTGGCAATAAAATCATGTGAGGTAAATGATCAAAAGATCTTTCTTATATATTTGCTTATGTCCTACTACTCTCTTGGAAATTTTTGCATCAGTTTTCTTCATTAGTTCCGATTTCCTTTTTGAGCTTTCTTCATATATATCTCACTAAATATGACCTATTTATTTCCACTCCAAAATTTCTATTTCACATATACCTCTAAGTCATTGTATTTTGGTAGCAATGCCCCTTCCCTGACTTTTGACCAATGATGTTAATAAGTAATCATTTTTAGTATGGACTAACAATGTTATCTTTTTATGTTAATATCCCTGAAAAGTTTAATATTCAGTTTATACCGCAAATAGCTATATTTTTGTATAAAATTTCTAGGGATAATATTACAAAAGGAAAATAAAAGTCTCTTTATTCATTAACATTATTAGTGAAAATCTAATGATAGAGTATGGTCGCAAAATAAGATAATTTGAGGGTACATGTACAAATAGCAATGGTTGAAGATAAGGCTGCAAATAGGTCCGGTTGACCCGTGACCCGTGACCCGACTCGACCTGCTTAGATTCGACCCGACCCATTTTGGAGGACCCATAGGGCTAGGTCGGGCCCTAAAATTTGACCCATTTCATTTTTCGAGTCGGATATGGGTTTACTGAATCCAGACCCAATCCGACCCATTTGAAATTTGGACAATTTTGGATTTTAAATTCTATGCCCCAACCCGACCCTATCCGAATCTGTAAAATTATTTGGACTCATGGGTTGTAGCTTGCGGGGGTGCAAACACAAGTTCGGAAGCCACGGATGGGTTGACCCGAACCGAGCATAGATTTTTTGGGTTGGGTCCGGATTATACATAGAACCGACCCAACCCGAATGACCCGTTGGGTTAAAATTTGTAGTGATGAACCTGACCCGATCCGATCTTCTATCAAGTCGGATTTAGGTCCAAAATTAGAATCCGAACAAAAAATCGGATTGGGTCGGGGTTACTCATGACATGACCCAACCCCTTTGCACCTCTAGTTGAAGAGTAAATATAAGCTATTTTTGAAAGTGCATATGTAAAAAAAACTATTTTTTTATATATTGAACTTTTCGTGCTTTCTTTTATGTGGATATTTATGTTGTTTAAAATTCTCCAAAGGTATCAGTCTGAAGGCAAACAATCTATATTGTCCCCTAGCTAAGCTTCTTCCTAACATGGATAATTTCAAGCCAACAAAATGGAAACATCCAATGACCTTTTGGTCATGGCAATATATCCTTGCAGTTGTAGAATTCTTTTTACTCTTATATCAGATTTTGTCTCACCTTATAATGTTCATCTTGTGGCTTAAAGTTAAGTCTTTCCAAAGATTTCTCGTGCAATTGTGGTGACAAACTATATGCAAATGATACATCTAATGAATCGCTATAAACAACATATCCTTCGATGTCAAATGCTCTAGGTCACAAGCCAAACTTAGAAAGTTTAGCAGCGTGGTAGAAATCTATAACCACGAATGCAAGCATCTAAATTCGTTACTGCAAATGTAATGTGAAACTAACAAGCTTCTAATTAGCAACTAATGATTATGGGCATATGGGAGGCAATAAAGCTTACATGAAAATAAAACTATAGATGTCGTCATAATCTCTGGAACTAGGTTAAGTGCAGTCACAAGATCGGGATATGCTCCTGTGCGGCTGTGCCCCATGAGTAATATCTTGATTTTTTAATCCCCACTCCGCGTATTCCGGTGGGGAGGACTTTACAAGCACTCTTAGATGAGTTGTGACCAAGTTTGTAGGTTTCCTTTTGTAACATGACTCATCCATCAAAGACAATATCTCTACTATGGCTATGTAGAGTTTAACTTTATTTCAACCACTATAAAATATACCTCATCGCCGTATCGGAGGTTTATCTTGAATCAGAATCCAGATCAAAGTAAAACAAGTAAGACAAATCCCGATGCGTATTAGTGTGGACCAGATCCGAACGTGCCCAATCGAATAAATTCCAACAATAGGTTAGATTCATGGATGGTATGCTCTAAAATTATAGACATGAATAATCAAGATAGAAGAGAAACATAAACCATAATGTCATTCTTCCAACTTCAACAATTTACCAGATACCCAATACTATACTGTAAGTAGATTGTATTTTTCCAAATATATCGAGATTGCAGGGTGAATAGCTTTTCCCACGTTCCCCTCAAAAAAGGGAAAAAAACAAATCCCAGATTGGTGCACATGATTTTTATTGCTTTGAAAGCTGTGCATCTGTACCTATTTCCAATCTATGTGGCCCAATAACATGGAGCTGATGGGCAGGTCCCGTAGCTTGTGAGGCCAGCCGAGTTTCGCCACGTGGCATGCCGACATTCTCCGACTTCTGTCAGAAACCCCGCTTTTATGATTTTTTTGATTGGAAGAGTTCCAGGGTTTCTGTATCGACAAGCACCAGCATCGAGGGTATCCGCGCGTCTCTCTCATTCCTTTCTTTTTATCTCCCAACCTAGGGGTCGTTCGTCGTGGAGTTCCTTGACGCCGGAGTTTCCTTTCTGCTTCTTCTGTGAACAGGGTTTCGTTTTGGATCGGCGCGAGGGCGATCTGCTCATCTACGGTGAGCGATGGCGGATCGATTGACTCGTATCGCCATCGTCAGCTCAGATCGCTGCAAGCCCAAGAAGTGCCGCCAGGAGTGCAAGAAGAGCTGCCCTGTCGTGAAAACAGGTTTAATGAATTCTTATTTCGTGAAAAGAAAGCGTTCTTGATCTCAAATTTGGGATTTTTCTCGTGAAATATTGTTCGGGACCGTTGATATCTAGCTGCCTTTGATTCTAGGGAGGTTTTATTTGTTTTTTCTTATTGCTGGAATTATCGTGGGTAATCAATTCTCTTTTTTCTTTAGTAATTATAATTTCTTGAATTGGCAATATTAAAGTTAGCTGAAGGAATTTGAGCTTTTGAGGCCGGTTATCTCGTTTCCTGGTATCTGCCCAAGTGGCTTTGCGTCAATCTCAATGAATCTATAATTTTAATCTTTGTTTGATAAAGATCATACTGGTTTATTGAGCTGCGAAAAATTATTCTTTTATGGGTGCTGGTGGAAGAATTGGAGACAGTGTGCTGTTTCTGCTGAAGGGTTTCGATGGTAAATTGTTTTCTTAAACACCCTTCATGACCTTTGTACTTCTGAATTTTGGGTCATAATACCGATGAGTGTTTGGAAGGGTGATATAATTGGGTTTAAGAAGCATCTATCACTTTTCATGACATAATTTCGGGTTTAAGAATATTGTATTGGCTGAAGGGTGATATTTTGAAAAAATATGTGTAATTGGGAGCAGATAGAATTCTAGTTCTCTGCTGACTCTGTCTTGGGCTTCCACAGCTCCTCACTAGAGTAAATTATTTAAGTTCTCTATGTAGGTAGATCCAGACTTTGCATTACAGATAATTGGGTTTGTTTGGATGCTGGTAAAAGAAAGAAATGCTAATGAAAATAAGGTTGATTAATTATTGCACCAAGTTTACCCATGAGTATGCGTAATGTGCCCATAATTGAATCTTCTTTTTAAATTTCTTTCCTTAGTTTTCATTATTGCTGAACATTGCCAAAGGTAATGGTGTGAATAGTGGAGGAAATACCTTTTCTGACTACAGGTTTTAAGCTTTGAATGAAAATTTTCACTTGAAGTGGAGACACCAGCACAAAATATGCAAAATGGAAATTCATAGCTGATGAGGTATTCTAAAGGTACACAGGTTTCCTATGTACCATTAGTTAAAAAAAAAAATCACGGTTGTTCTGTTAAGCTGCATGATTGTGTAGCTCTCTAGAGCACAGACACTTAAAGAAATGTTCACATGTGAGTTTCAAAATATTGCTTCTTTTACCCATTGGAGGAGTAAAAGTTATCGAGCTAAGGATAGAATACAGGCAACAAAAAAGAGAAAAATGCATGAGTATACCTTTATGAATATGGCAAAAGTAGAATAAATGAGTCAGGTTTCTGGAAGTTCCAACCCAAAATCCATTAAGAAATGATGGATTTTGAATGCAGATATGAACTCGATACTAACTGCAGCTTCCATACGGAATCCTAATTTGGTTTGTTTTGAGATTGAGTCTATATTAATTTGCACATAGGAATTGGAAGAGGGGGAGGGTGGCGAGCTAAGGAAATCAAGACAAAAAGGAGGACGGGGACATCATGGAAGCAGAGTTGGGTGGATTTATAGTTAGTGTAGGATGTGGTTGGTGAGAAGGGGAACTGAAGGCAAGGTTTCAATATTGGAAACATCAGAAATCTTAGTGGAAGTTGATACTTATGTTATTTGGACCCTTTGGTATAACCAAAAATACGCTTACTTGGCACTTAAATACTGATGTTGGTATAACATTAGGACATAGTTTTATAAGAAGAATTTTTTATATCGAAAGGGTCCGATGCTTAGATGTGTACCCACATGCGACGTGCGAATCCAGTTCATGTAATATAGGTTGATATTGAGATATCGGGATTTTGCTTTTTCTCATCTGATAATAATAGCTGGTAAACATGGAAAGATAATGAGATCTTTGGGATTTTGGTAGGTACCATACGACCTGAGATTTGCAATATTGGCCAATCTCAAAGTTAGTTACTATTTGAAGGCATTAGTCTGAATATTTAGTACTAAAAAAGTTAACTTAAGATTGTAATGGATAGGTTGCAAAAATCACCTGATATTATATTGAGATTTCTCTACATGCATCATCCAAAATAATAAGGTTGACATATTAGTTAGACCATATTATTGAGTGCCTGATATTGATACAAAGTAGTATATTGTCCAAGATGATAGCCTTGGGTGGGGTATAGCACTGGGTTTTGGATTTTTTTTTTTTTTTGTGTGTGGAGGGGTTGGGGGAAGAAGCGATGGCAGGAAGCCAAGTAGATGGAAAAGGACTTATATGGGGAACAAGAGAGCTGATGGGGAAGTCATGAGATTTAAGCAATTTACAAGAAGGTTGGGAGTTGTCTCGATATGGGGTGTGTACCAAACTGTACCATATTAAACTGATAACATACTGATGTGGTATCCGGTATCGAAATTGCAAACCTTGGTTAATAGGATTGCATGACTCAAGGTTCTACTTCTTAGAGTGGAGCTTATTTGACCAGCAAATTCTATGAGGCAATTTTTCACTATGCCCATCTTTATAGTAACTTGCCTTAAAAATGCCATGTGAAGTTGGCATCAAGATTTGCGGTACTAATGCGTACCTCCCCATACCGAGCGTATTGTGCTAGTATCGTATTGGTACTGAATTAAGACTCGATGATAGGACTTGGTACATAGAACTGACTCCCACATCGGGCGTACTAATATTATACCAGCATGGCACTGGTACGGGATCCGGTACCGAGATGGTGAACCTTGGTTAGTAGTAAAGTAATGTGAATACGATTACAATGTTGTACTAGAGCATGCAAATATTGATTTTCTAAATTATGAGGTTAACTAAGGAAAAGAAGGGAAAAAGTGAGGTTGTTGTTGTCTTGTTTTGCTCAAAAATCTCTAAACATTCTATGATGTACGCTGAACTTTGACTAGTGAACTGTGCTAGAAGCTCTAATGCAGAAGCCATCATTAGGTTTAACCTTGCAAAATAGTGATTTTTGACAAATTTTGATAGTTTAAGCGTCATGCAGTGTATTTTTTGCTTAGTTTAATGATATGGACCTTTGCAGGTTGTAGTGTGTTTTTGATGGTAGATCTCTCTCTCTAGCAGGGGGGGCTATCTCTCTATTTTTGATGCTAGATGCGTTATGTATCATCATTTTTTCTCCAATTTGAAAGAAGGGTAGTTGTTGTTGTTATTGTTATTATTATCATTGTTATTACTATTGGATAGTAGAACCATTAGTATGCTCCCTTTTTTTTTATTTTTTTGCTGCTCTGTAAGACTGATGTTGCTTCTAATCTGGCAGGAAAACTTTGTATAGAAGTCACTCCTGCATCGAAAATTGCTTTCATTTCTGAGGAGTTATGCATCGGATGTGGTATCTGTGTCAAGGTCTATAATGTGTTCTCTGCTCTACATCTGTGGACTTTTCGGTTCGTATGTCTACTCAACTTTGTTGTTATATTGCCTTGTGATGCAGAAATGTCCTTTTGAGGCAATTCAGATTATCAACTTACCAAAGGATTTAGTTAAAGATACAACCCATCGCTATGGACCAAATACCTTCAAGTTGCATAGGTTAGTAGAACATGTGATGTTTTATCCTTTTTTTATAATTTTTAAGATTCCATGAAAGACACCGATAAAAAATAGTCTAACTGCAGGTTACCCGTTCCAAGACCTGGGCGGGTGTTGGGCCTGGTTGGAACAAATGGCATTGGGAAGTCAACTGCCCTTAAGGTGTTGGCTGGGAAGTTGAAACCCAACCTGGGTCGATATAATGTAATGCCCATTTGACTTATTTACCTATGTATGTTTCTGGAGTTATTTGTGCACTTAACTTTATTTCTCCTTTCTTTCCAGAATCCTCCTGACTGGCAGGAAATTTTGACATATTTTCGGGGATCCGAGCTCCAGAATTACTTTACACGCATTCTGGAGGACAATCTGAAGGTGCATGCATTCTCAAACTTAGTTGATTGTTATGAACTCTGGGTCCGAACCAATTTGCCCTGTTAGGTTTTCCATATCGCATGTCATAAATACTACATTTACTATTGTCACTGTTTAATTTTAGGTTTATATTAATCATAAACCATTTGGTTAGATATGCATGCTTGCTCTTTGAGCTACAGTGCCATTTGTGGTATCAATCATGTAAATTATCAGATGACTAAGCCTTTCCCAGTGTAACTTTAATTGGACCAGCAGATATATTCTTTCCATTTCAATTGAGTCTTGATTTCCTGCACATTCTGAATGAGGCTGTAATGCTTTCTTACATAGCTCCGTCACATTGTATTTAGAGATTAACTTTATGGCAAAGCATTAATTTTAACATTTAGATACAAAACTTAATTTTTTAAAAAATCATATTGCCTCTCCTTTATATTATGTTTAAGTAATTTTATTGTGTTGTAAGCTTAAGTTTATATCATTTGCAATTATAAACTGATCTATTGCATCCTTAGTCTATAGTATCTTATACCTTTGGGATGTTTAGGTTTATACCTGGTGCAGTGCGAACCTTTCTGGACATTACAATAAATATTTGAATGTTGATTGGTGGAAATTTAACTAACTGCAGCTGATGTCTTTTGAGTGGCGCAGTGGTTGTCATTTTATAGTAAAAGAGCACATGCTTCTTGGTATATGCTTTGGAACTTTGATTTTATTTTGGGGAATTCTGTTGGGATATTGTGGCACATCATGGATATCAAAAGAAGATGGTTATAATGCGCCGATGGCTTATTGTCTAGATTTTTGGGATGAAGTTATAAGTTTAAATATCCATATTATGAATAGCTTGAAGAGAATGCTGGTATAGGTGATATATAATGATTTGGAACATCAAGTGGAGCCAGCTGCTTTAAGTGATTGATGGGTCTCTGTGTTATGAAGCTAAGGCCTGCCTTAGATTGAATGTTTTAGTCATTGTAACATGAAATTGTCAGCTGTTAGGTACAAGTGGAGATATGGCTAGCTTTGGGTTTTAATTACCTATGCTATTTAGAATGCTTACTCTAATAACTGCTTACACTAAAAGTTGTGTAAGTAGCTTTGCTACTGCAAGCACTTTAACCATGTACGCCTACTAGCCTGCCATTATTTCAGTATTTCAGTCTGCAGATCTAGCTGCCGGTATAACTAATACCGCTTGAACTATCATGATTGATTCTGGTTTCTTCTATTTTCATTGATAGAACTATTTTCCTTGCAGCTTTCTCTTTTCACTAATTACTTTCTAGCATATAACAGGCAATTATTAAGCCCCAATATGTTGATCACATACCCAAAGCTGTTCAAGGGAATGTCGGCCAGGTGCTTGACCAGAAAGATGAGAGAGATATGAAGGCTGAACTGTGCATTGATCTCGAGTTGAATCTGGTTATTGATCGTAATGTGGGTGATTTATCCGGTGGAGAGTTGCAGCGATTTGCAATTGCTGTGGTTGCTATACAAAATGCAGAAATTTATATGTTTGATGAGCCATCAAGTTATCTTGATGTAAAACAGAGGCTTAAAGCTGCACAAGTTATTCGGTCCTTGCTCGGACCTAGCAGGTACAGGCAATTTCCATTTTACAATAACTTTGTTGTTTAAATGGTTCCATTTGAATTAAGATTCTATAACTCACTTAAGTTTCCTTTCTCAGCTATGTGATTGTTGTGGAGCATGACCTCAGTGTCCTAGATTACTTATCAGATTTCATTTGTTGCTTGTACGGGAAGCCGGGAGCTTATGGAGTTGTTACTCTACCTTTCTCTGTCCGAGAAGGAATTAACATTTTCTTGGCTGGTTTTGTTCCAACAGAAAATCTCCGTTTTCGGGATGAATCACTCACATTTAAGGTAACAATTTCATATTGTAATCATTTTTTGCAATACAATGATACTCCAGTATTATAGTTTGATATTCTTGCCCTTTCCAGGTTGCTGAGACTCCTCAAGAGAGTGCTGAGGAGATCCAGGCATACCAACGGTACAAATACCCTACCATGAGTAAAACCCAGGGTAATTTCAAGTTATCTGTGATCGAAGGTGAATTTACTGATTCTCAGATCATTGTCATGCTGGGTGAAAATGGAACAGGGAAGACAACATTTATTCGGATGCTGGTATACTACATTGTCTTATCTTCTGACCTGCATGTCCATTGTTGTAATCTTCAACTCATTTTGACCTGATAATGCAAGTTAGCTTAATTATGTTGGTAATTAGTGAAAACCTGAGGTTGGATGAGTGTATTTGAGAACTGAACGGAAATGCTATTGCAGGCGAAAGGGAAACTTTAAGAGGATTAGAAATAAATATGCTTGATTTATGTTAAACACCTCACTTCACACTTCTCCATGACATCTGATGAAGTTGTGCAGATTATAGCTGTCATTTACTAGATGTTCTGTTACATACTGCAAATTGCACCTGAACCAGATGTTTTAGCCCAATTGAGTTTTATGACCTCACTTGTGAAGCAAGATCTGTGATTTGAAGTGGCTGTTTTCTGGTTATGACATCACATGAGAGCAGGCTTGGATGGACTGTTGAAATTGCACACATGAGAGTTGTTTGGTGCTGCACTTGACATCAAATTGGATGGTGAGAGAGAGGTTAGATAGGATGCGGATTTTCTGATTACAATGGATTGCGACATGCTGGGTTAATCAAATTCAAGCTAAGTTAAATGGGGCAGGATTATAATTTGAACATACTAGTATTTTGCATGTGCTGTGCGCAGAGAGAGAGAGAGGTGCAGTAGCTGTGCGTATTTACAGTGTGGGTCCCCTAGATGGAAATGTCACTTATGGTGTCTGGGTTCGCATTCCGAGGAGTTCTCTTTATATAGTAGTAAATGTTATGAGGAGTTTGCACATGCTTTAAAATTGGTCACATGCAATCAAATGTGAAATTGACATTTTAGTTATTTAATCATGTGAGACTGATGATTAAATTTGGATAACTAGTGACACAGTTAAATGATTTGGTTAAGTGCCCAAACGCTTGCATGCAAAAAATATTTACTGTGCATAGTTGTCACTTCCAACATATTGGCATAATCCTTCTGTACCATCTTGTTGCATCATCACTCTAGACAATACCTTTTTCTCTTCCTCTTCATATACAGGTCTTGGTGTATACTATTGGTTGCTCATCTTCTTTTGTAATGGATAGGCTCCTAGGGGGACGATATAATAAAAGTTTCTTCAAAAAAAAAAGAAGAAGCAAGGTTCATTGTCTCGGTACTGGACCCCATACCGGTGCCACAGTAGCACAGTGTCGGTAAAAGAAAAAGTAAGGTTCGTCATTTCGGTATCAACCCCGTGCTGTTGCCATGCTAGCATAGTGTCGGTACAGTATGAGATTTTTTGGACGCATCGAGTGTTGGTACGCCATCCGTATTGGATACCGGTATCAAACCGGTACGGTACAATACACTCTGTACTGTCCGGTTCAGGCCAGTAAGGCGTACCTTAAAAAAATTAACCTGATATTGTATCATAGCCGATTATTTACCTTGCTTTGCTGGCTTCCCTTTTTGACTTTGTTGCAACTTCTACAGGCTGGATTATTAAGGCCTGATGCGGTGGAAGGTACTGATGTTGAAATACCTGAATTCAATGTTTCATATAAGCCTCAAAAGATCAGTCCAAAATTTCAATATACTGTAAGACACTTGCTGCATCAAAAAATTCGGGATTCATACATGCATCCTCAGTTCACAACTGATGTCATGAAACCTCTGCAAATTGATCACTTAATGGACCAAGAAGTTGTAAATCTTTCTGGTGGAGAGCTGCAAAGGGTGGCATTGTGTCTATGTCTTGGGAAGGTTTGTATGATTATTTTAGCAACTTATGCACTTCTATTAATATTTTTCTTTCTTTTATTTGTACAACGCTGGTAATAGGTTTTCTATAAATTTGTTTCCTGCATTAGATATTAGATATTTTATTTTATTTGGAAAGGATAATAAAATATAGCAAGTACCGTATAAAATGATAATGACCTTAATAGAATATTTTCTTGTTATGTAAATAAGAAATATATTTTTTAAAAGAAAATAAATTAGTTTGTGAAATCACGATGGATTAATTATTCCCATCGAAGGACCATTCCTTTTTTTCATATGGGTATTGTTTTGCAAGTAAACCTTTTTAACCATATTATATTGTGTTCCTTACAGGACCTTAATTTACTTTCAAATAGCTTAGGAAGTTCTGCCCTCACTTGGACATAAATTATTTTATTTAGTGCCATCTCAACTAGGGCATCTGGTGCAGTTACCCAAGCATTTGCTTATGCTCCAAAAAAGCCATTTAGATTACGAAGAAAGGCAGAGATCCTTCTATTACTATAGATCTGCTAATCTAGATTCGAATTCCAAATATATTGTCTTTCTCCAATTAAAACTTACCTAAAACAGTCACTAACATTACAATATTCTGAAAACATACATATGGATGTAATTCACTCTCCTATGTTCCTAGTTGCTTGGAAAAATTAATGTGCATAATGCAAATATTGTATTATAAACCTTCATGAAAATCCCTTTGATCATTATTGCATATAGATCAAATATTGTATTGTAAGTCTTGCATTTTCGGACATGGCCGTGGCTGTTGAAATCAAGGTTTTAAAAGCTGGTACTGGTTTTGGTTGGACAGGTAGCATAGCGGGCTGTCCTTGTACCGTACCGGGATTCCAAAAGCCCCTCTTTTGATTTCTAAGGCGTGCTATGCTATTAGGGTGTTTTTTTCTTGCTTTTTAGTGTTTAGTTGCATTTTCAGTGGATTTGTGATATTGGAGTATTTATAGCAATCGATTGAGTTAGCATGGATCCATAAACTAAGGACATTTATAATTAAAAATGGCAAATAAAGTATGATATTGTAGAAAGAAAATGTATATAAAGTTAATTCCTAGTAGTGTCTATGGTCCTCGTAGACATCCGGGTCTTGTTCGTAGTCCCCATCCCTGCTGGTCATATGATGTCCGATAGTGATCTGGCTGTGGCTCCTGATATTGTGGTTGTGTGTGCATATGGTAGTCGTAGGAGTAGTAGGAGATAGCGCGTTACTCTGACTTCTGTCTATACCCCAATCAGTAGGTGGGGTGATATGAATATTCCGATCACCATAGATAAGATGAGTGGAATATTGCATAAGGATTGTACCTGTGGAGCATATTGTCTGCTCTATTTGATGCAGAGGAGATGTGCCTCCGACGTAAGATGAGATTTATTACGCACTATAGCTATCCAAAACATTGGTAAATCTGTCACCAATCTCTACTTCCTCCATTTGATGTAACATACTCTCTCAGGTAAGCTCATCTCCTTTCACCTCTCATCTAATTTTTGCCATCAACTTGGTTTCTAATGTGTTAGCTGTGCATATAATCCTCCTACCCTAGCTTCTCACAATTGACTCTCCAATTTCTCTATATATCTATCTCTATAACCTTGATCTTGTAATGTCATGACATGCATAACCCATGGATCCTCTCCTTTTGTATCTCCTTGTCATTTCTAAATTTCGTTCAGGTTCCATGGTCTTGATCTTGCATAGCATGCATGAATTGTCTCATCAGTGAATGGATCGAGCTCCTGAGAATGACCACCATCACCTCTAGTTTGTCTACCCTGACCTCCAAACCCATTATTGGAACTTCCATTATCATCTTCATTGGTATCGTAAGAATAATGCAGGTAAGCAGGGATCTAATGGCTCTAGTGTCTTGCTATCATTATCCCGGATTAATATGTCATACTGCCCTGACTGGCCCTGGAGGCATGTGCACTGTCCCACGACCTGAACATTTGCCAGTCGAATCATTTATCAAGGACATGCTAGAAACTAGTCTATCATAGCAATGATGGAAAGCACTTATGCTGGGAGGTTATTCCTTATTTCAGACACGCTCATACCTTTTTAACTTGATCCATTGTCACATTCTCTTCTCTATGCTCCAAACACAAAAAATTAATATTCACTGGAAGGGGAAGCAATACAGTACTAAATAGTATGGTTCAAATCAGATAGAAGGGCAAGCAAGTGAATGTAGCTCTCAAACTACTACTCTTTGCTCCCTTTGACTTTACTAATAACGGGATCGAACTTTCAAAAGGGTTGATCAAGGCACCCTATCTAGGTACCAGACCCGTACTAGTACCATCTGGTACAACGTAGTTATGTCCAGTATGGGGTCGGTTCGGTGTATCGAGTCTTGATACGCTCCTGTATCGAGTTTCGGTTCGGTACCAGTATGGTATGCTATGCCCAGTACAGGATGGTACACATCAGTGCGGTGAACCTTGAATGTGATGCTTCCTATTTCTTTACATAGTTGTCTATAAGCTAACCAACTGAAACCTCTGTACCTTACCATGTGGAAGAGTAGCCATAGTGGAATCCTTCTTCTCTTGGATGTTTGGATGTTCTCATAATGCAATGCAATAATTACTATTGTGGGTATGGCTGCCCAGAATGGTATGTTCTGCATACAAATCATTATCTTATTCAAGTGACAGATAATTTATTGTCATTATTTTGCTCCATGTCTTTGCGTACTTATGTTGGCACCAGGTTACATCATGCAATATGTTTATCCTTCATTAACACTAAATTCCAGATTTGAAATTAAAAACACAAGAGATTGGTGTGTTAATAAACCTCCTTTTATAGTCTAATTTGTCTATATGATTGTCGTTTCATAATATACATACTGTTGGATCATAAAAAAATTGTTTAGATGCTAGGAATGCATTTTTTTTAAAGAATGTGTTTCATGGTATTTATTGTTTCATTTTTAATTCTCTTGCTTTGTCTTGATTGAGGTTAGCTGTGCAGCCTGCAGACATATATCTGATAGATGAACCAAGTGCTTATCTTGATTCAGAGCAGCGTATTGTCGCCTCAAAGGTGATAAAAAGGTTTATCCTCCATGCAAAGAAAACTGCTTTCATTGTTGAGCATGATTTTATCATGGCTACCTACTTGGCTGACAAAGTTATTGTGTATGAGGGGCAACCCTCTGTGGACTGTTCTGCCAATGCACCTCAGTCATTAGTATCTGGCATGAACCGCTTCTTATCTGTAAGTGCTACTCAATGTATTATGTGATTTTTTCATTTATCTTATATATTCTGTTCTTTCATCTATTTATCATAGTTATTTTGAATTTGGTGATACCTAAACCTAATTCCACTAACTATATGTGTCAACTTTATAGTTCTAATTTTCATTATCAAATGGTTCTTTTTTTGACATCTATCTTCTGTAAATTTGTTTTCCATTTCTGGTTAATTGCTAGACAGAGGCCTGCAATCAACTTTGAAGACCAGATCAGCTACAACCTTCCTTTTGCTTATTTGAGCTTATTTATTTAACCTGGGTGTAATCATCAAAGATCCCCTGGATTTGGAGAGGATTCTAGGGAAGAGTTTAGATGTAGAAGAATAGGACAGAACATAGAGGGAGCTGCATTCAGTTCTGAGACATGTTTAGCTAAGGTGCCCAACCAAAACAGAATCACTAAAAGATCCAGATTAGAATATTTTGGTGTATTACATGCCTGGTCAACATTATGCTCAAAGAATCATGCCTAGGTGGGGGAATGCACATGGACCTGCATCTGACTGCCATCTGATGTTCAATGGGTGGCTACCTGGTAAACATCAGGCTGCAGGCTGATGTCATTCTGATAATCAAACTTAAAAATTTTCTATAAAGCTTTTGATGATTTGCATCTTGCTGAAATGCCCGACAAGACAATATTGATTTTTTGTGGAAATGGTGGGCTACCTGTTAAATTGCAAATATTTTTAACTCTGGTAGGATACCCAGGGCTATTTTCCATGCAATGTTACTTGGACATGAGACGTGTTAGTTGAGGTGTTCAGAAGATCCAACGTGACACCATTGAAAAGCTGAGGTAACATGTCTGTGTACACAAGAATGTCATGCAGCAATGTCTGGTATAGGGTGGCAATGGCTGGTGCACATCTCTGATGTGGCAGTATTTTTCCTAGTAATGCCAGTCGCTGATATGGAAAGATGATCTTTTGAAGTGCCGAGGTATGCCTTGTCAGGAATCAAGTATCCCGGTGTCCCAGTTCTTCTAAAGTGCCAAGCTGCCATGCTTTTAACATGATGAAGTCCTGAAATTTAGAGTCCTGCCAACTGTTCTTCAGCCATTGTTAGGAAGTGCTACTCTTGTGTAGTAGTGTTTCTAAAATGTGTTCCATATTGAGATTGCAAATCTACTTTTTATAGAAACATTATCTGTGAATATAATCCAATTTGTCTATTTCATACCTTTCTGTTCATTAACTTTGTTAAGGGAAACCTGAATAATTTTCATCCAATATACTTGCTACTTGTAAGAAGGGGAAACCGGGATAGCTCCTATTTGAAGAAAGCTGCAAAGTTTGATTCTATTCCAATTTCCTGTCTACTGTATGCATTCAATTTATGATCTTTGGTTTATTCTGTTTTAACGTTGCAGTTATTTTATAATAAACATGTGATGGATATAATTCTCTTTTTCTGGAAAAAATTGATTCATATTCATTCTTGTTCCATGTTTATTTTGCAACCTCTTAATATATTTTTGATCTTATTAACCATGAGCTTGCATGTTTTGTTTATCATGGAAACAGCACCTCGATATTACTTTTAGGCGAGATCCAACTAACTACAGACCTCGTATAAATAAGTTGGATTCTACGAAAGATAGGGACCAGAAAGCTGCTGGATCTTATTATTACCTTGATGATTAATGTAACAATAGATGATATGCAGGTCTCTCTCTCTCTCTCTCTCTCTGGGTGGATTGTGTTGGTGATGGTCATTGCTTGCATGCATGCTTTTTCAGTGTTTACGTGCATGAGAATGTCCTCTTCCAGTTCCACCTTGGTGCGTCTGACCTGTTCTTGCCATATTGCTTTGCAGGCTATTTCTTCATCATCTGTCTTTCTCTCATTGATAAAGATGAATGGGTCAACTAAGCAATCTGCCATGATAATGAAGTTCTGGCATGATACATGAAGATCCACCTTGATACGGGAAGATCTGCCATTGTACATGAAGACCACCAACGTCATTTTCTGTTTTGATTAAAAGCTTTAGGTTTGAAGTTTTTCTTCCCCTGTCTGCTGTTTGTTGATGTTGTCGTCTCCACTCCAAAGGAAACGTTGGATATTGCTTTAGTTCGTCTAATGAGGCTGAGCTTTTAGAAACGGAGGAGCAACTGCATATAGGTTGCAATGATCCCGCTTGATGGTGGAGTTATGACATGTCTCAGACATCATCTACCCTATGAAGATCTTGCTGGTGTTTAATCAGTTATCCATACAAATATTGATCGACGCACATGGATTCAGAGTTAGTTTTAGGACAGTATCGAGCTTTCCATCTTTCTCAGCAGTGCTTGTTACCGGTTGAGATGGACAGCGATCTTCCTCCTGGTTTAATTATGTTACACGGGTTCTTGTTTCCTGCTCTGAATTCTTGTGGGTAATGGGGTAAAATTATTTATTCATTTATTTATTTTGATTATGAAGAGGTTATCATGACCACTAGTTATGGTGCTGGCCAAACTACACCATGTTTGCTGTATATATATATATATATATATCATCTGAACTAATGCTCCCAATTTACTCATGATTTTGGCTGTTAACACGTGCCCACGCCTCGGCCAGGAGAGGAGAATGGGCTGGTAAGATCCTGGAGCCAGCATGTAACACGTTGGCATCATGGTTTCTGAGAACAACACCCGCATCTGCATTATTAGAGTTATAAAAGCAGAAGAACCATCTGTACTGACTTCAAACCAATTGAAATGTTTGGGAGCCAAACGATAAATCGGTACGAAGGAGATATGCCTATCTGGACCATCGCATGCATGTAATCCGAACGCCCTAGCATTAACGGTGACGGCATCAGCATACTCCATCTTGATGTTGCAATACCCAAGCTCTTCCGATCTTTGAGGAAATCCATACTTGTTTGTCGATGGTTAGGAAGGCCAATTCTGAATTAAAAGGTTATCTGTCCTCCTACCTTCCATCTGATGCTTACTAAACAAAGTGAAAAAATATAAAATATATAAATAAATCTATGCTTAAGTTTTTGAGATGGGTGGTGATTTTAACATGGTATCAGAGGGCTTGAATGCCATCATTATCTCTGTAACAAGAAGAGAACTAGCTCAAAGTGGACAAAAATCAGCTAGAAGAATCCTTTCCAAACTATTGTGAATAACAAATCCTGCACCGTCATGGCTTGGACTAAAAGAGCCATCAAAGTTAATTTTAACGAAACCTTGTTGTGGAGGTTGCCAACAAACAAGGATTTGTTGACAAGATTTTGCAAAGTCCTACTCCTACGGTATAAAACAGCCCTAGGTTTTGATTTCCTTGAGCTTTCTATCATTCATGGAGTCGTACCATTCACTAACTATTCCGTCTGCAGCACCAAGAATCTCCATAGGCGCTCTATCTTGGTCTTGAAACAAGAACTCATTCCTACTTTTCCACATAATCCACGAGAGAGAGGCTAAACAAGACTGCCACAATGAATTCTCTTCAGAATCCGCTTTGGATAGAATGAAGTGAAGAACTCGGTTAGTAGAGATAAGCAGAGGTCTTCCAAACGGCCGAATGGCTATCCAAATAGGTGTAACTTTAGTGCATTGGAAGAAGATGTGATCGATCATTTCTGGATCCCTCTCACATCTACCACAGATAGATGAGATGGTTTGAATAATATGTGAGAGATAATTAGCCGTATGTAGCTTACTTTTCATTAACTTCCACGAAAAACAATTGCACTCTACTCCGCTCTTTCAGCCTCTAGACCTGTTGAATCTTATGAGTATGCACTTGATCAGTATGAAAAATAGGGGAATAAACTTCTTCCATGGATACTTCGGTTCTATAGCTTTCACCCCAGCACAAGATATCCTCCCGCCTTTGATTGCAAGTTGAAATATTCAAAATATGATCTGCTACTGGTTGAGGGAAGCACCGTTGTATAGCATCACAGTTCCAAGACCCATCTTCTAAGTTCTAACACAAGGTGATTAACCGTTGGATAAATGGGCTACCAATCAATATTATAGCACAAAATTAAGCCTTCTGCAAATTGGCTGAGTTGAAAACCAAGGTTCAGATTCTGTGTTGAAAACCAGCCATTGAAAGGCACTCTCCTTCTTCCATTACTAATCCATTCTCATCCAAATAGTTTCCCTGCTTATAAGTTTTTTTGAAGCCCTGAAATTGGGTTTCACAAGGTTCCAAAGCAAGAACCTGACCTCCCACCATCCAAGGTCTCTTGGTTGTGTCCTCATGATTATCTTCTTCAGAAAGAAATTTGAAGACGAAGTGATCTCCACCCATAGGAAAAACCTCAAAATTCTATACAAGTTTCCAATGCTCTTGAAGAGAGTTGCCAGAAAATCTAGACCCACTCGTCTTCCCAAAGTTCTTCCAATGGGGGCACAACACGATTCCTCTCTAGCTTCCTTCAATTTTTCCTTCGAGAACTTCACAGCCCTAGCTAGTGAAGTATGCTCGAAGTTTTTTCCACATCCTCATCCGTAACTAGACTCGTCACCGGCCTTGCCAGGTGTCCCGAAGCAACCGACACCCATGTCCGGCGTGACGCTCCCTCCTTTCTCCTGGGGATGATCTGTCTCCCCCCAAGCTTTGGGAAGAATACCTTCTGATCCGTGCTCATTCTCTGTATAAGGAGCTGAATCACCATGCAAAGGAGCCTTACCCTTCTTGTCAAGACTGGAACTGAGAGCTCTCACAGGCCACAGCTTCCCTCTCCGCCTGAACTAGAACTTCCTGCATCTCCCTTCTCGTCGCCGACATCAATAAGCGTCTCCCTTCTTGAGAATTCTCAATAACTAGCAAGCAAGCACACTGCTTATAGCTAGTTTCCACGCCTGTCTCCAGTTGGCCCATCGCACATACCTCTCAGGAAGCTCTTGCAGAAGGAACCAATAGGTGGTTCTAGCATTATCTGAGCTATGCGTATCCGGCGTAAAAGGCTGGTTTTGTAGGCAAGTGGGAGTAACAGAATTCTATGGAGACTGAAGGACCTCTGTATTCTGCCCACTGCCGGGGCGATAATATAGCTCATGCTATATATTGCGAGCAACAGTGCTGAGATGCCTCCGCCAAGAAGACACCCTCCGCAGAGGCTTGTCATCCCAATGATTAAGGCAGCCATACTTGTAACGAAGCAGCAGCACCCAAGGCTTGATGTGTTGTTTCAAGTTTCAGCACAGCCATCGCATGCTTAGTGGCCAATCACCGGGTCCCAAAAAGATGCACCATCGGAGACTCGAAACCGGAACCCTTCTGAAAGGCTAAAAACTCGAAGGCAGCTACACCCCGGCAAGATTAGTGGCTTGTTGGGATAATGGGGCTGCAACGAAGCCAGCTAAATAGCTAGGTGGATAATGATAGCAACATGACGAAAACCGGACCCTGATGTTCTCCCAGGCAAACCCAAGTTGAGCTGTGAGTTAATTGTGTTCGGTGCCCCAACTAAAGTGAGGCACGAGAGGGAGTAGAGTAGCGTGCGCCGATGCCCGCCCGCAATTCCCTCCCGACGGACGCTTCTCCCGCGCGATTTCCTCCATGCCACGACCGAATGGGGAAGTATCGCGATTCCCTCCGTACCACGCACTTGCAAAGCATTCAGGACCTCCATTCAACCCACCACCGTTCCAACCTCTCTCTCTCTCTCTCTCTCCCTCCCCCTCCCCCTCCCTCCTTCGACCATGGCGTGTCCCCTTTCTCGGCTTTATTCCTCATGCATCCGGTCCATCCTTCCTCATCAAAAGAAAAATATCAAAATCCTAGATGTTGTTAGATGTTAGACACTAGAGTTTAATCATACGTGCATCTTCTACAATATAGAGGTAGAGAGAGGGAAAAAAAGAAAGAGATGAGCAGATAGAGAACAAAGAGAGAAAGAGAAGGTGAGAAGATGTCATCGCCGACGAAGAAACCGCCGATAAAGTTCGCTCGGCGGACGTCGAGCGGGCGCATCGTGAGCCTCTCGCGCGATGACGACATCGACCTGGGTAATAACGGGGAGCTGACATCCACCTCCTCCGGCGGGGCCAGCGACTACGTCAACTACACCGTCCTCATGCCCCCCACCCCCGACAACCAGCCGTACGCCGCCGGCCCCACCACCTCCTCCTCCGCCTCCAAGCCCGACGACCGCCCGCCGGCCAACGGTGGGGCGAAGCGGCCGAGCCGGCGGGGCGTGGGTAGGGAGGAGGACGGCGGAGGCGGTGCCGGGGATGGGGCCAAGTTGGAGCGGAGGATGTCGGTGATGAAGAACAACAACAAGTCGTTGCTGCTGAGGAGCGAGACGAGGGACTTCGACCACAACCGGTGGCTGTTCGAGACCAAGGGGACTTATGGGATCGGGAATGCGTTCTGGCCGCAGGACGATGGCGGGTACGACGATGACGGGGTGGGGATGAGTATGTCTGACTTCATTGACAAGCCTTGGAAGCCCCTCACCAGGAAAGTGAAGATTCCCTCAGCTATTCTCAGCCCTTACAGGTAATCAATGACCTACAGCTTTGTTGCTCCAGAAGAATTGGACAACATTTTTTTATCATGATCACCGTGATTTGGTTGCCATAATTGTCTGTAGAGAAGCAAAATGCTCCCTAAACTGGCTGTTTCCAGGGAGCACACACTTGGTTTTGTGAAATGCATGGTTTGACTGGTGACACATTTCCTTAACCATTGTAAAATTAATATCTAAAGGAATTTCTTAGGGAAAAAAAGTTTTCAGGGTAAAACTTGCTTTTCCTTCTGTATTGGATTAGAATACAAAACCTTATTTTTAACAGCTTTAATTTGAAGAATGCACATTTTGTATGGTAAATCATAGCTAGTATTCAAAGTTCACTGACTTCATTTAAAATGAAAACATAATCCACGGTGTCCTTTTTTTGGGGGGGGGGCAAAAAGGATGAAGGATTTAAAGATGATTACCCTAGCTCTCTCTGAATCAAACTAAAACAACTTGAAGAAACGACAAACAACCCTTGAACTAGTATATATGCTGCATGCATGCACGCAGGCTGCTGGTGGTGGTCCGGCTGGTGTTCCTGTTACTCTTCTTGTCATGGCGAGTGCGGAACCCGAACGAGGAGGCCATGTGGCTGTGGGCGCTGTCCATCGTGTGCGAGATCTGGTTCGCCTTCTCCTGGCTGCTGGACCAGCTCCCCAAGCTGAACCCCATCAACCGCGCCGCCGACCTGCTGGCCCTCCGGGACAAGTTCGAGACCCCCTCCCCGACCAACCCCCACGGCCGCTCCGACCTCCCTGGTATTGACGTCTTCATCTCCACCGCCGACCCGGAGAAGGAGCCACCCCTCGTCACCGCCAACACCATGCTCTCCATCCTCGCCACCGAGTACCCCGTCGAGAAGATCTCCGTCTACATCTCCGACGACGGCGGCGCCCTCCTCACCTTCGAGGCCATGGCCGAGGCCGCCTCCTTCGCCGAGGTCTGGGTCCCCTTCTGCCGCAAGCACAACATCGAGCCCCGCAACCCGGAGAGCTACTTCGCCGTCCGCGGCGACCCTACCAAGAACAAGAAGCGCCCCGACTTCGTCAAGGACCGCCGCTGGATCAAGCGCGAGTACGACGAGTTCAAGGTCCGCATCAACGGCCTCCCTGACGCCATCCGCCGCCGCTCCGACGCCCACAACGCCCGTGAAGAACGCCAGGAGCGCAAGCTCGCCAGGGAAAAAGGCGAGCCCCTCGACTCCATCAAAGTAACAAAAGCCGTCTGGATGGCCGACGGCACCCACTGGCCCGGCACCTGGGCCGTTCCCTCCCCCGACCACTCCAAGGGCGACCACGCCGGCATCCTCCAGGTCATGATCAAGAGCCCCCACCACGACCCCCTCTACGGTGCCCCCGGCGACCATCCCTACATCGACTTCACCGGCGTCGACGTCCGCCTCCCCATGTTCGTCTACGTCTCCCGCGAGAAGCGCCCCGGTTATGACCACAACAAGAAGGCCGGCGCCATGAACGCCCTCGTCCGCGCCTCCGCCATCCTCTCCAACGGCCCGTTCATTCTCAACTTCGACTGCGACCACTACATCTACAACACCCTGGCCATTCGCGAGGGCATGTGCTACATGATGGACCGGGGCGGTGACCGCATCTGCTACATCCAGTTCCCGCAGCGCTTCGAGGGGATCGACCCCTCCGACCGCTACGCCAACCACAACACCGTCTTCTTCGACGGCAACATGCGCGCCCTCGACGGCCTCCAAGGGCCCATGTACGTGGGCACGGGCTGCCTCTTCCGCCGCTACGCGCTCTACGGCTTCAACCCGCCGCGGGCCAACGACTACTCGGGCCTCTACGGGCAGTACAAGAACCCCGCGCCCCCGCCGCCCGATTTCCGGGTGCCCTCCCACGAGCCGACCGACGACGTCGCCGAGGCCCAGCCCCTCACCGGGAACCCGGACCTCGACCTGCCCCGCCAGTTCGGCAACTCGGCGATGTTCTGCGAGTCCATCGCCGTCGCCGAGTTCCAGGGCCGGCCCCTCGCCGACCATCCCGCCGTCAAGAATGGCCGCCCTCCCGGCGCCCTCCTTGCCCCCCGCCCCACTCTCGACGCCTCCACCGTCGCGGAAGCCGTCTCCGTCATCTCCTGCTGGTAACGATTTACTTGCTATTAGTGGCTTGATTACAGGAGTGATGATGTACTGCCCGCCCACCAAGTGTTTGTCTCCGGAACCGAAAGAAAGAAATTCTGATCTTGGCTCTTGCATCTATCTAATTTGCTATAGGTACGAGGATAAGACGGAGTGGGGAGAGAGGATAGGGTGGATATACGGGTCGGTGACGGAGGACGTGGTGACGGGGTACAGGATGCACAACCGGGGGTGGCGGTCGGTGTACTGCGTGACGAAGCGGGACGCGTTCCGGGGGACAGCGCCGATCAACCTGACGGACCGACTCCACCAGGTGCTCCGGTGGGCCACCGGCTCCGTGGAGATCTTCTTCTCCAAGAACAACGCCGTCCTGGCCACCTCGCGCCTCAAGTTCCTCCAGCGCATCGCCTACCTCAACGTCGGCATCTACCCCTTCACCTCCATCTTCCTCGTCATCTACTGCCTCCTCCCGGCCTTCTCCCTCTTCTCCGGCCACTTCATCGTCCAGACCCTCAACGTCTCCTTCCTCGTCTACCTCCTCTTCATCACCATCACACTCACCCTCCTCGCTCTCCTCGAAGTCAAGTGGTCGGGCATCGCGCTGGAAGAGTGGTGGCGGAACGAGCAGTTCTGGGTCATCGGCGGCACCAGCGCCCACCTCGCCGCCGTGCTGCAGGGCCTTCTGAAGGTCGTCGCCGGCATCGAGATCTCCTTCACGCTCACCTCCAAGTCGGCCAACGAGGACGAGGACGACATCTACGCCGACCTCTACATCATCAAGTGGACCAGCTTGTTCATACCGCCGCTGACGATAATAGTGATCAATTTGGTGGCGGTGGTGGTGGGGTTCTCGCGGACGGTGTACAGCGAGATCCCGCAGTGGAGCAAGTTGATGGGCGGCTTGTTTTTTAGCTTCTGGGTGCTGGCCCATATGTACCCCTTCGCCAAGGGCCTCATGGGGAGGAGGGGGAGGGTCCCCACCATCGTCTACGTATGGGCCGGCCTCCTTTCCATCACCTTGTCGCTGCTCTGGATTACCGTCAGCCCGCCCAACGGGAGGGCGGCCGAGCCCATAGAGAAATGAGCCCACATGGACCCAACACAAGCGCAATCTCTGTGTTCCCCAAAATTTGTTTCTGTCGTGGCAAGCAATGGATGTAATTTTCGTTCATTTTCTAAGTGCTGCTTCATTGTTATCTACTAAAAGAGCTTGTAGAAACTTTTACTCATCTGACCTTTTTTTCTGAGAGAGCGAGTACTTGTAATGAAATTAGGTGTAGATTTTTTTTAAAATCTTGTATTCTTGAGTGATGCACTCGATGTCTAGTTTCTGACACAGGAGTTATAGATAGCTCCTTATATTAATGAATTCAAAAACTTTGGAATGAATTATACAATCGGTGCGATAGGCTTGGCCTTGACTACCCCTTTTTTAGCAATAAAAAGAAAAAAAGAGTGGTGTTATGTTAAAAGTTGCTTAAATTTATACAGATACTGTTGGATCGAGAAGAGAACCTTTAAGGAAAAGTTTCACCAAGTTGTTTCCTATTGAAGTTGATGACACAGAGACAGGAAAGCCGCTATAGAGCTTCAGTTCAGAGTAATAGTGGCAGTTACAGAAGAAGGGATTACGGGTTCGACCAAGGAGTTTAGTTCTATCTTTACATGCCATAGGTACAAGCAGCATTCTTATTTCTAACAACCGAGTAGTCCTTAACTTCCTGTTTTAACAATTACTGGATCTCGATCTACTGTCGAGTTCAAGCAAAGCACCCTGTTTTGGTGGCAACAGCAGCTCGACGAGTCCACTTGCTTTGGATGATTTATTATGTAAACAGGAAGATTAAAGATGTTACTGCACAAAGCTGAATAATCACAAAGATTTTGCATATGTTATTATTCTTTTACAAACCTCCCAAGGGAAAAATAAAGTTTCAAAATGGACTAATCGCCATTTGGTTTTTTTCCCCTGATCCTTCATCTCTCAAAACCCCACCCCTCATCTGGCTCTGATATCAAACACTCTATTGAGCCAGATTGAGTGCAGGATCATGTGAAAGGCGTCATACTTAACTGGCTTACTGTGCCATAGGAAGTGCTGCTGAACTTTCCTTACACCCATTTGTAATGATAAATACTTCTCTCTGGGAATCGACAAAAGAACTTCCTTCAATCTAGGTACATCCTCCTCTGGTATAATAACAGAGAAGGCCTCCCAGTTCAATACTTCAAAGAAAGGAGGCACATAATTGTCTGATACAATCACTGGAACACACTCATAGAAGATTGATTCAACCACTCGAGGGCTGTTAACTTCATAGCCCCTGGGGCATATGCAGTACTTACTGGTCTTCATGTACTGGATGTAAGTCATCTTGCTCTCCACCCCAGGAGGCATGGGGCCAAAGATTTTCATGTCAGGCTCTTTGTTCTCCCAGTGGTCTAGTAGAACTGGACGGAGCCTACCATGCAAGTTTCCTGCAAAGAAGGCAAGGATGGGCCTTTGATCAGCTGGCTTTCCCCCAAGATCCCTAAGAGGGTTCCTTGCTGAACGGACATATGTTTCAGGGAGAGAGACATCTTTGCCAAGTCGGAAGCCTTCACGGAGATCAGCATTGCGGAGGGCTCTGATCGAACGTTCCATCGAATGCCTTGTCTCATATGGTCCCTGCAGAAGTAGTGTCAGTCAGGAAGCTTCTATGATATTGTGAATTCTGCTGATGATGCATAAGACAGGTTTGCCTTAATTCTCGACGACAAATTCATGACAAATTAGATGTTTCAGGTCAGATGAATGTGGTGCTAATACTTCAAAGTCTAGTCTTAAAAAGCATACCCAGTCATGGCAGGCAGCAAGGAAATGGTCAGCTCCTCCAGTTCTATTCCAGAATGGATGTTTGGCTGCAATCAGATTCACATAGTCCTTCAAGTACTGCTCTAAATTTCTCCGATTGTGAGAATTGGGCACATACAAGGCGAACTCCAAGAAACGAGAACTGAAAGGCATGTAGAACATGTGAGCTTTTCTGGGGTCCCTCACTACAAATCGTCTGTTTGATTCCATAAGCTTCATGAACCATCCTTCAGAAGCATAAATACCCTTGAGTAGTGGCTGGTGGAATATGGGCTTTTGTCCTTCCTTGTAGACATAGACCTTGAGTTTCCGTTCCATCAGTTCATAGCTCCTGCAAGCGCAGTTTGTATTAGTACTAATAATCTATTGTTTTCAGTGGGAACCCATTCAAACTCAGCTGTTAACAAGATTAAATGCAATCGTCCATGATGCATCAACAACCCAAAGTACCAATAGAACAGATAAGGCTCAGATCAAGTAACCAGCTTCAATTGCATGACTGATACACTTGAGAGTCTGGATATATAAACAATCTTCCATATGTCTAATTTATTCCAACAGCTGTCATAAAAGAAACATTTTTGTTTATTGAATCTGAATCTGAGATGGATGCTATAAGCCTATAACTAGATATGATGAAAAAATTTTCTGAATTTCTGCATTAGGCACAGGGACTAGGTCCAAGACCATGAAAAAAAATCTCATGTGATAGCGAAACATTATTGATTTAACAATCAGTTTAATATCACCTAACATTTCCCATGTTTAGTTTGTCAGTTCCTATGTCCCTCACCAAGTAAAAATGTCATCAACAATAATCATTTATGCAGTGTTAAACTTGTTTCACCCATATGAAAACCATGGTTCCTCTTTTTATCTAGAAATCATTAGTTATGAAACTGGAACAAATGTATCTTGCACTCAAAATACTAATTTTCATTTCATTAGCGACACTGTTTTACGCAGAAGAAGGAAAACATGAGGCTATGACTACAAACAAATAAAATTCATCACAGCATATACAATAGCTCCGTTTTCTTTCTTCTCTTGCTTTTAGAAGACATATGGAGTCGTATAATTCAAGTCTGCAATTACTACATATAGATATTAGTTACCTATAAAGGTCATGGAAAAGAATAGGCGCTAAATTCATTTCACCTTATTCTACCGTAGTACTCACAACAGGGAAAAGTAAACCATAATTGTGAATTAATCCCACGATACTGCGTCATTGGTTATTTCTAGTAATTTGTTTTTGCTTTTCTTAGCACAACAAGATAAAATTCTTAAAGAGTAATAGCTGCTTGTTGAGTTTTAAAAATTAGCAAATGACATCTAATGCCATCTGATATTGCAAACTTGCAAGGGCCAGTGACTATGAAAATACCACCTGAGACAGTATAACTAACATTCATGACAATGTGCACTACATACTTTTTAAACATGGAAATGTTTCGAAAAGCTGGAGCATATATAGTTCACGATCATTCTTTACAATGGGAGCGTTCTCAATCTGTGCCTTTGCAGCTAATATTTGCTGGTCATGTGCTGAAGACCATCGAGGCCTCTGCAATAAAACAGAATGCAAAACTCGCTGTTAAAAAAAACATTCAGTTTGCCAGATCGAAATTTGTAAATCCAAAAAACGCAAACCATCGAGTGATAGGAAGCACGGTGCCTAAGCAGCAGGCGGTTCATTTCTGATATGGAAATCGGGGGCATCGCTTGTTTCTTCCTCCTTTTTGGTATAGAAGTACTATTACCCTTAGAGGTCTTAATTGAAATGGATGGACCACTTTGCAGGAGCACCGAGGCATCATTCTTAAGAAGTGTTTCTGTTGCTTGCAGTCCTGATGATGGAAAAATACTTGTTGTTTGATCTTCTGATGAGGAAATATTGCATGCCTCAGTTATAACATGTTTGCCTGAACTTGTCTCCAAGACCTCTTGCACTCCACCATTCACATAAGAAGGCATCTGACCAGATGCAGTTGGAGAAGAAACTGATCCATTATCTGGGGATTTCATTTCCTTTGACTCAAAAGTTCGATCAGATTTGCTAATGACATCTGATACCAATTCAAAACCCTTAGCTTGTTCTCCAACCTTCTTTGGAGAAGCAACATATTTTGGGCCTATGATCCTCTCAAGTTTGATGAAACCGCCAACTGGATCCCTAACCTTCTCTAATATCATACCATTCCCAAGGTCAAATGAGAACTCAATGTCAGGGTCTTCATCCTCATCCAGGTCGATGACATCATCATCTTCATCTGGTATATAATCTTTCTTTGATTCCCCATGCATCTTGTTGATACTGAAATCCTTGTTGGTTTCTCCTCCAGTGTTGGAAATTTCAGCTGCCTCTTCCCCATTAAGAACTGTTCTTGTGCTGCTTGAGTTTGTTGAATCGCTTAAAAGAGAGAGCTTTCCAACCCTCACTGACTTAGTAGTACCTTCGCTAGGCAAGCTTCCTTTTTCGCTAACAGGGAGATTAAAAGCATGAAACTGAGGTGACAAAGAAATTCTAGACAGAAGTGCGAAAGTCTGAAATATTAGAACAAGAAAGCCTATAATCATGAACATCACCAAAACCAGTCTCTTGGTTTTGTTTTGTGATGGCTTCTCAGATCGAGCCATATTAGCCTCAACAGGATTAACCTCTTTTAACCTGTAAAAGAGAAAAATAGAAAAGAATTCCCAATGAAGTAACTAATATATAAAAGCAGCGTTACAAATGCGGGTTAAGAGCTCATTGATGCCTTACTCGATCCTAAGAATGCAGGGTTCTTAGTTCAAAGCAAATTCCATCAGTCGTATGAGATAAATCAAGCATATCCAATCATCACATTGCCGGTGAGTATGCAGAAAGCTACATCAGAAGGAGATACTTATTCTCTTCAAGAACGTATTAGAGAAATTTAAAGACATTAAGAATCCATGCACATTCTCTGGCAAACTGAGTTGGGGAATTTTTGGACTGCTTGGAAAGTTAGGAGACATCAAGAGTTCACATTAATATGTCTACTTGGATGGCTGGAACCCAAAATTTCTAACATACATGATTGGAGTAAAGAGCAACGAATCATTTTTGGAAATTTTGAGAGTTCATAACACCATAGAAAGCCATAGAAAAGGGAATGGCATCTCCTAGAATAACCGAAAATAGAGACAAGGAATCGAGAAAAGGAGAAGGGAAAACCCATTGGGATTTCGAATGCTTTGAACTCCACCTATCTTATGAAGAGCCGGGAGTAGCTTCGTACAGTTCCTAGTGTTCGCTGCCTTCCGCCACCCTGACCTTGCACCAAGCTGGCAGAGCTCTCAAAATGCGGTGGCATCACCAGAGAGCACCACCTTTTCTACAGGCAATTACAGTTTTGCCATTCTGCGAGAGTCTCCTGATCGGCGTCCGACCCGCAACGGAAGGACTGATCAGACGGTCACGATTGGAATGGACGCACATTTACATAACGACTCCTGTCTTTTATAATTTTACATCCTGATCCATGAGTTGTCCTCAGGGCGAAAATGGGTCACCGGCGGTGCCCATCACCCGAGCAAAGTGCGGAGCTGTGATTCCATATGCTTGCTGTTTTGAGGAAACAGCGCATAGGTTGACACGTGCGTGAAGATAGAGCCTGCTCCTCTTGCCCATTGTCGGCGAACTTCACGTAGGAAAAATATTTAAAATTAAAATTTAATTTATGCTAGACGTACCGGTTAAGATATTTCCAAAATTTGTTCAGATATTTTTCTAGAATTAGATTAAAAATTCTACAAGTATCACATCTAATCCATTCAGTAGATATCTTTTAAACAATGCATACTGATTATGTCTACTATTACCGAATATGAGATCTGGCCCAGCTCATGTCAAGTAGACCTCTTCCCGTTCATTCATATAGCGTGGAAAAAAGAATAAGATCATTTTTTTTTCTTTCTATATAATTTGGGCTGCCTAATTCTAAAAAAAAATTGTGAATTTTGTGTAATGGACCTTGTCTGGCCCATGGTATTGTGAATTCTGTTGGATTGGGATCATGCAAAGAAGCTCTTAAAAATAATTATTTTTCAACCATGCTGGTGGTTTTGTGGAAATACTGTCCTCGGGATACAAAGCCCATACTTCTTATACGTTAGGAGTGAATTATGATAACGCCGAAGTGCACCGTATTATATAGAAGTAAAAAAAAAATATGGCTTTTTTATCAAACAAATGCAGCCGGTCAAAATTTCAATTCTTTTTCAAGCAGATAAGCAGAAGAGACGGAGTGTCTTTGGGTAAAATAAAATGATCGATCAAAATTTCAAAAAAAAAAACTGCTTCTAAAGGATAAAAATAAAAAGATATTATTTTGAAAATAAGAAACTCTAACAAAATATTTTACGTTATATTCATGTATTCACGCAGCAGGGAGTGGGCACCCTCTTGGCTTGAAATTAAGGAGGAAGCATCAATTATCGCTATTCGCCGAACAGGAGTGTTTAAGGTGTTACAGTGAGGACCCCAGATATGGATAAATGAGAGCTAAGAAGAATGGTTTAGATTCCTTAGGTCCTCGTCAGCCATGAGTTTTAAATAATACGGCGTAAGAAGAATGATTCTAAAGAGAATGAGCAATGGTCAAGATGCTTTGACGGGGCTGCATAAGTTTTCTGCTGAAAAAGAGACGGAAAGAGTAGGATTAATCCCGAAAATAGATGCATCATAAATTGACTTAGAAGGTTGGTTTCTGACACCTCCATTATGTCGCAGATATATACAAGTGACACATACACACATACATACACACATACATACATACAGATACATATACGTTCAAGTCCTGCATATAGATGCATTATACATTGGCTTAGAAGGAGGATTACATTATAATCAACATATAATGGTCTTTAGGTGGCGCCAGAATGTATATAAGTTATTTGAATTGAAGTATTCTGAGTGGTTCCTAACCTATTCGATATTGGACTATTTTGAAAATATCTGACTTAAAAGCTTGAGCTATAAACTATACGGATCATGAGAATAAAACTTACTAGAATTCCTAACTTATCCAATGCAAGACTATCCCTCAACGATAAGATTGTAATTGTCTGTCATGGTGGTCACAATGTGCACAAGGATGTTTAGTGCTATCATATATCTTAACATTTCCAAAGAAAATCTATGCTAAGATAATAATTTCACTGTTTAAATCCATAATATAGTTTTGTAATGACTAAAATATGAGAACTGACATCCTTTTAAAATCTGAATAAAGCCACTCTTCCCTTTGTGATCAAGCTCCTTTTTAGAATGAAGAGCGAATGATAACTTGCAAAAAAGAATTAAAAAAAGGCATGGCTAATCATTTATAATCAAAAACAGGATACAAATGAAGGGAGAATACTGTGCGTTTTCAGAGCTCAGTCGTGCAGATTCCATAGAGTTTCAGAGTTCAGATATCACGCAGTCTGAAATTGAACAAGAAGGGACTTCCTTCTCTTCCCAGTTCGGCCCAACAGATTGCAAGGTAAACGAGTAAGTTGCAAGTGGGTCACTGGGTCGCCATGTTGGTGTTTAAGTTGGTACAATAATTTGCAAAACAGAAATGCATGGGGTCTTGTGCCGCCGGAAGCCATTCATCACAGGGGCATGCAAACAAAAAGAAAGGCCTGGCTGAAACTGTTCAGTAATAAGCCAAAACCTTCACTCGCTGCAAAGTTGTAATCTAGCTCTTCTTGTCATCACGAAGTAGAACAAAAAAAAAATCTCAATTTTTACCGCATATCACGCATCAATATAGCTATTCTGCACGAAGGTAGAACGTTCAAGCATGCGTATGCACGTGTGAAGAAATAACACAAAAACATTTACTGGTAGCAATATCATTATCATATAACAAGCATCAGAGGGGAAATCCAAAAAAGGACACGCATTAGTCTCCGATCCTTTTACTTTTGCCATCAAATAAATCGAAATATGGCTAGTAAAAGAAAAAGTACACAAGGCTCTTTCTAGCCCAAACATCAATGATAAGAAGTTTAAATCTACTTTTTTTTAACTAAGAAAGAAAAATATATAAAAACGGTACGAATAAAGAAAAGAAAATATTTAACAATAAAAGAAAAAAATAATAAAGAATACAAATCACATAATATAAACGCTTTTGCCCTCATTTCAATAAAGAAAAAGAAAAATTATAGAGACACCCCCTATAAGTTTGAGCTATTTATACTTAGATCCTAAAAATTTTAAAAGTTTCAATTAGCCATTAAAATTTCAAATTTCATCGTAACGTGGTCCTGTCATTTATCTGAATCCTGGCACTATTAATGGAATGAAAAAAAGATAATAATACCCTTAATTCAGATAGGTCGGATCATAGTTTTCACATGGTCTCAAAATATTTCATCTTTTGTCATCCACCGCTTGCACAAATCTTAAAGTGCTCCATCCTTTATCATCTATCCACCTATATAGATCTCAAAGTATTCCATTCTTTATCATCCATCCATTGCACCAATCTCAAATCACACCATCCTCGATCATCCATCTATCTACACAGACTTCAAAACACTCTATTTTCTATCATCTATCTACTTACGTAGATCTCAAAATACTCCATCCTCAGTCATCAATCCGCTTGCACAGATCTTAAGACACTCCACCCTTTATCACCATCTATTTGCACAAAACTCAAAATACTATATCCTTTATCATTCATCTACACACACAGATTTCAAAGCACCTATCCTATATTATTTATCCGTTTGCACATATCTCAAAGTGTTGCGCTCTATCCTCTATCATCCATCCACCTGCAAAGATTTTAAAGCACTCCATTCTCTATCATCCATCTACTTGGATAGATCTCAAAGTACTCCATCCATGTGATTCTCTTTTTTTTCTCTCTCAATTTGTGTCAAAAGAAAAACTCTTTACTAACTTAGTGGGAAGGCTGGTTTTGGAATTTTGTAAAAAATTAGTTATTAGGTAATCCTTATGCGATAAGATTTTGTAATGAAAATAGATGGCTGGGCCGATTTTGAAGTTTTGGGATATTTTAAACTTCGGGGGTTTGAATGCGACCCACTAAGTTAGCCAACAACGGTTCAGTTTTTATTTTTTCAAGTGAATCATGATAAGTACCGGCCCACTCTTATAGGTGAAGCCATTTTGGAGCGGCAACCGTGAAAGACCGCGATGGGCTGATGATCTTTGGCACCAGCCTTCTTAAAATTCGCATTTCAACAGAGAAAAGAGCTCTAACGACGTAATAAAGCACGCATGGTTTATTTAAATAAAATTTTATAGTTGTACTCTACGACTGACAAAAAACCATGCAACGAAACAAAGTAAGTCCAATTAAAACACTAGAAAATAATTTAAATAGATAGTTCATAGTCAAACAATCCAATAAAATACTTTAGAACTTGAAAACGGAACCCCTTAGTTGCTGCTTTTCCTGGAGTTTGGAATTGCAGCGCGCGATGGAGTACTGGACCCGGTTGCAGCTGAAGCCATAGCCAATGACAATGCCATCTGCAACTAAAGAGGAACGTATGGGTGCTGCATTTAAAAGCACGCATAGACCTTTGGAGCTTCAGCATTGAAGAATGCATGCAGTATCCCAGAAACCGAGTGGAATGATCAAATAGGCACTTCGTGTGAATCTAATAGTCCTCTACAATCTGTTCTGAATTATGAAAAGCACGACATATCACCAAGAAAGATATGGAAGAAATGGGGGAGGGGGGAATTTGATTCAGAAGCTCATTTCATCCGCATGCAAATTACTGAAGGCAAAATGCAAGTGACGCAAGCGATACAAGCCCCAAACAGTTTTCATTAAAGAAAGAGAATGAAAAATAACAAACTGCACCTGGTCCAAATTTCACAGTTAAATACAGCAACCCAAACCATCCTCTCTGCGTCACCTTCGCATTTCCGACTATATACCCGACAGTACAATATGAAAATTGGCAAGGCGTAGTACGACTCATGCCTCAAGGCGCGAATTCCATTATTGCAAAAGAATGACCCGAGGCACTTCCATCAAGCACCAAAACCAGTTTCGAGGCTTTTGGTAGTGTCACTCAGCTTAAAACATCTGCTATTAAAAGCTTCAAAGAATTCTCTTTGAATCACGGGCAACTGAAAGATGATCCTGTCAAAGGAGAAAAGGCATTATTGCACGGGAGTCATCTTTCACCTTTCACCAGGATGAAGGTGGTGGCCCAATAATGCAATTAGCCGGCTTACTACATTATTCAAACAGAATTTTAATAACAAAAGAATCATGAAGAGCATTACTTCACTGCTCATAGTACAAGTTAGTGACCCACATTTGCTGGCCTTCCGAAGATTGATAGCATTAACTTTTGTACATGTAGCATCTTCAGAAACATGAAGCATTAATCAAGGCATGCATGCTACTAGTACTTGAAACTGGAAGCAAGCTTGGGAATATAGAATAAATTTGAGTTTAGCATCACTTGTATAGGGAGTGCGCGGCACACATCAAACTCAAGTAATAAGCACTAGTAGATTATTCATTCATCTCTAGGATTTAGCTTCTAGTTTTGCTGCATACAATGCTCAAATGGATTTAATAGCATAAATTATTAGTCGTGACCACATGATATATGTAAACTTACATAGGGAAATTCTCCATGTTGCATTAACTCAATGCAGAACTGAAGCTAACAGTACATGATTTTGGATTCTTAAGTAACTAAATCTCTGATTAGTGTTCTCGGTGGACAAAGCCTAGTGAAAGAATGAAAGAAAGAAAGAAAGGAGCTTATGTTATGGTCCAGAAAATTATAGGCAAGAAAATATGACTTGTTCACCTATTTATTTTCCTCTCTGTGCTAGAAACTACTTGTCTGATACTAATTTGACTGCACAAGCATCATAATACTCGTGTGTGCAAAAGTTTCAGCAGTAAATAATAAATCTATAATGGAAGTCGATCAATTGCAATGACTTCCTAGAAGATGGAAATCTTATATACTAGTTACTTCTTAAGCATGCATGGAAGAATCATACCGATATAAAATCGAAGGCCTTAGTCTCCTCTTTCTTCGAGCTGTTCATGATTGGACCATGGCTTTGAACTGGATTGTTTGAAAGCTGAAAGATATCAGGGAGGGGTAAAGAGTAACCTCCTTCATTGGCATTCCCAGCCACATGTCCAAATCCCGTGTTGCGACTCCCAAGGTTTTGAAATAATAATTGATGCTGAGCAATGAAAGCACCTATTGCGTCATAGTTTATTGGCTGGGCAGCAAAAGCTGGACTGAACATAATGTTTGGAGGAATCCCATAGTGCATGGGAGCCTGAGGATACATGGCATTTGAACCAAAGATACCATTCAATGCTCCATTTGTAGGAAGCTGGCTTGGTTGACTTGTACCATCCAAGAAAGTGACTCCGGGAAAGGCACCTCCAGTTGCTCCAGCAGGTCCAGGTTGTTTGTTATCTTGGGCCATTCCATTAAGAGTCAAACCAGCCATCAAATCATTCACATTCCTTTTATCTGCTCCTGAATCCTGTAGAAGCTGCTCAGAGTTGACACCAAAAACATCGAGCAATCCAGAGGTATTACTGGCAGGCATATTGAGCTCAATATCAGATTTCTTATCATCAACCGTCAATCCAGAGAAAAGGTCATTATGTTCCTTGTCTTCTGTGACATGAAATGATACGTCTGCAAATGGATCATCTTCATTTTTACCCCGAGTTGTGCTCAGTCCAGCAACAGGAGCACCTCCGAAAAGATCATCAACCAGAGAAGCAGGCTGTGTTAGATTCCCAGTGCTCTGATCCCCCTGCTTCTGAGTGGAAGCTTCATTACCATGATCATCTTGGTCACCAGTATCAATTAAGTCAGGCATCTGAATAATTGGGGCAGGCATAGTTTTTGCACCTGATAGCCCCTCTTCGTTCCTTGCCCCAGAAGTCTGCTCCCCATCTAGAAGACTTAAGACCTAAATAAAAGCAAGACAATTGCTCCAGTCAGAGTTGTCAAACTAATAGCAGAAGATAGGATAGAGAATATTGTTTATATAGTTCAAAATAGCAAGCTGCCCAGTCTTACGAATAAATTGTCTTAGATATTACAGATCTCTACAGCTAGTAATTCACTGCCAAACAAGTTCTTCCTTGTCTCTTGCTGTTTAAAAATAACTAGATTCAAAAGCTAAAGTTTTCTTGATCAAATTTTTTTTTTCAAAAAAAAAAAGGAACGATGAAATGGGGCTCAATGAACTACACAAAAAGGCCAGCTGACAACTCCTTGAATTCAAGTCAAGCATAGCTGGTGCCAGTGGAGCCCATAGAGATGGCACAAAAGTCTACACTTAATGACAGGACACTTACAGCAACACGGTCACAGACCAAAATATGGAATTACTGAAATTTGACTTGATAACAATTTAAGTTTCTCTCTCTCTCTCTCTCTCTCTCTCTCTCTCTCTCTGCGCGCGCGCGCGCATGTGTGGGGTTGAATGGCATAAATGTGAACCTTTGCAATAATGTCCCTCCATTTCTTCTATGTTAATTTGTTTAATGGCATAAGCATAAATCTTTTCTCAGTTATACATGAAAATGACATATCTAATTTCTTTTATACGTCAACATGCTATCCAAGTCAACACCTGACTGCAAGGTATGCTTTCAGTTTAATTTCATAGTGGATATATTCCAAATATTAGATGACACAGCTGAATACTATACAACTCTCTCACTCTGCATTTGGCTTTGCTCCATGCAGCTCACACAAGGATGAAGGCAGCGAAAGATCTCAGAAGCAAGCAGCTTTTCTAAGATATCACTGTCAGGGAGATGCTTGGGAATGTATAGTCGTAATGAGTCAGATTTGACAAGTTTTGATCCCTCCTATCATCTGCAATTAAATGGTCCATTCTGGACGAGTCACCGGCTTGGGAACATGAGTGTTGGGAGACGTTTTGTGAACCACATAAACTAACACCAATGGTCTAGCATCAGATACAAGAAGAACGAAGCTAAAGTTTAGTTACTATGGATCATATATATTTCCTCAATTAGGATAATGCAATTTTACCAGCTGAGCCAATAACTAATCGCTTCATAAACAATCTTTTTCAAGTATAATCACTAACAAATCCTAGGCACATTCTTGCAGCAAAAATAAGATGGCTCCATCTTGTAATCGATTTAGTATATTCGTACTAATGTATGTCCTCAAGCATACCGGTATTATGTATGTATGCATGTACAACTGCAAGGCACACTTGTGGCATTCTACGTGCAGACTCCCCAGGACATTGCCAGTTTCTTGAATTTAAATACATATTTTAAAATGATTATCATATAACAGGAACACCTAGGATTAGGAAACAACCAACCGACGCCAAATTATCATCTTCATCACATGTGGCTAGTCAAGTATTAGTTCCAAGGTTTGCGATATCAACCCATTCTGCACCATGCTAGGTGTACCGTACCATATCAATACTAAACCAAGACTTGGTATGAGGGGTATACCAAGGGGTGCAAATGGGTTGGGTCGGACCGGGTCACGAGTGACCGCGACCTAAACCGGTTCTTTATTCGGGTCCTAATTTTGGACCCGGATCCAACCCAATAGAAAATCGGATCAAATCGGGTCTACAACACAATTTTGAACCCAATGGGTCATTTGGATCGGGTCCATGTATAATCCGGTCCCAACCCAAAAATTCGGGTCTAGTTCGGATCCGGGTCGAGTCAGTTTGTTCGGATTCGGTTCATCAAAGGATTATCAAGAAAAAAGAAAAGAAAAAGAAAATTTGCTCGGTTTATATACATGTAATGCTAGAGTTGCTCGATTCAGATGCTGGCGAAATAGTTCATGGCATCGGAGCCCTTGCCGAAGTAGACAGTGTGGCTGTCAGAGAGCAGCAGGATCTTGTGGAATATGTAGAAGATCTGGCTGGAGGGCTGGTCATCGCCACGGTCCTGCCCCTCGGGTGAGGTCGGTGATGGTGGTCATGATCCCACCGGTGATGGTGGAGTTGAGGCCGAAGGTAGGCTCATTAAGGAGCGGCAGACTGGGCTTGATGAGCAACTTTTGGCCGATGCTGACTCGCTTGCGCTCCCCGCCGGAGATCCTATGCACGAGGGGCCTACCGATCATGTTGTTGCGATAGCCGAGGAGGCCGAGCTCGGCCCTGACCTCCTCAGCCTAGGAGGCCTTCTCAGGGCGGGAGAGGGTGCGTGGAAGGTAGAGGAGGGGGTAGAAAATGTCATCCTGGGCGACGAAGCCCATATTGCGCCGAAGCGGGTTGTGGAAGGGCCGACCATTGTAGGTGATGCTACCGAAGAGGCAGCGGCTAGGGCGGGCGAGGCGAGCAACCAGGGCCGTAAGCATGGTGGTCTTTCCTTATCCCTCGCGCCTTCTTCCCCCGTCCCTCTCCCTTGCCTCCACCTCGAACTCTCTACTGGTGAAGAAGAAGATGACCCGCTGGCACTGAGCGCGATTTCATAAGATTAATCAGAGATTACAAATCTCTGGGCTGAAGCTTTTTTGGGGCGAGCCTTAAGCACCTAGCTCTAGTTGATTTGGTTGGTTTGCACCCCTGTGACCTGCGGGCCCAAATAGTTTTATAGATTCGAGCCGGGTTGGGTCGGAGCGGATCGTAGAATTGAAAATCCAAAATTACCCAAATTCCAAATGGATCGGATCGGATCAAATCGGGCCAGAATTCAAGAAACCTAGACCCGGCACCGAAAATAGAACGAGTCCAATTTTAGAACCCAACCCAGTCCCATAGGTCCTTTAAAATGGGTCGGATCGAGTTTAATCGGGTCAGGTCAGGTCACGGGTCAGCCCGACCCATTTGCACCCCTAGTGTCGATATTATGCTAGCATGGTACCAATACAGGGTCTACTACAGAGATGGCGAACCTTGATTGGCCCCTTTAAAACCCTAAAAACTTAATTCTCACCTAGACTGCATACACAAGATAAAGCTTTTATATGTGTCAAGGAATCAATGAAAATAACAAAAAAAGATATATGTAAATCAGATATCATAAGTTTGGAGACTCAAGGATTCCCACTAAAACCATTTCATTGGCCAAGAAATTGTAATCCTTGAAGTTTACACTAACACTTAAGCAATCTCATTCAAAACATTGGCCGGCATAATGGTGTTCTTAAGACTCTCCTTCAACATGAAAGAGAATAACGGAAGCAAGAGTTGCCTAAAGGAAAACACAATGTTCTGGCTCCTGGTGCAGCTTCAGGCTCCAATAGGGCCACAATCAGTAAGAACAATAAATTAAAGCTCCATCATCTTCAAAGGCTAGCTTTTACAATGTTACAGTTGAAGCGGATCTATCTTTCTATCTGCTAAATATGTCGCATTCATATCTTCCTTTCTTAAGAAACCAAAAAAAAAATCAAAACTGGTACAATCTGATTCTGAAACATCCATAATTTTCTGCAAATCTTCTAGATTTTTCATGATGTTTCAAGTATTTTAATGAAGCTTTCAGATCAACCAGTGCTTTGCACGGATAAAACATGTGATTCCCGTTGTAGCTTGAGACGTGACATACTATGGCTTGCAAGTTGCCATCATGGACACATCAAAGGAGATATTCTCAAACTGAAAGGGTACAAACATTACATCAAAGCATATCGCACCAAGCGTGTGGTCCATGGTTCTATCTATTACATGAAGTTTAATCTAACTACTAGAAAAGCAAGGTCTACTCTTATTGCTAGCAAATAAGAGTACTAAGACTACCCAAATGCCCAACATAACATAAACAAAAAAAGATAAAAATATGGAGATAAAGGATCATTTCTCTTCTTTCAAAAAAATGATGAAGCAAGCACAACTGTAGCAGGCAACAGGTTAGTAGATGTTATGGTGTCAGAATGTACCTCACTTAATGGGTGGTGACAAGCATATAAATGGCAAAGCCATCTAACTAACTAGCAAAATAATGAGGAAAAGATAATTATGGAATCTGTCATATGCATGAATAACTTAGCTTAACAAGATAGAGCTTCTAACACTGAAAGTAGAAAATGGCAAACATGACCAGAGATCAAGCAGTGGATATTGGATAGGTTGCTTACGCAGCTCAAAAATTTCTTAGGGGGCTGCACTCAAATTCCCATCTTTTCAGACTTAATAGGTTTGAAACACTAGAAAATTGTAAAACTGATGTCGAATTTTTTTGTCTGTTCGAAGGAAGATTGAATCTAATTATAATTTATATTTCATGGACATTTGTGATGCCAAAAAATAAGTAAATACCAACTAATTAAAAACGTGAATGTCCTTGTGATAGGTTGTGTTTAGAAATCAAGAAATCAAAAAATGGTTTGTTAAACAGAACTTAGTGGTTATGCATAAAATCAGGAAGCAGCATATATAAATGTACTTTAAATTCATGCATGTAATTAGATAACAAAATATGACCATAAAAGATGGGTCTCCAGATTTGTTTCTGAAAACCGGGAAACAATCTTAGAACATGGAATTAGAAAATTTCATTCTAAGTGGAATTTCAGAAGTTCACAAAGTTTTCCTCCTACCTGCTTTTAATAACCTCAATTTTGAGTATTAAGTTTCTATATGGAAGGAAATTTAATAAGCATGAGTTTGGAAGCAAGAACCTCTAATAGGAGCTGTGAGGAACAGATTTAGGAATGACAAGAAGCCCTTTGAATGGTAAAAAAGAGTATTTTCAGATAATAAAACATGATGAAGCATAATAATGTGGCTTACCTTAATTGCCTTCTCCCTCAGAGAAACTTGAGGTAACTGAGAACACCTGACCACGGAGTCTCTGTTTTCACTAAAATAAGATGCTATAATAGAAAAATGCTCATCATCCTTTTTCCTCATAATTGATTCCAGTACACAGATTGCTTTCGTTCGGACCTGACAAAACCAAACCAAATTAAGTTTGAAACTTGATGGCAGATCTTCTTTTCTTAAGTAAACCCATCATTGTTTGTCTCTGTGAATGTGTATGTCTGCAGGAAGAGGGGGCCTTTAACTTTCACATAACAACCACGCATAGATGTCTCATTCCCTCTGCTACTATAAATATTATAAACATATGCCATATTTATAACATACCAAGATAAGAAAAATGGACAGAAATTAACCAAGAAAGGTAATTAATTCTAGTGAAGTCAATTTATTTATGCAAAATCAGATCAGTTCATGGAGATTTATAGCATTCATCATACTGATATATGATTCTACAGGCACATAAATCAGGGCCAATAAAGAAAAATTTACAGTGAAAATGAAAAGAGAAGGCCTGATATTAAAAATGGTGTATCCAAGAAATGAAGTTATAACATCAACTTGGGACCATAATTCTTGCACACTCTTACAGAGCCAACAGGCAAAAGATGGTTTCAGTTGAACAGGAATTGTAATCATATTCAAGCTATAATTTTGCTAACCTTGGTGTTGAAAAGAGAAAGTGCTAGTCTGAGTGAGTTACTTACATCCTATTATAGCAATCATAAATTCTCAAAATTCAATATTTGAGTGATAACACACGTGCTATCAAAGCTTGTCAATACAATGTGGTGTTGATTTTAGCCTGTTGATCTAAAGGATTCTAAATCATCATATACTATTTAATTTGACTGTTCAAACTGACCATAACAAAGTCTAACATTGTTCAAGTGAATTAGGCAATGTTGGATTCCATCAGAATCCCTTGTAAGCCAGGTGAAGAAAACACATGCCAGTATTTCAAGGTAAGCTATCAAGTGTACTTCATATCCTACTTGATATATAAGGCAATTTTCATTTACACTTACCAGGTCCGAAATCTCTAACACAGAGATACCATGCCATCATTAAAAATATTAAATATAACTGAAAAGAAAGTAATGTTATATCAGAAAATAAGTGTAGAAACCATCTAGACACAGATGTGCACCACATGGAAGCCAGGTTTCAATGAAAAGACTTGGTGCAGGAGGCATGCAGATAATCCACATGGCACTTCTCATGCAATAATTTATAAGTAAAGGATGAACACAACATGCCTGCCACAAATGAGATTGAAGCTTCTTCTCAAGTGCACGACTCATAGCCTTTGCATCCAGTTTTGATGCCTCAGCAAGAAAAGCCTGAAGAGCATCACGAGTTGGTTGTAGACGAACACCTCCTGATGTGACTATAGTCTCCAAAAGCTTCTCTTCATGACTCTTAACCCCTGAGTGACTTGAACCGGCATCCTCATGTGTTGCTGTCCCTGTTATGGTCATTCTCGAATCCAGGCTCCATGTTCCAGATGCCATATTTTCTGAGACTCCAGAAGAAGTCCAGCTTTCCCTATGGTGCTCATCGCCTTGATATTTATCATGGCTATCTCTTTCTGTTGTTAGAGACCTTCGCAGGTTTGGGCTTCTGTAACTCCCACTATCAACTTTCCTTGTCCCATGGGCTGCAGCAATGGTGCTCAGTCCCTGCCTGAGGGAGGCACTACCAAGTTCCACCACTTCACTGAGAAAAGATTTCTTATCTTCTGTTGGCATCTCAAAATTTGTATTACCAAAGCCTTGGATGCGCTTGTTGAGACCTTCTACTGGTGCCACTACCTTGTAGTCATCAGTAGCAAAAACAGCTTGGATTGCCTCATGAGCAGTGTCACGGACAGCCTTATTTAGGGCATCTCCTTTCAAGGGATCCAACTGGCCCTTGTAATGAAAAAGTTGTCGAATGGCCACGGAGTGCCGTTGCATTTCCCTCCTAAACTCATTGCCGGACTTTCCCACTGCATACTTGATCAGCCGCAATGCCTTGCAATGAACATGAACAGAATCAGGAAAAAATTATCATTATAAACTTCAAGCAACAAACAGACTCATCTTTCCATAAAGAAATATTGGGCTTCCTACCCATCATTTACTATCTTTTTTTTTTATTAATAAATGAAGCATACGTAAAAAATTGAGTTACATGGCTTCAGAACAATGAAATACACGCTCATAATGTTCAGAAATTTGCTGCCAAAAATTAAGACAAAATGTTGAATGAGTGGATGATAGAGTGTATATCACTGAATTATCATAATTTTTGCCATGCAGTGAAGATGAGAGTTCAAAATTTTCCACTTAAAACATGAAGTATAAAAAGAATTCTCTTCTTATTTTGCTCAATCCCATCAACCTCGGCTTCTTAAACAAGATTTTAGATAGTTTATCTTCAGAGACATGACATTCATATAGAAACTCGGATTCTCAAACCAAAACTAACTAGAGAGAGACGGCCCAAAATCTATACCTTCTGCTTGACGATGGGACTCTGGTGATCAAGCCGTTTGAGAATGTAATCCGAGACCTCCTTCACGATGCCCGCAGGAGAGGTTCTCAGAAGCTCACAGATCTCCTCTAACTTGTAGACGGGGGCGACCTTATCTTCGTCCGTCGTCACTCCATCAACCATGCGAGATCTCCAGTACGCTTCCACAGCTCTCCGGCTCGAATCCATATCCAAGAATGAAACATAACAATAAACCCTAATCTCCTAGAATCCCAAAATCCCAATTAAAGCGCTATGAACTGCTTGAATCGACTCAAAACCCTATAGAAACGAGTTATCTTGGCACGGCACGCATCCCGCTACCAAAAATCCGGTCTTGACGGAACTACTCCAATAGTATGATCCCCAAATCCAAGGATCGCAGCTCACAATCAGCTAAAGAACCCTAAATTAAAGGGAAAAAAAAAGAAAGCATACGATATCCAAGGAAAAACTTGACGAGAAACCATAATTTTCCGAACCTTTGGAGAAAAGAAGGGAATTAATCGATCGGGAGGAACTGTGGACGGAACCGGTTAGGGATTGGAGAGGACGAAGGGCCGGAGATTTGGGTCTCTGGCAGGAATGGAGAGGGAATTGGGAGGAAGGAGTCAAGGAACGAGGAAGAAAGCAAGAGGCAGAGGTGATATTTTGGGGGAAAATAGAGAGAAATTGGCGTACCGGGAAACGGGCATGGGAAGGGAGGGCAAGGGCGTGGCACGGACCGAGGTGCCAATCGTGTAAGTCTCATACAGGAAATTGGATGTACTTTTTGCGGACTCATATGAGACCCTCCATTCAATGGAGTTGGTATAAGAGCTGAGACATCGGGCGTTCCTCGCAGTATAACGGGCGCATGCCACGTGGTGGGCAACTACTCTCATCAATGGACAGAGCATGCACAGTACCCTCCAGACTCATTTGGTTTGAAACAAAAAAAAAAAATATATATATATATATATATATATATTATTAAAATATTATTTTTTAAAAATAATATTCAAATATATAATATATAAAAAAATATTTTTACATAATCATAGAAAGTGATATATAAGATACACTTTTTAAATTGCTTTTTGATTGGTTGAGCTACTAATTTACTAAAAAAGATTATGTAAAATATCCGTTATATCTTTTAATAAAATTGTATAAAAGCTCTATAAAATATTATATACATTTATTGAATTGACATTTTAGAGTTTCAATAATTTTTAATAGTGGAACAACTTTTTTATATTGTAATATTTTTTAATAATTATTAATATTTTTATATTAAAATCATAAAATAAAATAGAATAATTGTAATTATTTAAGCTTAACTATTAAAAATAACTATTAAGAAGGTCACGATGATGTGAAGATATTTTTAGTAAAAAATTACTATATTTTTCAGCTTATGAAAAAATGGCTTTTTGATATCCTATATGAGTTTTTCTTTTTCATAAAATATAAAAAAATTATTTTCATAAAAAAGCTACTTTTCTATATTTCTTTTTTTAAACCTCTAACCAAATGTGAGGTATTTTTATTTTCTCCTTGGCTGCACTTTCTTCCCATCTCTTTTTGGGAGCCAAACGAGCCCTTTCATATTTATAGAGAGAGTTTTTGGGGATGAATTATGTTAATTCAAAACAAATCACCTCTTTTTTTAAAAAAAAAAATAGGAGCAAAGAATTGGAGAACTAATAAAATTGAAGCAGATATTTTTGAGTTATTATGACGTGTTTTTCTGCTGAATTATGGTGTATCAAAAAAATATGGTGTGTTCCTCTTGTTTATACACACAATATCTTATGGGTATCACGATCAACATCACAGCATCATGCAGAAGACCATCTAAAATGTTCCATGAGTGTTTTTCTAAGAGGCGGCATAATAGATTTCTCAGTACATGCAACAATGTCACTCCTTCTTGCTTTACATTGTAAATACCTCTTGAGATACTAACTTGAGGATTTATATTCAAGCTCATTTTCTGATCAAAGATATGAAAAGATTGCCTTCAATGATATGAAAAGATCGCCTTCTGCTCCCTCACAAAAGTATTAGGAGAAGGATGCTACCTGCTAAGCCGCAAACAATTTTCTTTTTGATTTAAAAGAAGATCTATTTGACAAGCTGCTTACCAAGCATAATATGAAGCCTCAATTCCTACAAGATCTCCTTCCAATCTTTTCCAAATGCTGATGCATGACAGACTCAAAGTTGAACCTCCATCAAGAACAGGTGATCAAATTCCAGATATTTTCGCATTTTGCTTCTGAGACATAGATTTCAAGACATCAGACTTTAATTTCGAGAAATATATATTTAAGACAGCATAGCTGGTTCATGCCCCACACCAGGTTAGCTGATATCACTCAAAGGGACTGTGAAATTTGTGGGGGGGACAAAAAAATCCACTGTTATCAGGTTAATTTCTATCATCCATATTAATTCACGGATTAAGGAATTTGAAAAACCTAGGATGAAATCAGCATTCTGTCAAATTTCTAACAGAAGACTTCTAAACAAATACAAAACTAGGTAATGGAGGACTACTTGGAAATGCTCTTCTAAAAGAGAAGCAAATAATTTGGAGAAGTTTGACCAAGGTGTTTATATTATTTATACTCCAATGCAATGACATTAAAAGTAAGGGAACGTTTTGAAGTAAAGCATTTTCTCTTTTTACTATAGTAACATTTTCTTTCATCCGACTCATACTATAGCCATTAAACAATTTTTTCTTCGCTCTCCAAAAAAAAAAAGAAATTTAGTTGTCTGATTACATTAACATTAACAAGACATTTTTTTTCTTTGAGTAAATTATAAAACTCCTCTAAAATTAAGAATAAATTACACTTATGCCCAATAATTTAAAAAAAACCTACGCTTGCTCCTAAGATTTATTTTTATCCAACATATTAAATTATAATTTAATAAAATATTAGTCAAACCGTTAATCTTAAATAGAACCTAAATACCATATTTAAAAAAATTAAAAATGATCAAAATAACTTTTTATAACATAAAAGCTATCCAAGGGCATAAAAAAAAAGTGTATCCTCTTCCTACTTAAGGATAATTTTTAACTTTTTATATGAGGTATATTGTTTTACTAGTATTGCTAATTTAACTGAATGTAAGTGGAGAATTTATAAATTAGTGAATGTAAATATGATAAATATAAATTTTAGGAGGATTTTTGTAATTTATGAGGGAGGTTTTAAACCCTAAGGCATACATGGCCATTAGGTACAGTTTTATGCATCATCCCTTGAATAAGGTTCTCTTCTTTCCCCTTGTTCCGCATATGACATACTGAAGCTTTGTGCGCCAGTAAAACGGGAAGGGAAAAGGCAAAGCAAGCAGCGTGCACCCACTACTCGATGATATGCCTCAGCGAAGGTAAGGTGAGAAAGAGTGGGAGCGGTCTAATTCCTTGGTGCCAGGGAAGTTCTGGTGGAGCTCCGCTGGCGGATGAGCACGGGCCCTGGCTCGCCGGTATCGCGGAACATCAGCTCGATCTCGAGGAGCTGGCCGCGGTCGAGGATGCGCTGGCGGATAGCCTGGGCCGGGGTGGAACGCCGTTGACGTCGGTGACGACGATCTGCGGGGGGTGGTCGTCGGTGATGCGGTGCAGCTCCACCTGGCACGCCGGGTTCGACTCCTTGGCCTTGCGCGCGTTGCACTGCGCCAGCAGCTCCATGCCCGCGGTCGTCTTCCGCGGGTCCAGCGCGTTGTACTCGATCCCCACCTTCGACAAAAACTTCAGCATCCTTTCTCTTCTCTACCCACCCCCTCTCTCTCTCTCTAGGCTCGACGATTGGAAGTCTGCCTGGTCTCAGACGAGGACGAGGAGCTTGGATGAGCCCGCGGGAGAGAAGAAAAAAAAGGGGAGAGGGGGACGACGCTTCACGTCTCGGGCGAGAGAAGTCTGGGGCCCGCTCAACGACAGCGCGCACCGGGCGCCTCTTCCCTCGTTTTTTTTTTTTTTCTTTTTGAAAGTTCTCACTGGGCTGCTCAACAAGCAGGCTGGGCCGAGTTCAAACTGGTCTCAACTTAAGCCTAGGATGGGCCTTCGGGCCTAGTTCGAGCCTACCTCTCAAGCTCAAGGCCATCACATCACCAACTTCCGATTTTCAAGCCAGATCTGCGGCCGCTTCTCGGACGATCCATCGATTGATGGACTCCTGATCCAAACGACGGGATCTCGCATCAGCTTGAGCGAGGTCGGGCACTGGAAGTTGGCAGGGATGGCGAGATTCATCACCAAGAAGCTAAATTTTCCAGCAAACTCCGATCTCCGGTTGGAGGCACCGTAGAGGACACACTTAACGGCTATTTCTAAGTTCAAATTATGAGACTTACTGATTAAATCTGGACCAGGATTTTTATGGCAATTCAAGACCCTCAAAATTAATTTTCTGCCACATCAGTGATGACGTGTATGTTACTTTATTAGTGATGACATGGTAATTCGAGGACATGGCATCAATGTCGAGCGAAGTAGTTTCTGGCACGTTTTCCTGACAGTAATCAAGAGCAATTTATAGCAATTTGGGATGGCAGTTCCATAAATTAAGATAAAAGTAGAAAGGAAGAGCATTCTCAATCCCTCACAAATTCAACCACAACAACTGCACGTTCCTGTTTCGATGTCAAGCGTCTCTCAGGATACATTGCCCCTCGTATCTTAGTTTTCTCTTTAGCCTTGAGCATCGATCTCTCTGGAGATTTAGGTTGCAGCTCTTTTCAATTATCTTTTGAAGTAATCTTTTCCTTGTTTCGCATCTTCTTGTCATTCACTTGCTCACGCTAGTGAATTTTAAAATCCTCTTACGAAGGCACTGAATCTATTTTGCTTAATCATTCACATTTCATTGGTCAGCCTGATCGATCTTGTATGCCTGCACATCTTCGATCTTTAGATTTTGTGTTTCTCACAAAACAAGCACCTCATATTGTCGATGATCACATATGAAAAGGTAGAATGGCAGCAATCTTATAATTTGGCCCTAGAGAGGTTTTCCATTTGGATTTCTGAGAATTCTGCTCGTACCTGTTGTTCTATCCCAAGAAACAATATTGAAGAGAGCCATTTTATTATGAAGTGGACAATTTTGGATCAAGGATAACGTTCAAATCCTTTATCAGGACAACAAATCTTCTATAACTCTCAAGTTCTAGGAATTCCTAGAACATGGCTATGTAGGGCAGAGCTTGATTGGCTACCCAAAAAAGAAAAAATCTTAATGAAATTTGCACCAACCATTCCTTTTGACGCGCTAGTCGCGCCAATCCACTTGCATTAGAACGGGAAGTATCCCAACCATGGGTTTGGACACCGAAAGACTGCAGAAATGGTAGCAAATTTCCTGCCAACCGCGAATTAAAAGTGACATTTATTGCAGCATCATGCCAGCTACCAAACGCTGCACATCCATCAACCATTTTGATGACGCCACATTATCTCCCCTAAATGTTGCATAGCTGTTGCTCGACCTGTGGCATTTATATATAGAACTTTAAAATCTATTGAACGCAACAATGAAACCCTCACATGTACACGTAAATGGAGATCCAGAAAGATCCCCAAACTGCCCTATTAAATCATCAGCATTGGCATATCTATTAAACTTCCACTTTAGGTCCATGCTTTCTTGGCGGGCTCTCATTCCACCGTCCCATGGCTAAAATGGGTGAAACATAAATATATATAAACAGAGAATCAACACTGACATATATACACGTACATAAAGATCCAAAAAGATCTCAAAGCTGCCATATTAATTTACCAATATAAACATGACTAGCATGGCTATATCTCTTAAAATTTCACTTTTGGCCGACATTTTCTTATTAATTTACCAGCATTAACATGACTAGCACGGCTACATCTCTTAAGCTTTCTTAGCGGCCGACACTTTCTTAGCAGGCTTTCATCCCACCAATGGTCCATTGCTAAAATGGATGGAACATAAATATATATAAACAAAGAATCAACACTTCCATAGAGATCTAAAAAGATCCCCAAGCTGCCCAATTAATTTACCAGTATTGGCAGGACTTGCACGACTACATCTCTTAAACTTCCACTTCCAGTTGGCGCTTTCTTGGCGGGCTTTCGTCCCGCCAATGCCCCATCGCTAAAATAGATGGTGATGGGGAGAATATTAGTCATCCTAACCTCGAGTTATTCCAACGTCCTTGACCTCAGTCTTAACCGAAGTGAATGACCTTGGTATTGGCCGACTTGCCATTCTAATTGGTCCTACCCAAGAGTAACGCCAAAGGTCATTAAATGAGTTGCAATCATGGTCTTGGCAACAATTATACCAGTACAACAGTAAATACACGACTAACGCAATTATTGCTTCATGTCAATCGTGAAAAATTGTTACCATGCGGTTAATGCACGATTAGCCATTATCGTATGGTTATGGAACTTCCTGATAAATCAGGCAACAAACACCGCTCTCATCCTATATATAAGGATGACTGGGGGTGGGGATCCACAGGAAAGTATTCTTAAGCTCCCTCTCTCCCTAGACCACTCTTCTATAATCTCTCTCTCTCTCCCGCTATTGCTCTAGATCTCCACTAATTTAAGCGTCGAAGGGTCCCCTGCCAGTAACCTTTTGGCAAGTGGACTTCTTTGCAGGTCAATCCTGCCTTTCTCCTCGGTTTCGGCCGACCTCGTTGCACCTCGGTTTCAGTCGATCTCAGCAAACCTTGGGCGGAACCAACCTATAATCAAATTCTAGCAGCAACAGATTAGTACTATAGGAAAAGCATCAGAAGTCGATCTATTATACAAGTCGAATCCACGAGACACTGAACAAGGTATTCGAAATTGGAAAAGACTATCGAGGCTTTCATCATTTCAGCTCGGAAGCTTCGACCATATATTCAAGTCCATTCAATCATGGTGCTAACTGACCAACCGATGAAGCAAATATTATTGAGGCCAAAAATTTAAGGTCGGTTAGCGAAATGGGCAATGTAGCTTGAGGAGTTTGACCGCGACTACCGACCTCAACCAGCTATCGAAACATAAGTATTGGCCAATTTCCTAGTTGAATGCACTATTCCTGACAAAGACGAACCCAAGCCTCCTTAGGTCAGGTTATCGAGCAACCCTGACTTTTTACATGTAGATGGATCATCTAGCTCGGGAGGCAGAAAATCAGGACTCATCCTTACCTTCCTAGAGGGGTTATTGTAGAATATACCCTGCAATTCATATCCCAAGCCTCAAATAGTGAAGCTGAATACGAAGCCTTCATTATTGGACTCAAGCTTGCAAAAAAAAAAAAATTGGTGTATAACAATTGGAGGTCATTAGCGACTCACAACTGGTCGTTGGACAAGTTCGAGGAGAATTTGAAGCTTGAGGTTCGTCGATGATTAAGTATTTGAAACAGATGAAGGATATCTCATCAACCTTCTAGAGCTTCGATATACAACAAAAACCTAGGTCAAAGAATGATAGAGCCGACCTACTATCTAAATTGGCTACCTCGTAATTAGTCGACCTAACAAAGGCCACATTTATTGAAATCTTGGAGACACTAAGTATCGAAAAGCCCAGTTTAGCAATGAATGTTGAAGTAGGATCGAGATGGATGGATCCTCTCCTTGACTTTCTCAAAAATAGAAAGTTACCTAGAAACCAAGTCGAGGCCTGCAAGTTGAAGGGTCAAGCCTCTCATTATGTCCTTCTCAATGACAAGTTGTACAGAAGGTCATTCTCTTTACCGCTCCTCAAGTGCCTTCATTTGATCGAAGCAAACAATGCATTTTAGAAAGTATATGAAGGGATTTGCAGCAACCATCTAGGAGGCAAATCAACGGCATACAAAATATTGCGGTAAGAATACTATAGGCCGACCTTACAACAAGATGCAGTTGACTTCGTTAAAAAATGTTACTACGGTCAATGTCATGCCAATATTCAAAGACGGCCAACTATACAATTAACACCGATTAGCACTCCTTGGCTATTTGCACAATGGGGAATGAATATCCTTGGACCTTTCCCCAAAGTGTATGGCTAGTGTAAATTTTTCATTATGGCTATTGACTACTTCACTAAATAGATTGAAGCCAAACTAGTAGCTTAGATTATCGAGGTGATAGCTCGTGACTTCATTTGGAAGGCCGTAATTTGCAGATTGGAGCTTCCTCGGGTGATCATCACAGATAATGGGCGTCAATTCGATAATGCTTAGTTCAAAGAATTCTGTGTCGAGCTTGGTATTGATCACCAGTTGACTTTGGTAGTGCACCCTCAAACCAATGGAGAAGTTGAAGTAACAAACTAGACAATTTTGCAAGAATTGAAGGCACAGTTGGACTGAGCAAAAGAACTATGAGCTGAAGAGCTATGTAGCATTCTATAGGCATATCGAACAACTCACCGAGTCCTATAGGAGAAACACCCTTCCTCCTTACCTTTGGAATAGAGGCTATGATCCTACTGGAGATCGAACTTCCATCACTCTGGGTAGAGCACTTTGACGATCACAGAAACTTCGATTGACTTCGGGCCAATCTTGATCTTTTAGAGGAGACAAGATAACGAGCTCAGATCCGCATAGCTACATACCGGCAAAGGGCAGCTCGGTATTACAACTTAAGATTCAAAGGGAAGCTTTCTGATCATGAGCCCCCGTCCTGAGGAAAGTCGGTTCAATGACCTCCGAGATGTTCCCATAGAGTCTCGAACTGCCATGGCTGCTCGAATGCAATAAAAAAGAATCTCCCCTTCCACCTTGAATGGAAGAGGGAGTACCTCGGATCAGTTTGTGGTACTTTTCTAGTCTCGAAATGTAATAAAAAAGAATCTCCCCTTCCACCTATGAATGGAAGAGGGAGTACCTCAGATTAGTTGGCAGCCTTTTCGAGGAGAAAAGTACCACCAACTTTTTTTTTGAGGATGCCTCTTCAAGGTGAAGCAGCCTTAAAAAAGAGAGGCGGAAGGTTGGTGGCTACGGAGAAAGCAAAGAATATGAAAACCTATAATGACCTCAAGAGTTAGGAACTAAATAGGTGAAGACGAGGTTGTAAAATCTCATCAATTGAACTGTAAAATAATGTAAAGGAAATCTCAGCCCGACCTTAAGAGTTTTCTCGTATAGGTCGAGCTGAGAAGGAAGAGGCTTGGTGACTTGGTTATCAAAACTGGCGAGCAAAAGGTGGAACTTGAGAGGAACAAAAAATTGAGCTCAGATTCTATCAAAATCCTCTTGGATGAGGATGGATTCCTCATTCTTCGAGCGAAGTAAACTTCAAACCCAACCCCACTAGGAATTGGAGAACGTCGAGCTCAAGATTGAGTTTGATCGGTCGGTGAACTCCCAACTGAGACCTCAATCTCACCTCGCTCATGGTGCGAAAGAAAAGAAAGGAAGGGAAGAAGAAGGTTCCTTGGTCTAAAGAAAGAGAAGGAGAAAGAGGATAAAGGATTTGAGCAGCCAAGGACAGAAGGACCCACTTGGAGTGGAGATACCATTGGAGAAGATCACCGGAGGTGGAGAACATCGTTGAAGAATATGGCAAAGGTTGAGAGCATGTTAATCATCATCACAGGAGCATTGGAGGAGAAAGGTTGAAGTCTCCTTCGAACTTGCTGGAGGCACATGCAGAGGATTTTTAGAGGAAGAGAATGAAGAAGGAAAGTAGAAGGGTGTCAGGATCAAGCGCTACCATTACACCAAAACCGACCGGTGTTAGTGAAGGCGCAACTCTATTTCCTTAAACCCCACCAAAGGCAGCGCCACGAGTCGACTCCGACCAAGGCCTCGCCCAACCCCGGACTCCGACCTGGCCTTGCCATGGGTTCAGGGACCCCTCAGGTATAACCCACCTACTAACCAGGCCATCGCCGTTGGCAGGCGGCAGGACATGCTGACAGTGACCCTCCCTGTGCTGCTCAGGGACCCCGCAGGTATAGCCCGCACAGCGGCCGAGTATGTCCAACATTCCCCCCCCCAACGCGATGCCTGGGTTTCGAACTCGAGACCTCTGGCTCTGATACCAGTTGTCAGGATCAAGCGCTACCATTACACCAAAACCGACCGGTGTTAGTGAAGGCGCAACTCTATTTCCTTAAACCCCACCAAAGGCAGCGCCACGAGTCGACTCCGACCAAGGCCTCGCCCAACCCCGGACTCCGACCTGGCCTTGCCATGGGTTCAGGGACCCCTCAGGTATAACCCACCTACTAACCAGGCCATCGCCGTTGGCAGGCGGCAGGACATGCTGACAGTGACCCTCCCTGTGCTGCTCAGGGACCCCGCAGGTATGGCCCGCACAGCGGCCGAGTATGTCCAACAAAGGGCAACCTTTTATGGACGTATGGATGGGCCAAATCAAGCTGACGGTTCAGCTACCCAAGCTAATTCAACCACGTGCTACCTCGGAACAAGCCACAAGCAACTCATCCAGATTGCCACTTTAAATGGCTTCGAAAAACCGAATATCACCCAAAAAAAAATTTCAAAATGGTGACACTTCGAGAAGATCAATTGATGCATTAACACCTCCTTCTAGATGCTTCATCCTCGGTCTGAATGATGGTATAACTTTCGTGCCCGAAGTAAAATTAAGTTTAGACACAAAAGTGGGGGACAAATGATTGAAGAATATTGGTCATCCTGACCTCGGGTCAACCTCCTTGATCTAGGCCTTAACCAAAGTGAATGACCTCGGTATTGACTGACATGTCATTCTAGTCGGTCCTACCCAAGAGTAATGCCAAAAGTCATTAAGTGAGTTGCAACCATAGTCTTGGCAAGAGTTACCTCAGTACAACAGTAAAGACACGATCAACATAATTATCGCTGCATGTCAATCTTGGAAAGTCGTTACCATGCAGTTAATGCACGATTAGCCATTATTGTTAAGTTATAGCACTTTTTGATAAATCAAGCTCTAGATTTCCACTAACTTAAGCATCAAAGGATCCCCCCTTAAAAATATTGGTGGGCTCTCCTCCCGCCAATGCCTCATCGCTAAAATGGGTGGAGCATACATATATATAAACAAAGGATCAATGCCGAATAGAGATCTAGAAAGAACCCCAAACTGCCCTACTAATTTACCAGCATTGACAGAACTAGCATGGCTACATCTCTTAAACTTTCACAGGTTATTTGGCCTCTCGTCCCAATGCTTGTTCCGCCAATGCCTCATCACTAATATGGGTGGAATGTACCCATACAAAGGATTGAACCCATGTTCTCTCGGTTTGTTACCTACTCACTCAACCACTAGAACAACTTTAGCATGTAATCAAAAATTATGGTTTATTATACTGATTGAAAACTTATTTATATTATAAAATATAATCATTTCAAATGTGTTATGGTATTTCATATTTAATAATTAATTATTTTTATAAAATTCAATCCTTTTATTTTTAATAAAAATAAAGCTAAATAACTTTATTTTATTTTTATAATATTATAAAATCCTTTTTAAATACTTAAAATAATTTCAACATATTTATATAATGGAATATATTTTTTCTATGGTTCTTTACAAAAAGATAATTCATGATTTTTTTTTTGTAAACCATAGTTATACAATGATATATAGATGATAACTTTTATTTCATCAATAAATGGTCAATATTCTGCAACAAAACTTTATGTGTTGCCAATAAATATATCTTTGACGATGAAACACTATCATCACTAAATTATATTAATAATTTGCAACAAAAACTATTTCATCATAAAAGTTATAGAATAATGTATAGGTGATTAAATCTAATTTGTCATTAAATAGTTAGTATTTTGTGATAGATATATATATTATCAATAAAGGCATGCTTAACTATGAAATATTATCATTTTTAAGTGTTAATTAGATAATCATCAATGAAAATAATTTGTGTCATAAATTTATAAATTAAAGAATGCATGACAAATTACAATTCGTCACTAGATAGCCTACATTATGCAACAAAATTATATACATCACCAATAGATAGATCTTCAACAATAAAAGGTAGATATGCATTTAAATATAAAAAAGTTTGTAATTACTTTTACTTGCTAATATTCTAATGAAATGTTTCGTGAAGATGAAGCCATCAAAAGTGAATTTTTAAGCTCTCCTTTAGAGCGAATGAATTGAACACAAGTGTTGGAATTTGTCAGGCTATGATCTCAAACAAACTAGACTTTGCACCGTCACACTATAGATTTTGCTATGATTAAGAGACTATAATGCCAATAGTAGCCAGTAAATAAGCCAGGCAACTCAACAGTTTTATCAAAGTTTGTAAGGATTTGCTAAAGATGTTACTTAGGAGAAAGTAGATGCGTTCCATATCCTTCTGCAAATTTGGAAGCCATCTAAAATACATGATGATGCAAGTCTAAGAAGGTGGTATGGAGCTTTTCAACTGGAATAGTATTCTTTTGCGACCATAATACTTTAAAAAAAGTTTATTTAGCCCGAACTTTTATATGTTGGGACAAAAGTTATAGTTCAATCAGTATTCTAATATAATGTTTAATTTTTATAGAATGTAATATTAAACATTTAATTTTGTTTATCTTTTCTAGATAAGTCGCTGTTTAATTAGAATTCTAATTGAATGGACAAAAATTGGATAAATAAGTTAAAATTCAGCAAAGAATATTTAGATGGAGTTTAGAATTTTATTAAATTTGCTATTTAGAAAGCTAATGTAAATAAAAAGATTTTATGTTCATATTGAAAATGTGTTGGTTGTTCTTCTCTCGCTCTAAATTTTATTGAAAAATATTTGGTGTAGAATGGTTCTTTAAAGAATTGTACTGAATGAATATTTTATAAAAAGTTTATATAATCGTTTCTATGTACCTAACCCTTTTATATAAATACACCTCTAATTTTAATTTCAGTAGCATAAAAAAAAAATTCTAGAAGATCTTCCTCCTGGTCCTAAATCTCCTCCATACCCCTACAAGAACCTGTTACCATCAGCGAGCAGTCTCCGTAGTTCTTTTGACGTTTAAAAGCAGAGAGCGAGGTACGTGAACACAGTAGGCGGCTTTATTGGAGCGATCGAAACTCTGTGTCCTTCCATTCCCCTCACAGTCTTTATTGGCCCTTAACTCACCAACCAACGTAGTGCTACAAATCGCAAAACCCACGCTGCAAGCAAGTTTAAGCTTCTGAGAACATACCACTCCCCAACCCACATTTCATGGAGTTGCATGGCCGGAAGACCTTCTGGAGCTTCTTGGAAGAAGATCAAAAAGTTCCTCCATCGCCAACCAGCCACCACCACCGCCACTCGAACAAAGAGTCTGAGCCCCGGCTCAGCCTCTCGCGGCCTTCGTCGGCCACCGTGGCCTCGCTCTCTCCCTCGAGCCCTGGCGGCTCCCCCTGGACCCTCTCCCCGGTCCGCCGGTCGCCCTCGCCCTCGCCGTCGCTGCTCTACCACTGCATCGCCTCCCTCCAGCGCCAGGACGGGAACGTCTACTCCATCGCCATCTCCCGAGGCGCGGTCTTCACGGGCTCGGACAGTGACCGGGTTCGGGTGTGGCGCCAGCCCGACTGCATCGACCGGGGCTGCATCCGGACCCACCATGGCCGGGTCCGAGCCATCCTGGCCCATGGCGGCACCCTCTTCACCTCCCATAAGGACCACCGCGTCCGGGTCTGGTCGGTCTTCATCGCCGGCCCGGACCGGCTCCGGTCCAAGAAGCTCGCCACGCTCGCGCCCCGTGCTCCCAGCTTCTTCCCTTTCCACCGAAAAAAGCCCAACCAGCATCGCGACACCATCTCCTGCCTCGCCTGCTACCACGCCGAGGGCCTCCTCTACACTGGCTCGTGGGATCGCACGGTCAAGGTATGGAGGTTGACTGAGAAAGCCTGCGTTGACTCGTTCGTCGCCCACGAGGGGCAGGTCAGCGCCATGCTGGTCAACCAGGAGGACGGCTGTTTGTTCACCTCCTCCTGGGATGGTTCCGTCAAGATATGGAGGAGGGTCTACGGGGATAGCTCGCATGCTTTGACCGTGGTCCTAAGGTTCCAGACTTCGCCGGTGAACGCGTTGGCGTTGAGCCATTCGAGTAGTTCTTGCTTCCTCTACTCGGGGTCGTCGGACGGGTATGTGAATATATGGGAGAAGGAGGCGGCGTCGGGGCGGTTCAACCATAGCGGATTCCTCCAGGGGCACCGATTCGCCGTGCTGTGCCTGGCGGCGGTGGAGAGGGTGGTGCTGAGTGGGTCAGAGGACACCACGATAAGGGTGTGGAGGAGAGAGGAAGGGACTGGGTTTCACGCGTGCTTGGCAGTGATCGAGGGGCACCGGGGGCCGGTGCGGTGCCTGGCGGTGAGCCTGGAGGTGGAGAGCGAAGGGGTCGGGTTGTTGCTTTACAGTGCGAGCTTGGACAGGATGGTGAAGGTGTGGAGGATAAAGGTGGTGGGGAAGGTGAGGGAGGGGGAGGAGGGGCTGGAAGAGGAGGGGGAAGGGGAGGGGAAGGAAGTGGCGTTTGAGATGAGCCCAGTGCTGTCGCCCTTGTGGGTGGAGAAGAAGCTTCAGGCAAGTCATTTGTATTAAGAGATGGGGGTTCTGATGGAAGAGGGTTTGGCGGTGGATTTCATCACTTCTGACGAGTTTGTGCTAATGAAGGTGGCAAGGAGGTTTTCTGTATGTAACTGATTGGTAAACTGAAGTTAGACAATTGGTAGTACCGCGGGCACTAGATTTCACTACTTCTGACAAGTTCGTGCTCATTAACTTATAGGGCTCGTTTGGTTCGCGGGAAGCATTTTTCTTTCTAGGAATATGATTTCTGGGAAACAAATTCCTAAGAAGAGAATGTCTAGGAAAGTACTTTTGGCATGTTTGGTTGGCCATGGAAAAGTGACAAATTTCCAAGGTGCTTATGTTTGGTTGGCCATCCACTTTCCTAGGAAAGTTATATATAATTTCTATTATGCCCTTAATAAAAATTAGGTTTTTAATGCCTCTTTAATGCTTCTTTAATGCTGAAAGGACTTTTTGGAAAAAAGTAAAATTGAAGTGATTCCCGCCTCATGGAAAAGTAACTTTCCCATGTTTCTCATGGGAAAGACTTTTCCATGAAATGTGGAAATCACATTCCCATGGGAATATAACTTTCCCTTCTCTCTCCTTTGAAAATTCCAACCAAACAAGAAGCATCTCATTACTTTCCCGTTGACCACACTTTCCCCCTTCTTTTTCCGCGAACCAAACGAGCCCATAAGGTAGTGTGGAGTTCTTTTACGTAGATGATCAGTAAACTTTAGTTAGACTTGATGTATAGGATGAAATGGAGGTAATCTTAGGAGTAGGCACGGTCAACAAGATTTATTATGGACATTTCTCGGCAGCCGTCTATATATTCTCCTTGTTACTCTACTAGTTTTGCATTATTTGTGGGAGCGTTGGCACGTCGAAGCATGCATACGGTAGGAAATATATGGGTGACATCTTATTAATTAAATAAAGATGTTGCTTATTTATTTATTTATTTATAAAATTTGTAGGGTTAATATTTCTATCCATAAATTATATCATACTGCTTTATATCAAATTTTGGATGTCGTTCATGGGTTAAATATCTATTTTAAATTTGATATTTTTTGTGCCCAAGTTCAACTTAAGATTAGCTTTGGTAAAATTTTAGGGCTATTATTAAAAGAGAGCAGACAAGAGTTTTTATTTTTATTTTTTTGGTAGAGAATGGGGTATATTTTTTTTAGTATGAGAAAAATATGTAAATGTATTACTGGTATGTTAGAATCATGTACGTGTGATGAACGTGAAAGGGTACTCAAGTAGCCACCAAAATGGTAGCCTGGTGGTAAGGGGGCTTGGACTCTATTCGAGCTGTCCGAGTTCGAAACATACGGGCATCGATTAAATTAAGGGACCGCATGCCCCACGTTCGGATGGCTCTGTGTAGATATGCTTTCTTTCCATTCGTACTGAAATGGCGCTAGAGTGACGTACTCGCACATGGATGACCCAGTGGAGTTTTCCACGAGTTGGGGAGGGCATGCGGAAACTTATGATCCACATCGAACATTTTCTAATGAAAGGGGGCACAGTGGAGGCTGCAACGCGGGTGGGGTTCTGCCCCTCCCTCTCCCCTCCTATTTTTGAAAAAAAAAAAAGGTTACTCAAGTACGTGTCAATCAGCCGTCTTTCAATTTTTCAAAGAAAATTTTAACTTGAAGTCCCTCGATAGACTTATATGTAAGTAAGAGCGGTGGAGCAGCTCTTTAATTTGCGATCCCTCTTCTGTATCACATTACCAAAAAAATTTAAAAAAAATCTGGCCAAGTGAATGGGTGTTCAAAAAAAAAAAGGGTGAAGTGTGACTTTTTTTCCGTTAAGAGTCCGATCCACTAAGGGATCGGTTCTCTTGTTCTAGCAAAGGCCTCTGCAGTCCCAAGTAAGGACTTTGCAGTTCATATCATGCAATTTTTTTGTGGAAAAAAAATGGGAAGAAATCGGTCCATGGCTAAAGGTGGGCAGGACTGCCATTATAAGAAGGCCTTGGAGTCCGGCAGGACTGCAGGTCCTTTTACCCACGGACATAGAGAGGCTACAAAAGTCCCAATCCCATAAAAATTAGATGGGTTGGTTCGTCCAGCTTATATTTTTTAAGAGCCTATTTAAATTAGGCTCCAGCCTTTGGACTGCACTAAAATAAAATTTATAGAAGTTTTTTCTCTTTCTACAAATGAGTTGGACCATACTTAAATGGACGGAAAATATATAGCATTGCAGGAATTGTTAAAACTATTCTGGGGGATAAGTGATCCTTTGAATTATTGCCTTGCCCGTGAATTCATCAAGAATTTTACAGTGGTCCTTGAGTTAATCATAACTTTTTATGATTTATTCAAGAATCATTAAGAACCAATACGGTATCTTATATTCGAAGGATATATGAAGGGAAAAAAAAGAGAGGCTCTCTTCAGTCTCTCAGTCCGAGACCCAAACTTTAGAGGTAACCATAAATGTGGATTGTTGCCCTTTCTAGGATTTCTTGGCTGCAATTTATTTGGGGTTTTTGAGTACTGTTGACATCGGGAAGTTTTATAGTGGAGTTTCTTCTCACGTTTCGTTGGTGGATGTAGGCTATATATATATATATATTAAACCACATAAACTTGTCTCTCCTGTGTATGCTCCCTATTTGCTCTTAACTGGAGATATGTACGTACGTAGATAATTAACATAAAGAGAACTAGCTGATCTTAAACCTTTGAGAATTTAATGATGTTATGTGTCTTTTAGCATTATTTTTAATTTTATTTATCTATATCTTTCCATTTTTTATAAATTTAAATTTATCTAAATAATTTTCATTCGTTATTTTTGTCAATATTATCTAAGGCTGCAAATGGGTCGGGTCGACCCGGGACCCGACCCGACCCGACCCGCTTTAGACCCGACCCGACCCGAATTTTAGGACCCGCGGGGCCGAGTCGGGTCCTAAATTTAGACCCGATCTATTTTTCGGGTCGGGTCGGGTCCACCCAATCTTGATCCGGGACCCGACCCGACCCGACCCGAAAAATAGATCGGGTCTAAATTTGCAAAGCCAATCTTGGTTCTAGCATTGCACAGTTCATCATTGTCCTCTCCTAAAAGTTTTTGCTCAAGACAGTCTTCACGAAAATATAAAGATCCTTTGCTTCCTTCTGGAGCTGATTTTCCCTGGCATTCATACAACAAAGAAAAGCTGCTTTGGCTCTCTACTCGATCAACTTGATTGTGCATTTTACTCTCCAGAAACACTCTCCTCTGCTGAGTATTTAGACAAGTTTTTCAGATGCAACAGAAATAGGCATGGAATTTTCTCCTCGAAGCTGTCAATGGAATTTGCACTATCCACATAATTCGGACATGGACAGCGTAAACCCATATGCAAATAATCAGAGCCAGCAGCAAAAGGAATTATGCCAAAGAATGAAAAGGAAACATATGATAGGAACTAGAAAAGATGTCCATGAAGATGTATAAGAGGCACAAGGTATTAACATATAACGTTGCACACTCAAAATGAGGTTAAAACTTGCAGAAAACAATTGTTTAACTTTGCTTGTTCTGGGGTTAAAACTTGTTCATCTCATGGACCCGACCGGACCCAAACCCGGACCCGATCGGATCCGGATCCGACCCGACCCGAATGACCCGACGGGGTCGGCATCGACCCGACCCGACCCGACCCGAATTTCAACCGGGTCGGGTCTGGGTCCAAAATTAGGACCCGAACAAAAAACCGGGTCGGGTCGGGGTCACTCAGGACCCGACCCGACCCGACCCATTTGCAGCCCTAATATTATTATCTAATTTTAGTTATCCAAGTGAATCGGTAGGCGCATGCCGCGCATCTCAAACAATTTTAGTTATTTATGACAATCTATTTGGCCCATAGAGCGGTAACGATTAGCTCCGTCTCAATAAACACGGCACCCGATTTGTATAATAGTTAGGCACGTGGCTTGGGTTGAAAACAAGGAAAAAAATGGCAGCGATAATTTCTCATGAAACTATAACATCAATGATGTTTTAATCGAAGAATTGGGGTATCCTCCAGCTTATTCGATGATTAATTCGTTGTAAAGTCTGGGAGCCACCAACTTTACTCAAAACACGTGCATATTACATCAAATTTGCCTCTCGGGAAAGGAAAACACGTTTATATCGGCATGCGTGTGTAGATACACCCACCAACATTAAAGTTGACACAGATTAAATTATCAAAAGATACCGAAATAATTGGCGACGATGACCAAGTGGCTAATTTATCAAGTTTAGCATAGGTATTGAAGTTGTTGATTCTGATTTTTTTTTTCTTTTTTAAAGAACACACCCCACACTACGAATCGTTAGGTTCTTGGCATTGCTGTTAATTTATTGAAGATTATGTTGTCCGGTGAACCCACTTGTTCATGGCATTGGTGAGGCTGAAAGCTGCAAGAAAATTTGACACGTAAGGCTCGATCTTTCCAATCGTTCCTACTATAAATTTTGATAGGAAATTAATGTTCAGTGCGCCATGTGCATGCATGCATGCTGCACGCGATTGCCGAGGAGGAGGAAAAAAAATTTGACAACAACCATTAATTGGCCTTTTCCCTTGAGTCATGTCGCACGTGATTGCTGACGAGGCGAAAAAATAATTGATCTACCGGGCTCTTCCTTGAGGCTGGTGGCTTACAAATAGAGGGTGAATTAAGAGAGTGGCAGGCTAGAAAGAAGTGAGCCCAAACGAGAGAGACATGATGAGGAGCAACAAGATGGTTTTGGCACTAATTACTGTGTCAATTTGCTTCTTTGCTGCCCATTCCTTCGACTCATTGGAGCTTGCTTCCACATTAATCAGTGACGGTTGGCGATTCCAATCCTTTTCTCTCTTTAGTTATTATTATCTACAATTTAGTTTACATATATAATCTTTTTCTGCCTCCTATATTAAAGCTAATCGTAACAGGAGCTTGACATCTCATGGCTTTTCTCCTTTACGATGCATTGCAGGTTTTGAAGGAAAAAGCAACGGCCGGCCATGGCCATGCTGCAATAACTGCGGCATATGCACCAAATCTATTCCGCCTCAGTGCACATGCAATGATTTGGTGCGGTCTTGCCATCCTGAGTGCAAAAATTGCGTCCAGATGCCGTATCGTATCTTCCCTCCCCTCTACCAATGCAAGGACCTCATCGTCAACTACTGTGAGCACAAGTGCCATTCTAAGTAAGCTCATGGCTGCTTGCAGCAGCATCCACAGAGACCGTGCATGTAGCTAAGAAACTGCTCTCTGTTTATCTGCATGCCTTGTATCCCCTATGCTTTCGATCATCGAGTCATGGTATGGTGCTTCATCTCTTTGCATCAGATGCGTCGTCATCAAATGTATTGAGGTGCCATGTATAATAAACTTGCATAATAAAGTCTTTGTGGTGGTTTGATGAAGGGCTTCGTTTGCTATTTGGCCGAAACTGATAAACAGTACAAATAACCAGGAAGGAACACCTTTTCATATGATCCTCCATGACCTTATTACTTATCTGGTACTGCTCAACAAAATCTGGCTTTGGAACCTCAATTCTGACTGCAATTTGCAACAAAATCTGGCGTCACAAATACGACTACCACAAATGAAAAGAAAATTTTCGGAGACTCCACTGATTTTCGACGTTTAGACGATTCTAATTGTAATCTATACCAACAACTGGAATTGAACACAGATTCCTAAAATTCAAATGAGCAAACAGGCCAGCTTGTGAAACTTCCTACCTAAATTCCCTTTTTTGTGGCGCTAAATACAACTCCCGCAGAGTTTGAGAAATTTCTTCTACTGATTCCACGCTACTAAATTGACAAAAAGAATTGTGAAAGAAAAAATCCGATTCGCATCTTGTGTCAAGTGCCATAAAACTATTCACAGCCACAAGAACAGTGTGCTGATGCAATGGAAACCGAACACGGATCGAAAAATCTCCCAACAATTCATCAATATTCAGTAAGAGCTCGGTAAAACAAAACTTATTTTATCTATTCAACTCTTGAGAAATCCGCAGTTTCATTTTTATCGACTCAGTCCTCAAACTCAACAAGAAAACTGGCCCAAAGAGATCAACTTCCACCCACAAGCTTCTGAAAATTACAGGTATCACTTAAAGCCCCTGCATACAAAATTCATCAGACGCCCCAAAGCTACCGCCACTTGCCGCAAAATTTACGGAAAGTATTCACCAGGCCACCGTTTTAAAAGCACTCATATCTTATCCACCGGTCCAAAACAGAACAAATATGCTACGACGGCATTGGGTGACCCAAATAGAATCACCAAGTTAGTCTTAGATTACTGATAATTTTTATTCTAGAATTGTCTGATCTTTAATGATCTAAGATTATCACATCTGGTATACTATATTTCAATATTTAAAAATTCTTGGATATTCACGAATAACTTATTTTATATTTTATGGAAATCCAAAATTACTGACTATATACAACCAAAACTACCTCCAATATATTCAATAAAAATATTAATTGATCATATAAAATATCTTATAATAAATAATTATCAATATATTCTATAAAATATATTTATTAATTCTATAAATTTCTAATTTTATACAAATATATTAATTATTATTAAATAGCTCATTCGAATGGAAGAGGGAGGGATCTCATATGAGCTCACTCACTCGCGAGCATCTCTACTAGAGCTTAAGAAAACAGATTCAACGAATGCTCTTGAGAGACAACGAACAACTGTGAATTAATATTTCTATTTATACTTATAGTATATTATTATATTAATTCTAATATTATTTTGATTAGAAAAATAAGCTATATAGAAGTAAAATTTTAAATTATTTTATAATATAGTGTAAAGTATAATAATATACTTCTATTTTAATTATAATAATAATTAAATAATAACATTTTGACAATAATATAATTAATAATATATTATAAATAAAATATTTATCATATATATAATATATGTCAATATAATATAATATATAATACTGATATGAAATATTAATATTATATATATATATATTTTGCTAGACTAAGTAGCATTTTTGCTCCTAGGCTACTATCCTAAGGTGATATTAGATACTCGACCTCAAAAATAGATATCTCACTACTAGGTTGGAATCATTGCTGCATAGGATTACGATGGTGCAACTATCGCTTAGCTCTACTTATACCATTTTTGATTTTGAGATGATCATCTTGTACCAAATACTATCTAAGAGAAGTCCCCAACAGGCAACAGGGGACGAGGATGAAGTATTTTTTGTATCCTAGAACTTGCTATCTCTAAACAAAAGAACTGGACAACCCATCTCGAAAAAGGACGGTGGCAACCGACAAGGCAAGAGATTTCCGTATCCCATGGAAGGTGACCGCCCCACCGCACAACAAAAAGAAATGCACCCGTCCTCGCGTCCCCTTATCTCCCATCTACAGCCAACTGGCACGGATCGGCTACTGCCAGCCGTTCGATCAACGGTCCGGGCCCAATTATCCTTGCAGCGGTATGATGCACCACAGGCATAGGGGAGGCTTCCGTCTCCTTAGCCGCCTCGTGCCTTCACGTGGGCATCATTTGCCTTACCCATCGGCGGAGGCGGACGAGAGTTTATCCTCTCCTGTCTCTCTCTTTTTGTCTCTGGAGACTAGAGCGGGCAATTGTACGGAAGTGTGGCGGGGCACGGGGAATGCATTTATAAGATGGTAGCGGGTCTCTATGAATGTGAGTCGGATTTTAGAAAATTAGTACTATACTTCCAAGAGAGTGATAGCAACGAGGCCCACCTAACTAAGTTCCCATTTTGTCGCATGCGGAATGGATCTTATCGTATCACCCAGAATAAAAATTAACTCATCCTTATCCAATGTTGACGATTCTATTGATGTACTGAGATGTGATGTTTCTTATACAACTAGTTACAAGTTTTAGGCATGCATTTTGAATTAGTTCACCTAGGGGCACCTCCAATGAGGAAATTGTCTTGAGAACTATTGGATTTGCACATGAAGCACCGTACGCAAGGAGTAATTCAATGGCTCTACCGAATTGTTAGGATGTGTTAGGTCTTTACTCTTTAGTCAGTATCCCCTTCAGAACAGAACAAAACAAAACCCGATTCCTCACTAATGCCATTTCACAAGCGGGAAAAGTATCAATACAAAGTAATATGCTGAGGTCTTGCCATTCTGAGCGCAAAAAAATTATTTTTTTATATAAATATTTTTTAAATATTAAATTTTGCATAAATATACTTATAAATTAATATTTACATGTATATTCTCATAAAATACTTATTTTATTATTCTACTCTTTTTTATCTTTATTTTTATATATGTATCCATATTATCTAACACCGTTAAAAAATTAACGATTTCAAATTAAAATAACTAAAATAATCTTAATAGGTAGATGTGCATAAAAAAAATATTTATAATGTCATTGCGATAGAGAAAAAAAGTAATTTCAAAATTTTATTTTATTTTTAATTAAAATAAATATAATTTTTATTAACGTTTTGTTGGAAGAGCTATTATATTAGGAATATTTGTGCAAAAATAGTGTTTTATAAAGATGTAGAAATAAATATAAATTTTAAGAAGGTATTACTATAAATTTAAATTTTTTAAAAAATATTCATGTAAAAAAAAAATTAAAAAATTTAAGCAGGGACCTCACTGTCAACTACTGCAAGGAGAAGTGCCATCCTGAGTAACCTCGTAGCTGCTGATAGCAGCAGCATCCCAAAGACCAAGCATACAGCTAAGAAACTGCTTTATCTACGTGCCTTATATCCCCTGTGCTTTTGATCATCAAGTCGAAACCTCTTTCCATCAGATGTATCATCATCAAAAGTATTGTGGGGCCATACATAATAAACTTGAATAATAAAGTCTTTGTGGTAATGATCAACAAAATCTGGCTTTGCAACCTTAATTCTGGCTATCATTTACAGAAAGAAGCAAATACCAAATAAGAATCGACGATTCCAGTTTCAGTCTACCAACAACTGGACTAGAACACAGATTCTTTAAATCCGAAAGAAGCTAACCAGATTGCGAAATTTCCTATTTAAAATCCTTTTTTGTGATGCCAAATACAACTCCTGCAGACTCGAGAAATTTCTTCTATTGATTCCACACTACTAAATTGACGGAAACTTTTCAAAAAAATCCAATTCACATCTTGCGTCGAGTGCCATGAAATATTCACAACCACATGAACAGTGTACTGATGCAATGGAAACCGAACACGGATCGAAAAATCTCCTTAAATTTCATAATATTCAGTAAGATCTCAGTAAAACAAAACTTATTTTATCTATTCGACTATTAAGAAATCCCCGGTTTCATTTTTATCAACTCATAGTCCTCAAACTCAACAAGAAAACTGGCCCCAAGGAGATCACCTTCGACCCACAAGCTTCTAAAAATTACAGATATAACTTAAAGCCCAGCATACAAAATTCATCAGACTATAAATTATTAATGACATAAAAATATAGTAATAGTTATTACAGAATCAATAGTTTCGTTTATACTTATAATTTATTATTATTTTAATGCTAATATTTATTTTGAGTGGAAAAATAAGGTATAGAGAAGTAATATATAAATAATTCTATAATATAAATATAAATTATAATAATATTTCTATTGTAATTTAGAATTATAATTAAATAATAATATGATTATAATAAAATATTAATCACAAATAAATATATGCAATATCAATATAATACAATATATAATATTGATGTTATGTAATCATCATATATTGAGATATTATTTTTCTTTCTTGATTGAGGAGCATTTTTGTTTCTAAATTCTATTACTGAAACTGATACTAGATGGATGATTAAATTTTGTAATTATACAAATTTTGTTAATTATTATGAATTGAGATTATTATTATCCAATGATATTGAGATTATAATAAATTTTCAGATTTTGTTCTAAAAAATATGCGGCCGTGTTACATAGTTGACTCAAATGTTAGGTTGGGAGTATAAGAGTAGAAATACTGAAGTAGTTGATTCTCATATTTTTTTAAAGAATGGACCCCATGGGATCGTCAGGTTCTTGGCATTGCCGTTAATTTATTGAAGATTATGTTGTCCGGTGGACTTACTTGTTCGTGGCATTGGTGAGGCTCAAAGCTACAAGTAAATTTGACTAATATATTATATAATGGTATATTTCCAAGCAAGAATTATGGGATAGAAAGTTTGCTAAAATCATCCACACAAAACAATAATTATTTTAATAATATTTTTTGAAAGCAGGATTAAATTATCCTCACTGATGCACTAAGGGTGGCAAAATAGGACCCGACCCGCCAACCCGACCCGTGTTCGACCCGCCATAAACAGGTTTGGGTTTGGCGTAAACAGGTTCGGGTCGTAAACAGGTTGACCCGTTTAACCTGTTAATTAATTGGGTCGGATACGGGTTTTAGATGTCTGACCCGTTTAATTCGTTTAACCCGTTTAACTATTGGGCTGATAGATGAGAGTTATAACCCACAAGATAAAGTCCAGAGCCGGCCCAACTCTCCGCCTAGGCCCGATTTCACTCCATAGCCCGATTTCACTGTCTAGGCCCGATTCACTCAGCCCAATTCAGCCCGATTTTAGAATTAGGATTTAGGGTTTGTAAAACATTGAAATGGCGCCGCCGAGCTCTATTCCCTCAGCCCCTCCCCGAGTCTCCTCTCCTCCGAACCTCAAGTCCACCTCCCCATGGCTATTCTCTCCTCTTTCTTCTCCTCCATCCTTTCTCCTCCTCTTCCAAATCGACAGTTCTCGCCCTTCTCCTCCTCCTCCTCCTCCTCCACCCTTCCTCCTCCTCCTCCAAATCGATGGTTCTCGCCCTTCTCCTCCTCCTCCTCCCTCTCCTCCACCCTTTTTCCTCCTCCAAATCGACGGCTCCGAAGAAGCCTTATTCCAGATCCAACGGCGTCGAGGTCGTCGGAGACGCAGCAAGGCGGAGTCCGCGGGTGGTGCGGGGTGGCGGCTCGGGCGCCGCAGGGACGCCGCGGGCGGTGCGGGGTGGCGGCTCGGGCGCAGCGGCGACGCCGCGGGCGGTGCGGGGTGGCGGCTCGGGCGCAGCGGGGACGCCGCGGGCGGTGCGGGGTGGCGGCTCGGGCGCAGCGGGGACGCCGCGGGCGGTGCGGGGTGGCGGCTCGGGCGCAGCCGTGGCGAGGGAGGCCGATCGGGGAAGAAGATGAGCAGTTTTTTTTCTTCTCCTTTACCCTACTGCCTCTCTCTCTCTCTCTCTCGGTCTCTCCTCTCTCTCTCTCGGTCTCTCCTCTTCCTCTCTCTCTCTCTCGGTCTCTCCTCTTCCTCTCTCTCTCTCTCGAGTCTCTTCCCCTCCCATCCTGCCGGCCCCCATCTTTTTTTTTCTTTTTTTTCTTAAACGGGTCTTAAACGAGTCGGATCAGGTGACCTGTTTATTAAACAGGTCGGATTCAGGTTGTAATTTCTGACCTGTTTAATAAACAGGTCGGGTTCAGATTTATAATTTTTTGACCCGATTGGTATCTGATCCGACCTGTTTATGCCTGATCCGACTCGATTGCCGCCCCTATGCACATCCACATGTGTGTAGGTACACCCACCAACATTAATTAAAGCTGACGCACATTATCAAAAGATACCGACCGAGTTAGCCGAAGTTGTTGATTCTGATTTTTTTAAAAGAAGGCACTAGCTCTGTGCGACGAATCGCCACGTTCTTGGCATTGCTATTAATTTATTGAAGATTATGTATATCGTCCGGTGAACTGACCACGTGTTCATGGCAGGGCATTGGTGAGGGTGAAAGCTACAAGTAAATTTGACACGTAAGGCTTGGTTTTTTTAATCGTTCACGAGTCCAAAGTCATCGAGTACTACAAATTTTGATAAGGAAATGTTCAGTGGGCCAAGTGCATAAATGCTGCACCCCACTGCCGAGGAGGAGAAAAAAAAAATTAACAGTGACTACTGGCTTTTTCCTTTGAGGCATGTGGCACGTTGTTGCCGACGAGGCGAGAAATAATTGATCTACCGGACTCTTCCTTGATGCTGGTGGATTATAAATAGAGGGCGAATTAAGAGAGTGGCTGCAGAGTAGAAAGAATTGAGACCAAAAGAGAGAGACATGATGAGGAGCAACCAGATGGTTTTGGCACTAATTACGGTGTCAATTTGCTTCTTTGCTGCCCATTCCTTCCACTCATCGGAGCTTAATTCCGCACTAAACCATGAAGGTTGGCGATTCCAATCCTTTTTTCTCTTTAGCTATTATTTTGAGGAGGCTTTGCCAAATCCTTACCTGTGCATCGGTAGAAATTGGGCAAAAGAAAGTAATATGAAATAAAAAAACGCAGAACTTAGATAGGTTGTGGATGCTAATACACCAAAAAGCTCCAACCTTCTTATCTACGATTTAGTTTATGTATAAAGTCTTTTTTTGACTCGCTGATCTTAACAAGAGCCTGACATAATCTCCTGGCTTAATTTTCTCGCTTTATAGGTTTTGGAGGAAAAAGCAACGGCCAGCCATGGCCATGCTGCGATAACTGCGGCATATGCACAAGATCTAATCCGCCTATATGCTCGTGCCAAGATTTGGTGTTGTCTTGCCATCCTGAGTGCAAGAAATGCGTCCGGTCGCTGCATCTTATCTACCCTCCCCGCTACGTATGCATGGACCGCATTGTCAACTTCTGCGAGCACAAGTGCCATTCCAAGTAACCTCATAGCTGCTTGCAGCAGCATCCACAAAGACCGTGCATGTAGCTAAGAAGCTGCTATCTGTTTATCTGCATGGCTTATATTCCCTATGCTTTTGATCATCCTGTCATGATGTGGTGCTTCATCTCTTTGCATCAGATGTGTCATCATCAAATGTATTGAGGTGCATGCCATGTATAATAAACTTGAATAATAATCTTTAGTGGTGGTTTGATTAAGGGCTTCGTTTGCTATTTGGCCGAAACTGATGAACAGTATTTAGATAACAAAGGACCGATGCCTTGTCATTTGGATCCCCCTAACCTTATTATCAGCTTCTCTGGTAATGTTCAACAAAAAAATTTGCAGAAAGAAGCGAATACCAAATAAAAATCGACGATTCCAAAGTTTAATCTACCGATGATAAAATCCGAAAGAAGCAAACCAGATTGTGAAATTTTCTATCTAAATTCTTTTTTTGTGATGCCAAATACAACTCCTGGAGAAATTTCTTCTATTGATTCCACACTACTAGATTGACAAAAAAAATTCAAAGAAATCCAATTCACATCTTGCGTCCAGAGCCATGAAACAATTCACAACCACTGAAACAATGTGCTGATGCAACTGAAACCGAACCCAGATCCAAAAATCTCCCTACATTTCACCAAAATTCAGTTAAGGCTCAGTAAAACAAAACATATTTCATCTATTCTATTCAATATCATCTTTATCAACTCATAGTCTACCAACTCAAACTAGCCCCAAAGAGATCTGCTTCCACGTACCCACAAGCTTCTTCTGAAAGCTAGAGGTATAACATAGAGCCCTAGGATACCAAATTTGTCAAACTCCCCATAATTAGGACAAATATGCTAAGGTGGCGCTTGATGACCCAAATGGGATGCCCAAGATGATCTAAGATCATTGATGATCCTTATCCTAAGATAATCCGACTTTCCATAATCTTAGATTACTGTGTTTGTTATACTATATAATATCAATATAATATAATTTATAATATTAGTATGATATATCATATTTTTTTTTTTTTTTTTGCTAGACTAAAGAACATTTTTGTTCCTAAATTTTATCTGAAGGCTACTGTCCTAAGGTAATATCAGATACCTGTCCTCATGCCTTCTCCACGTGAAAAGAACCTGTGGAGAGTAAGTTCCAACGTCTGGCTTTACTGCAGTTAAGGCAAATGATGGATGGAGACCTTTCACGTTTCTTAGACGGAGTTTCTCCTCTCTTGTCTCTCTCTCTTTTTGTCTCTAGACTGGGCAATTGTACGGAAGTGCGTTGGAGCACGGGGAATGCATTTATAAGATGGTAGAGGGTATCTATGAATATGACTTGGATTTTAGAAAATTAAAACTATACTTCCAAAAGATTGAGAGCCACGAGGTCGCATGTGGAATCGATCATATCATATCACCCAGAATAAAATAATAGTTCATCCTTATCCATGTTGGCGATTCTATTGATCTACTAAGATATGATCTTTCTTATACAACTATTTACAATTTCTAGGCATGCATTTCAATTAGTTCACCTAGGGGCACCTCCAATAAGGAAATTGTATTGAGAACTATTGGAATGCAGATGAAGCACCGTATGCAAGGATTTATTCTGTGGCTCAACCAAATTGTTAGGATGTGTTAGGTCTTCAGGGCAGCATCCCGTTCAGAACAGAACAAAACAAAGCCCGATTCCTTACCAATGCCATTTCGCGAGCAGGAAGTTGTATTTATTTTTCACAATCTGTAGTGATTTGTTCGCACAACAAACAAAAATCAGAAGTCATACGAAGCCAAAAGCAAAATTTAACGAACATGCGTATGTTCTAAGAAATAGGTCTTTGTAGCCTAATTGCAAAAAGTATCAGCCTACTACAAAATTTTACATTTTATGCGTTTTGCTAAGAGACAAGAAGGCAGCAGGTCAATTAAAAAACTCACTGCTTGCCCCCGATCTCGCAGGTATTTTTGGGTCATGCCGGTTATGGATAGCATTCTGGGGATAAATTAGTCAGACTAGGATATTTCCTTGGTGCGATTGGATAAATTAGTCAGACTAGAATATTTCCTCGTAGAAAAGTTGTTGCGAGATTAGGATAAACTAATTCTCACCTTTTTCTAATCTACTCATCGGGTTGATAATGCATGAAATTGACACCTGCAAACAGCCCAAAATTACATATGCAGTCTTGCCTGTTAACAGTTCACCACATATTAATTAGATTTAGATGATGACAATGAATAAATATAGATTCATATTACTCAACGAGAAAAATATAAGTGAACATTCATTATCAACAATGGCAGTGTTGGAAAATAAATTATTGATACAAAATTACGCGGTCTTTTTCATTCTTATTCTGACAGGGTAACTAGCCAGTATCATAATGAACGGCTAAAAATTTGCATGGAACAAACATCTGATGCGCAGATAGCATGAATCGGCACCTAATTGGTTAGAAGAATTGTAGAAGAACCTCAAATTAGTAATACCAACATTTGCCCTGAAGATCAAGATCAAAATCTGGCATACATGTCTGCAGTGCGAGCAGTGTCACAACGTACCAATGGTCCGATTCTGAAACAACAGTAACGAGGTCACAGTGGCAAGATTAGAGAGGGTGAGAGGGAGGGAAGCAGGGGAGAGAGGAAGGGAGCGGGTTGGGGGGAAGAGAGAGAGGCAGCAAAAAAAACGGAACTGAGTTCATGACTGAGATTGAACCATAGTGTACCTGAATATATGAATCCAGAGAATGGAAATTATTCTGTTTGCAAGTTCTCAGGTAAGGGAATCAAAGCACAGCAACGATAATATACACTTTCTGTTGGAAATTTATGGTTAGCAGTGGAAGAATTAATGAAACATAAATAAATTTTTTACTAACCTCTGGTCATCATTGATTAAGTATGCAGGACTTTAGTGCTTTAGTTTCCATTCATCAAGAAACCATTTGATAAGATAAACCTTGAATAACCTCTAATCAGATTGGATTAAGTCACCATTTAAACGAGGTTGTATTTATCTTGATGTGGGTAAACTTGATCAAGTGGGCCACATCAAGTCTCCTAAAATTAGGAGACATGCTAACACTTTCATCAAATTTGAACCTCTGAGAAAGATGCACTTCTCCGATGTGATTACTCACCCCAATCTTTTGACCCATGTACCTTGAAGATGTGCCATGCATCAAAGAAATCATATCTTCTAGTCCTCTTCCTGAATTAAAGCATCTCCAGATTTAGAAACATTTATCTTACATCTCTGACAATACAAACGTGACGAGAATGTTTGCGACAAAAAAAGACAGAACCTCTTTCTGTGCCTCACATTCATCAAGGTGGCGTCCAGCTGCAATTCAGCAAGGCATGAAGCAGTTTCATTAGTAGGAACGGATGCAGAGCTTTGCAAACCTTATTCTTGGTGGTCTTTCAATACATGTCATCACACAAGCCTCACTTTCTTATGCTATTACGGAAACACTTAATTTTTTTAAGGAATAAACTGCAATTTATTGATTATAAATGTGATGATGAATAAATGGCTTCAAACATTCGAACATGCAATTGATAATTGCACAAGATTAGCTTGCAAAACTGCAGAAACACTCATACACCGAAGAAACTCAAATGTATTGCATCAGCAGAATTGAGCTTTCACAAAGATCAATAATCTGATTATTCCATCAAACATTGAGCTTGATACATTTCTTTAGATAGAAAAATACAGAAACAAAACAAAATCTCAAAAAGATCCCAAGTCCCAATCTAGCCTGAGGGGAGACACAGAAAACCCAGCACACATACAGATCAAAATACATGGTTTTGTACATGCATATATATTAGGTGTTCTTGTAACACATCCTTTTTTGTGATGCCAAATACAACTCCTGCAGACTCGAGAAATTTCTTCTATTGATTCCACACTACTAAATTGACGGAAACTTTTCAAAGAAATCCAATTCTCATCTTGCGTCGAGTGCCATGAAACTATTCACAACCACAGGAACAGTGTGCTGATGCAATGGAAACCGAACACGGATCGAAAATTCTCCCTAAATTTCATAATATTCAGTAAGATCTCAGTAAAACAAAACTTATTTTATCTATTCGACTATTAAGAAATCCCCAGTTTCATTTTTATCAACTCATACTCCTCAAACTCAACAAGAAAACTGGCCCAAAGAGACCACAAGCTTCTAAAATTTACAGGTATAACTTAAAGCCCAGCATACAAAATTCTTCAGATTATAAATTAATAATTACATGAAAATATAGTAATAGTTATTACAGAATCAATAGTTTCATTTATGTTTATAATCTATTATTATTTTAATGCTAATATTTATTTTTATTTGAAAAATAAGGTATAGAGAAGTAATATATAAATAATTATATAATATAAATATAAATTATAATAATATTTCTATTGTAATTTAGAATTATAATTAAATAATAATATGAAAATAATATGATTATAATAAAATATTGATCATAAATAAATATATGCAATATCAATATAATACAATATATAATATTGATGTTATATAATCATCATATATTGAGATACCATTTTTCTTTCTTGACCGAGGAGCATTTTGTTCCTAAACTTCACTATCGATACTGATACTGGTTGGATGATTAAATTTTGTAATTATACTAATTTTATTAATTGTTTTGAATTGAGATTATTATTATCCAATGATTTTAAAATTATAATAAATTTTCAGGCTTTGTTCTAGAAAGTATGCGGTCGTATTACATAGTCGACTCAAATGTTAGGTTCGGAGTATAATAGCAAAAATATTGCAATTGTTGATCCTGATATTTTTAAAAAAACGGACCCATGCTAAGGATCGTTAGGTTCTTGGCATTGCCGTTAATTTATTGAAGTTTATGTTGTCCGGTGAACTCACTTGCTCGTGGCATTGGAGAGGCTCAAAGCTACAAGTAAAATTCACTTATATATTATATAATGGTATATTACCAAACAAGAATTATGGAATAGAAAGTTTACTAAAATCATCCACACAAAACAATAATTATTTTAATAATATTTTTTGAAAGCAAGATTAAATTATCCTCACCGATCTCGGAAAGGGAAAACATCTGCATATCCGCATGTGTGTGTAGGTACACCCACCAACATTAAAGCTTACACACATTAAAATTATCAAAAGATACCGAAATAATAGGTAACGATGACCCACAGACCGAGTGGCTAATTTGTCACGTATAGCAGAAGTATTGAAGTTGTTGATTCTGATTTTTTTTAAAAAGAACGCACCCTACACTACGAATCGCCACGTTCTTGGCATTGCTATTGATTCATTGAAGATCATGTATATTGTCTGGTGAACTCACTTGTTCATGGCATTGGTGAGGGTGAAGGGTACAAGTAAATCTGACACGTAAGGCTTGGCTTTTCCAATCGTTCACGCGTCCAAAGTCATCCAGTACTAAAAATTTTGATAGGAAATGTTCAGTGCGCCAGGTGCATGCATGCATGCTGCACGCGATTGCCGAGGAGGAGAAAAAAATAATTGACAATAACTATTGGCTTTTTCCTTTGAGGCATGTCGCACGTTATTGCTGACGAGGCGAGAAATATTTGATCCACCGGGCTCTTCCTTGAGGCTGGTGGCTTATAAATAGAGGGTGAACTAAGAGAGTGGCAGAGTAGAAAGAAGTGAGACCAAGACTGAACGCAAAAGAGAGAGACATGATGAGGAGCAACCAGATGGTTTTGGCACTAATTACGGTGTCCATTTGCTTCTTTGCTGCCCATTCCTTCGACTCATCGGAGCTTACTTCCGCACTGAACAATGAGGGCTCGTTTGGTTCGCGGGAAGTATTTTCCCTCCAAGGAATATGATTCCTGGGAATCATATTTCTAGGAAGAGGATACCTAGGAAAGTACTTTTGGCATGTTTGGTTAACCATGGAAAAGTGACAAATTTCCAAAGTGCTTATGTTTGGTTGACCATCCACTTTCCTAGGAAAGTTAAGTATAATTCCTATTATGCCCTTAATAAAAATTAGGTCTTTAATGCCTCTTTAATGCTTCTTTAATGCTGAAGGGTCTTTTTGGGAAAAAATAAAAAAGGAGTGATTCTCACCTTATGGGAAAGTAACTTTCCCATGTTTCTCATGGGAAAGACTTTCCCATGAAATGTAGGAATCATATTCCCATGGGAATACAACTTTTCCATCTCTCTCCTTTGAAAACTCCAACCAAACAAGAGGCATTTCATTACTTTTCCGTTGACCATACTTTCCCCCCTCCTTTTCCTGCGAACCAAACGAGCCCTGAAGGTTGGCGATTCCAATCCTTGTTTCTCTTCAGCTATTATTTTGAGGAGGCTTTGCTAGATCCTTACCTGTGCATTGGTAGAAATTGAAAAAAAGAAAGTAATATGAAATAAAAAAACGCAGAACTTAGATAGGTTGTGAATGCTAATACACCAAAAGGCCCCAACCTTCTTATCTACAATTTAGTTTGTATTATTGTATATAGTCTTTTTTTGCCTCGCTGATCTTAACAAGAGCCTGGCATAATCTCCCGGCTTAATTTTCTCGTTTTATAGGTTTTGGAGGAAAAAGCAACGGCCAGCCATGGCCATGCTGCGATAACTGCGGCATATGCACAAAATCTATTCCGCCTATATGCTCGTGCCAAGATTTGGTGTTCTCTTGCCATTCTGAGTGCAAGAAATGCGTCCAGTCGCCGCTTCTTATCTACCCTCCCCTCTACCAATGCATGGACCGCATTGTCAACTACTGCGAGCACAAGTGCCATTCCAAGTAACCTCATAGCTGCTTGCAGCAGCATCCACAAAGACCGTGCATGTAGCTAAGAAACTGCTATCTGTTTATCTGCATGGCTTATATTCCCTATGCTTTTGATCATCCTGTCATGATATGGTGCTTCATCTCTTTGCATCAGATGTGCCATCATCCAATGTATTGAGGTGCCATATATAATAAACTTGAATAATAAAGTCTTTGTGGTGGTTTCATTGAGGGCTTCATTTACTATGTGGTCGAAACTGATAAACAGAATTTAGATAACCAAGGACGAATACGTACCGTTTCATATGCATCCCCCGTAAGTCCGTAACCTTATTATCAGCTTCTCTGGTAATTCTGACTGCAATTTGCAGAAAGAAGCAAATACCACATAACAATCGACGATTCCAAGTTTAATCTACCAACAACAAAATCCGAAAGAAGCAAACCAGATTGTGAAATTTCCTATCTAAATTCTTTTTTTGTGATGCCAAATACAACTCTTGCAGACTCGAGAAATTTCTTCTATTAATACCAAACTACTAAATTGACAAAATAAATTTCAAAGAAATCCAATTCACATAGCTTGTGTCAAGAGCCATGAAACAATTCACAACCACTGGAACAGTGTTCTGATGCAACTGAAACCGAACCCAGATCCAAAAATCTCCGTACATTTCATCAAAATTCAGTAAAGGCTCAGTAAAACAAAACATATTTCATCTATTCTATCCAATATCATCTTTATCAACTCATAGTCTTCCAACTCAAACTAGCCCCAAAGAGATCTGTTTCTACATACCCACAAGCTTCAGAAAGCTAGAGGTATAACATAAAGCCCCAGGATACAAAATTCATCAAACTCCCCATAATTAGGACAAATATGCTAAGGTGGCGCTTGATGACTCAAATGGGATGACCAAGATATCTAAGATCATTGATTATCCTTATCCTAAGATAATCTGACTTTTCATGATCTAAGATCATTGGGTAGGTTATACTATATAATATCAATATAATATAATTTATAATGTTGGTATGATATGTCATATACCATTTTTTTTTACTAGGCTGAAGAACATTTTTGTTTCTAAATTTTATCTGAAGGCTACTGTCCTAAGGTAATATCGGATACCTGACCTCATGCCTTCCCACGTGAAAAGAACCTGTGGAGAGTAGGTTCCAACGTCTGGCTTGATTGTAGTTAAGGCAAATGATGGATGGAGACCTTTCACGTTTCGTCGACGGAGTTTCTCCTCTCTTATCTCTCTCTTTTTGTCTCCAGGCCGGGCAACTATCAATCACCCAACGTTCATATCATATCACCCAGAATAAAATAATAGTTCATCCTTATCCATGTTGGCGATTCTATTGATCTACTAAGATGTGATCTTTCTTATGCAACTATTTACAATTTCTAGGTATGCATTTGAATTAGTTCACCTAGGGGCACCTCCAATAAGGAAATTCTATTGAGAACTATTGGAATGCAGATGAAGCACCGTATGCAAGGATTTATTCTGGGGCTCAACCAAATTGTTAGGATGTGTTAGGTCTTCAGGGAAGTATCCCGTTCAGAACAGAACAAAGCAAAGCCGGATTCCTAACCAATGCCATTTCGGAAGCAGGAAGTTATATTATTTTTCACAATCTCTAGTGATTTGTTCGCACAGCAAACAAAAATCAGAAGCCATACGAAGCCAAAAGCAAAAATTTAAGCAATATGCGAGAAATAGGTCTTTGTAGCCTTATTGCGAAAAGTATCAGCCTACTCCAAAATTTTTCTCTAAGATGATAATTTGAAGCAGTTCGATTACATTTTATGCGGTTCGCTAGGAGACAAGAAGGCAGCAGGTCAATTTAAAAGCTTACTGCTTGCCCCCGATCTCGCAGGTATTTTTGGGCTATGCCGGTTATGGATGGCATTCTAATAAATTAGTCAGACTAGGATACCTTGTAGCAAAGTTGGTGCGATTACTAAAAATATATCATTTAATCTTACAGGATTAGGATGGGCTAATTCTCACCTTTTTTAATCTACTCATCGGGTTGACACCAAGCAGACCTAACCCCTCCCCCTTATCCAAGCAATAAGAAGTAATATCATTCAAGCAAACACACGGTGATAAAAAGAAGAAAAAAAAGATAAATGTTTCTGCCCTCTCCTATTCCATGTTACATAAGCCATGCATCTTGGAAATACGTTTTGCCATTCCACTGATATATTATTTACCGTTTCACCATCCGATACACTGTCAGCAATAAATACAATTGCCAATTGAGTGCAAATTTTACGAATATGTTCAACTCTTCTTACCATGCCCTGGGCCAGGGTGTCTCGACTTCGAGTCAGATGACTCTGAACATGCTTCTCTTCCAGGATTTTATGGTCGACCAACAATATATCCAAGCAAATAACTTAGGAATGCCAAACACTCAGGTAACATTTCTCATAATGTTGTAAAAGTTGCTGGAGAGATGAACAAGGAAAATGACTTCATCTACGTCTGGAAAAACATAAAAAAAAGAGAGCGAGAACAGTATTCTCCACAATGGTTTTTTCCGGGCATTCTAAGTTACCAGAGTCGGATTCCCCTGCCTATTTCTTTCTCTCTCCCCTTTTATTTTATTTTTTTGGGTTATCCATCTCGCAGCACCCACTTCATTGCTCATGAAACGTATGGTACCTCTACCTCTCCCACCATTTTGCTCAAAAAAGTACAAATAATTGCAAATTGCCAGCAACCAAGATTCATCATCGATATACCACCACCTAATCTAACCCTTGACTCAACAATATCCTCCAGCTAATACCAGAAGTTCAATAGCAACGTTCTCCTGCCAAAATCCCATAGGCAAAGTGCCGCACGTTCGTCTAAAACGCAGAACCAGTACCTTTCGAAAACCTAATGATTTGGCTTTCAAGAGTGCCCTGAAATCTGAATCAAATCTACCATTATCTCAATAACAGCATTTTGATAATGCATGAAATTGACATGCAAACAGCCCACAATTACAAATGCAGTCTTGCCTCTTTAACAGTTCACCACATATTAATTAGATTTAGATGATGACAATAAATAAATATAGATTCATATTACTTAATGAGAAAAATAAAAGTGAACATTCATTATCAACAATGGCAGTGTTGGAAAATAAATTATTGATAAAAACTTCGCGGTCTTTTTCGTTCTTATTCTGACAGGGTAACTGGCCAGTATTATAATGAACGATTAAAAATTTGCATGGAACAAACATCTGATGTGCAGATAGCATGAATCGGCACCTAATTGGTTAGAAGAATTGCAAAAGAACCTCAAATTAGGAATGCATGTCTGCAGTGTGAGCAGTATCACCACATGTACCAATGGTCCCATTCTGAAACAACAGTAACGAGGTCACAGTGGCAAGATTAGAGAGAGAGAGGGAGGGAGGGAAGGGAGAGAGGGTTGGGGGAGGAGAGAGAGAGAGGCAGCAAAAAAATGAGAACTGAGTTCATGACTGAGATTGAAGCATAGCGTACCTGAATATATGAATCCAGAGGATGGAAATTATTCTGTTTGCAAGTTCTCAGGTAAAGGAATCAAAGCACAGCAATGATAATATCCACTTTCATCAAATTTGAACCTCTGAGAAAAATGCACTTCTCGGATGTGATACTCACCCCAATCTTTTGACCCATGTACCTTGAAGATGTGCCATGCATCAAAGGAATCATATCTTCCAGTCCTCTTCCTGAATTAAAGCATCTCCAGATTTAGAAACATTTTTCTTACATCTCTGACAATACAAACGTGACAAGAGAATGTTTGTGAAAATAGATCACCTCTTTCTGTGACTCACATTCATCGAGGTGGCGTGCAGCTGCAATTCAGCAAGGCACGAAGCAGTTTCATTAGTAAGAAAGGATGCAGAGCTTTGCAAACCATATTCTTGGCGGTCTTTCAATACATGTCGCCACACAAGCCTCACTTTCTTATGCTATTATGGCAACACTTAATTGTTTTAAGGAATAAACTGCAATTTATTGATTATAAATGTGATGATGAATAAATGGCTCCAAACATGTGAACATGCAATTGATAATTGCACAAGATTAGCTTGCAAATACTGATAACTGAACTTGTTCAAACAGAACAAATTGCAGCAATTAGATTAGAAATTGTTTGCCAGTGCTGCATAAACCCTCATACACTGAAGAAACTCAAATGTATCGCATCTGCAGAATTGAGCTTTCACAAAGATCAATAATCTGATTATTCCATCAAACCTTGAGCTTGATGCACTTCTTAAGATAGAAAAATACAGAAACAAAACAAAATCTCGAAAAGATCCCAAGTCCCAATCTAGCCAGAGGGGAGACAGAAAACCCAGCATACATACAGATAAAAATACATGGTTTTGTACATGCATATATATTAGGTGTTCTTATAACACATCCTTATTCAGAATATGATGTGATAATACAATGAACCAATGTAGGTTTTGAAAGTGTGATGCCAAAAGGGTTTGAGATGGGATCAGAGATATGTGCTGTAAGGATCGATTTAAGCATGCTGCCTTATAAGATACCAGCAATCTATGGTAATGGGAGAGGCAACCCGGGGACAGACCTATTTTGGCTTTTTTTTTGGCACAAAGTGGTTGTCCCAGGACTCAAACCCATGTCATTGCATTTGTCAACCCAAGCCTTTTACCACTGCACCAAGCAATGACCCCTAAGAATCAATTTAAGCAAACCAAGAAATATTTGCCCAAGCAATTGTGCCACGAGGAATCATAAACATATCTTAAGATAAAACTTGCTGAAGCCAAATATGCAGACACATATATAAGAGATGAAAAGAAGACATATTTAGACTTCACCTTCAATGTTTAATGAGCATCCTTTTCAAGAACAAGACCTGCTTCAACATAAGGATCGATAATGACTTCTGTTTTAAGTTAAATGTCAAGGAATACCATCTTACCATGAAGTCACTGGCCATAATCACTATTCACTCTCCGGTAACAGGATAATTGAGACGTTTATATAACTTTAAATGAGCAAATGTTTTTTGGATACAACAAGCACGTAACAAGCATTCCTCTCCGCCAATTTCCACAACAGGAGCATAAACAACACAGGCTTTAGCTGGTGAACCTTTCATGCATGTCTGCAATCAAACTATCTTGCTTGAAATTTTTTTTTGAATCAATTAGTATGTTAGTAATGAAATTGAAAGGAGCTTCTATTCATAAATCATAGAAATTTATAGTAAGCATAAACAAAAATAATGCTCAAAGCAGTATATTTGATGCTTGAAGAATAATTTCTCTCAGGTAAGATGGAGAGTTAATTAGTAATAAACAGAAGCAATTAATGAAGAAGCAAACATAAACTTTATACTAGAAATAACCTGCCCAGAGTACTTTATAACCATTTAATCCTACTAAGTGCTTTCATCCAATGGCAATGCGCTGTTCTTAAATAGTGCCAAATAAGTTACAAAACATGTCTTTGGTGACATTCTTAAAATGGGATTCATAAGAGAACAGTTATTACCCTCATGATTGCCATTACATCAAAGTGATGGGTTTCAGACAAAGTCTATGATCCATTCAAGGAGATATGCCATGTGCTTGTTTAAACTCGAGAAAGTCTAACAAAGCACTTCATGCTTGGAATTGCAATTAGACAATGTTGCTGATAGATAAAGAAATATTTATCAAGCATTCGCCAATATCATATGAATAATAATGTATTGGTCTCTTTGCTGAAGGACAAATCTAAGCATACATAGCAACGATGCTGATCAATAGAAACATATATCGATATACCTAATATTCTTCAAATATTAAATCTTATGTTTATGGTTAGATTTATCTAATACAGAGAGATTGATTTTCATTTCTTCAGAAGTTCTTCGGCATGTTTTACTCTTAAGAACCACATTGAAACATGGATTACCAACCATCCTTACCTGATCACACACCTTATTTTTATCTCATTGATTAATGCCCTCGAGAACAAACTGTTGCCCATACAAGTGCACAGTGCTATGGTCACTACAACTTTACAGCTGGTTGGCCTCAAAGTTTTACACCTTATCTTCTCAAAGTTTTACACCTTATCTTTTGCGAATCAAGCCACAATCAAGATCTCTCTTACTTCTCCCTGATTCAAACCAAAAAAAGATTTTTGAAACATTATAGCTATCCGTGTGACAATTTATTGATTGTAATCCGCACTCATCTTGCAGGGATGCAAAAGAAAATGATTATGGGATTGGAGCAGTTTGTGAAAAATTATATGCTTTACAGTGAATGTGGTTCTTCTTTCAAGACCACAGGTCTGTAGCAATATGGCATCAGATGATTTTAGACCTTAGCCTCATTTTGAAGTTCATAATCTACTCCTAGACAAGTTTTAACATTATTGGAATCAGTCCTCAATGCTAATACATATAGACGGTTATGTTCCACCAACTGGATGTGTAAGTAAAACACCGTTGAAAGATATTTGATTGTGGCTAAATAAACCTTGCAGATATATCCAGGCAAAAGATGCCAGTATATTTGTTCACAAGAAACGAATAATGAAACTTAAGCTTTCCTTCAAAAAATGAGAATGATATTTGCACGAATAAACCTCAACAGAGATCAAATGTTTCTCAACTCCACAGCCTGATTCTGCATCATTGTTGGAGCTTACTTCCTGTAGAGTTTCCTCTGTACCTTCTTTCTGGTAGATGGCCTCATTGGACTTGAAGTCAGTTTCACAGGTACGTCTCCCAGGCGCATCCTCTATCTTAGATGAAAGCAAAACAGATCGTTTTCCTTATGTAAATTCAGATTGTTTATCACTATTTACCACATTAGTGCTTTCTGTTAATGATGTAGGAATGCCCGAATTTCGTTCATCCTGCGCAACATTTTGAACATCATCCATACAGGAGGATGCATTATTGCATACTTCTTGGACTTCATATTGAACATCAGACCTTCCACTGCAATCAACTGCAACCTAAAGATTTCTGAGTTTAGATTTCAACTATTTATATTTACAATTTCTAGATGATAAAAATTAAAAGACAAGAATAGAAATAAAAATCCATAATTGTGTTTGGATATAGGGAGTGCCTGGTAAATTTATTAAATCGAAGTTGTCATTCTTACCCCTCCCCGAAAAAAAAGGAAGTTGTCATGAAATTGACAGAGTAAACATACGTGTAAATAAGCAAAAGCACTAGTAGCCTTCTATAGTTAATTAAACTGGACACCTGGTTTATTTGATAATGTATTATATGGAACAAATATACATAAACCCATAAAATTACTTTTTTGGATTCAACATTCTGGTTAGAGCAAAAAGATTTTCAGTCCTAAAACATTTTATGCTGACTTAATGAATGGACATTTTTCTGAAAAACTGGTGATGAAAACAATGAATTGGTAGAGGTCTCCAGAACTTGTTATACCTAAGTACCTAACATTTATGATGGGGACATCGGAGCTGATTATCCGCCCGTCTAGTCCACCATCTTATTTACATTTTTATTTTATTTTTATTTCTGGGCTTGTTTGCATTTTATTAGTGTAGGGCTTATTTTTGTTATTTTTGGGCTTATTTGGAGTTATTTCTGTGTAGGGGTTTTATGTTAATTGTTCTTAGTGGGCCCTATATATAGGGGACTCTCTTCATGCTTAGGGTTTCAATGAAGTGAATTAAGAATTTCTTCCCCCACGTCTCTCCTTTCTCTCTTCCCTCTCCTTCTTCTCTTCCTCCCTTCTTTCTTCTCCTTCTTCATTCCCCTTCCTCTCGTCTTCTCCTCCTTTCTTCCTCCCTCTCTCCCCTGTTTTCTCTGATCTGTCGCCACAGCAGCCCTCTCCCGTCTCGGTGCTGCATCAATTTAGCAGCATACAGATTCACTTCAGCTGACCCAGTAAGATGTCTAATGTAGGTGCAGAACTTCTTTGACTAAAAACAAATGTAAGCCATAAGTTAAAAGAAGATTACTGTATGATAATATATCTCTGGCCAGAAACTAATGCATAGGACTCTAAGAAAGTTCAAGTTATCAAGGAGAAAAGTGACGGATCCAACATAGTCCTAAAAAGGGAAAAAAAAAACCTATATGGTACATACAGGGCATCCTGTCACCAAATGATCCAAAACAGAACCTGATACAGCCATGTCCTTTTAAATAAAGAAATTCCAAAAACACAATTCTACTTGACTGATTAGGTTGTTTTGGTAATAGCAAAACTTATCCGCAGAAACAAGGAAGTTGTTGAACAAATAGAAACATGTATGATGAATATTCAAACAAAACTTGCAAACACTCTCAATTATCTAATTGACTGGCCCTGCTAGGGTCAAGGTAGGAAGTCAATATACAGACTATAAACAACAGCAGATACTTAACAGACCTAAGTAAGAGTATTATGTAATAAAAATGAAGACCAAAGCAGTTTACTGGGGAAGAACTAATGTTTGACCATGTAAATATAGAACCTAAGTAAGAGGAATGAAAATGAATTCAAAAGGTCAAAGAAACCTGACTGTGTGGAGATTGGCCTCCATATAGGCATAATTGCTTTCTGCTTCTTACATCGATCCATCACATTTGGCCCATCCTTGACCCTGAAATAGTTAACTTAGGAACTGTCATCGAAAAAACATCTTGGATGATAACCTCAACTGCACTAAAATAAGGCATCTAGACTAAGAGAATAATCTAAAGTTTGGAAAGGAAATGGTCTAAAATTTCATCAAAATTGAAATATTTCCCCTAAACAATTTCGCTGCATGTGCTGGCCGAACCAAAGCAAGAAACTAAGTAGGTAGATAGATATTCTATCAGATGCAGTTGGTTTGGTTTCATCTAAAACTAATGGTTTCACACATGTTAGCATCTATGAATTTTAAATATGTGTTATATCAAATAGCATTAACATAAACAATCAGGAGAATTTACGATTAGGCTGAAAAATTCCTAAATATTTCTAATATCACTTGTATATAACTTTAATAAAATGGCAATGAAGCCAACAATGCTGTATTGCTTCCAATTTTTGGGCTTAAGAGGGTATAGGTAAAACAAAACGACATGGCAGAATAAGAATATTTAGATGGATGTGTTGGGGGATATTCAGTGTACAGAGTATAGATTATAGTAAAAAGTTTTCTAGATCATTCCAGGTATCTTCTAGACTTGTTTTACAAGTTTCACCATATATCATAATAACTGATATCAGCCAGAATCCAAAAAATAATAATTCATAGAGATCATATTAGACAGAGACTGTAAAGATGTTGCACGAGGGTTTTGGATATAATATTAAACATAACATGGCTATAACAAACAAACAATAATCTATAACTTTTAATGTGGTGTCAGTCTTTAAGGCATTAACTAATCTATAAAGCTTTGCAAGAAGTCAAGTTCAACTCGCACATAAATATGCAAATGACTTCTAACAAATCAAACCATCATATAAACTTTGCAGCATGAAATTTATATAAAGAAGCAAGGAGAGGAAAATCAAGAAAGCCTTGTCTTATAGTTGTGAAAAAAGAAGAAGAACCTAACATTAACCAGCCTTATAATTCAAGAAAAGATATTTAGTCGTTATTAAATTAAACTGTTTTCTATCAAAGTTGATCATCAACCCATGAACTTTATATGTAACCCTCCATCAAGGGCGAAAGAACCCAAACATGATTATCTGAGATCAACTTATAACAGATAATCCACTGATAAATAGCAAGTTTCGCATTTTCTTGTCCCGCTTGAACAGCTCATTCTAGGGTTTCTTCTTCTTTCTTTCGATATAGATGATTTGAGAAACGAAAAACATGTTTATATCAAGGAAATTTCCACACTAAAAGAGCAAATTTATCCGCTATGGTTTGACAAAATATAAGAATAATCAATACAATGAGCGAATATAACAACTATGACAAAATAACTAAACCGAAACAGAAAAAGAAAAGAATTGAACCAAGAAAAAAAAATAAAAAAAAGAAAAGAAATCATAGCTCAAAACCTGAATGGTTGGAACCTGGAGACGGCACAAAGGATTAGAAAGAGCGGCAGGCGTAGATACAACCTTCCATAGACGATCGACTGTGTGGAAATTTCAGAAAGAAGATAGTGGTGACCGAGAACCAAGAAACCTTCCGGAACGGCGTGATTCGAAGCAGAGGGCAAAATTAAGGTTCGGAGTGAGTGTTTTCTTCCCGGGGCCGAAGAAGATGAAAGAACTAGGGTCGGGGTTTTGTTTTGAGAGGCATTAGCTCGTGAGAGACCGAGAAGCGATCATCTGGGTTGGGAGGCGAGAGACAACGAAGCGAGCAGCCGCTCATGATTTCACGCCGCGAAATCGGGTGCCGGGACCGTCCGATGCCCCGAAAGAGGCTCGCGAATCGGGATAATGTGCACATCATGACGCTACTATTGTGTTTAAATAGGTGTAAAATACAAAGGAAAAGATGGGTCTTGTAAATATTCAAAAAAACCCATAACGGCCTGTTTTGCATTATTTTATTTTTTTCAGCTTTAAAAAATAAAATTACAGAAACCAACATAAAAAAATATATTAAGCGCTTTTTATTTTTTTTAATAATATTTTTATTTTTTAGAAAATAAAAATATTTTAAAAATAAAAAATTATATTTTCTTATTATAATACTAACTCTACTACTAATGGCACCTCAAACTTCATCATTTTGCTGCCATCATACCATTATTATCATCATTGTTATATCTACCTTCTACTGCATTATTAGAACCTTGCCATAATTATCTTTGCCCCACCATCACTATTAGTGCTACCACCATCACATTTACCACTAACATTTTTTTTAAAATAATAATTATACCTAAAATATTTATTTATTTATTTATTGTACATCGGCAGCTCATATTAGTCACGCGTGAAAATTGCTATCTGAGTCAAAAACCAAGATGCTACACAAAGGTAGAGGAACAGATACAGAGTTGGTCCATAAAATATCTCCTAAATGATGAACGGTAAAAAAGGCAATCCAATTCATAAAATAATAATTATATTTAAAATATTTATTATTTTAAAAAAATATCGCTTTATATATAATTTTGAAAATAACAAATAAAAAAGATGCCAAATAATCAATCCATTTATTTTTCCCATGGGGAACGAGTTTAATGCCTCCGAAATCTTTGTGACACACAATAACAAATGGCATACAAGAATGAATGGCTCAGCACCAACGGGCGGCTTAGAGGAGTAGATGACGCTTGTAGCGAGTCGGAAGATGGAGCACTTGACCGATGTAGTACACAGCTGGCAACTCAATATAAAGTAGCAAATGACTCGTAGGCAACCACCTCTTGCGTGATCCCTGTTTGGGGGAGCTTTTGGAGGACCAGAAAGCACTTTCTGGCCCTCCAAAAGTACTTTTAGATGAAAAACTGTGTTTGGTAAATTTTTCAAAAAGCTGTTTCAGCTTTTGCGGAAAGCTGAAAACAGCTTTCGGGAGGAAGCTCCAATTTGAAGCTTTTGGGAGGAAGTTGTTTCAGCTTTTTCGGAAAGCTGTATTTTTGACAAAAATATCCATATTAAAATAACATAATTTTATAGTTTGTCCCTTTATAAACCTAAAAATCTGCTGGAGCCAAGAACCCTAGCCGTCAGACTCCCTTCCGTAAGAAAAGGTATTTTTCTTTTCAATTTTTGTATGCATTTCTTGAACCACATTTTAGAAGAAAAAAATTTTAATCCTTATCCATACCTTCCAAAATCAATCTATTGTTTTTTTTTTCATCAACCTCGCGGCCCACGCTGGGGTCCTCCTCGAGTATGGACCACGAAGAAGAGCCCATGGACCGTGGAAAATTATTTTATGAAAAATTATTATGAAAAATTATTTTATACTAATAATTATAATATTTTATATCTTTATTTTTGTATTATACTATAAATATAATATCATATTATATTATATCATAATACATTAATATGTTATGTTAAATAATTTAATATTATGTTATATTATGGAAAATTAATTTATACTAATAATTATAATATTTTATACCTTTATTTTTGTATTATACTATAAATATAATATCATATTATATTATATCATAATACATTAATATGTTATGTTAAATAATTTAATATTATGTTATATTATGAAAAATTAATTTATACTAATAATTATAATATTTTATACCTTTATTATTATATTATACTATAAAAATTATATTATATTACATTACATTATAATACATTAATATGTTATTTGAAATAATTTAATATTATGTTATATTATGGAAAATTAATTTATAATAATAATTATAATATTTTATACCTTTATTATTGTATTATACTATAAATATTATATTATATTACATTACATTATAATACATTAATATGTTATTTTAAAGAATTTAATATTATGTTATATTATGAGAAATTAATTTATACTAATAATTATAATATTTTATACTTTTATTATTGTATTATACTATAAATATAATATATATTACATTATATCATAATACATTAATATGTTATGTTAAATAATTTAATATTATGTTATATTTCCAAATATTAATTTACTCTAATAATTATATTACTATTATGCTATATTAACATAATATTATTTTATATTACAATAATATTATACTATATCGTATATTTATGTATTAATTTATGTTATGTTTTATTATGTTCTGTTGTATAATACTATGCAATGTCTTTTATGGTAATTTTGTCATACAAAAGTACTTTCTCAGTTTGTTTACCAAACACAAAACAAAGTACCACAGCACTTTACGAATGTAGTTACCAAACAGCAAACAGCTTTTTATAACAGCTCTACTTCAGACAGCTCTACTTCCAACAGCTCTACTGCCAGCAGCTCCCCCAAACAGGGCCTTAAATCTCAAGTGACACCAAGCTCTCCATGCTACACTGCAGGTTTGAATTTTTCATACATCAGCATTTCTTTGCACTCACTAGGGTATCTAAAATCACTTTAGGATAGTGATCTTGGACCGAAATTTGGAGACTAAAAATATCCCTTAGTCCGGTGGAACAAATTGATATACTAATATACCTAATATATTATATCAATATTATATTATATTGATGTTACATATTTATATTTATAATATATATTACATTATATTATATTGTTAATTTTATTATTATTCAATTATAAATAAAATTATAAAATAGAAATATATTATTATTCTTTATATTTATGTTATTAAATTATTTAATATATTACTTCTATTTGCCTTATTTTTTTGATCAAAATAAATATTAGTATTAAAAATATATATATATAAGTATAAATGAAATATTAATCTATAATAACAATTATATGTTTTTATAGAATTTATAATTTCTAGTTTTAATAAATATATTTTTATGAAATATATTAATAATTAATATATTAATAAATATATTTCCATAATTTATTATAGTATATATGATTAATAAATATATTTTATGAAATATATTTGAGATAGTTTTGGTATTATATAGTTAGCAATCTTGAATTTCTATGAAATATCAAATAGATTACTTATGGATATTCAAGGATTTTTAATCGCTAGAATATTACATACTATCTCAGATCACTGGGATCAAATTATCTCATGATAAACATCACCTCTGTGATATTATTTAGATCACCAAACGCCCCCATAAAGTATAAATATTGAACTGCTTGGAAACATAATTTTATTGTTTGGGCAGGATCATGGATAGAGTTTAAAGAACAGAAAATGAGCAATAAGTATGCTTCAATGTCATCTACATCGATATGATGACCTTGGGACATAATAGGCTTATTTCAAGTCCTCTTATTCTTCTCTTCTTTTCAGTCCAGTAGCTTCCTCCTTTTTTTTTCTCTCAATATCGTAGGAGGCTTGGGTCTCAAAATCGAAGGAAAATATATAGGGCAGAACCGGTAAGGAAAGTTGAGGAGGAAGGTCCATGGAAGGATAAAGATACAGATTAGTATGTACCTCAACAAGCCAAGAAGTTGACTATTTTGCCTCCCTTGAGGTGTGGGAAACATAGAAGTAGTTGAGTTTGCTCCGCATCATCCAAGTATCCCATGTATGAGACATAAGATTGTCTTATTTGACAGCCATTCATCTCCATAATTGAATATTCGAGAAAGTACGTGATACGAGCTAAAGGCTTGAATATAGATACCTTTCTATAGGATTTGAAAAGGGATAAGATCAGATGCAATTGGAACTCTCTAGTTTTCAGAAATTCAGATCAGGCCAAGATAAAAGCTAAACACTGCCATGTGATACTGTGTTGATTGGATGATACAACGGTAACTTGGACTGGAAATGGTGCTATTGAAAGGGGGCCAAAGAGAAATTATTGGTTGGATCGGATTTACTGTGGATGAATGCAAGTAAATTTGGACATGCCAAAAAAAAAAGAGAGTAAAAAAAAAAAAAAACAGCAAAGAGGGAGGCCGGGCACTACGTTCTCCATGTCGGCTTATGGTTGGGATGGTCCACCAGATCAGCAGTGGATCTGAGGCAACTAAATTTTTATCTCGGTCGAGGGGGCTTTCGTTTTCGTGGTTTTGGTTTGGAGAATCTCTTATCGATCTCTACCGCGCTGCTCACGTGACACCTCAGATAGCTCGGATAGAGAAAGCGAGGGATTCCAGCACCGACGAGAAACTCGAAGCCCGACCCAGCGAAACCAAAGAGCCGGTCTCCCGGCCGATGATGAGGATCCTCCCGATGGCCGCCGCCTCCTCCTCCCTCCAACTCGCCGCCCTCCGCCCCCGTTCGCCCTTCTCCTCCGCCGTCCAGCTCGCGTGCCTCGATATCCCCTTCGCCCCTTGCCGCCCCCTCGCTCTCTTCCATCTTGGCAGCGGTGAGCTCTCCGTCCCGCCGGGATTCTTTTGTCGAACTGGACACCTTATTCTCTTTCTCATCATCTCTAACCTTCCTCACGGATTCTTGAAGGATTTCGACTTTTTGTCCTTTACAATTCTCGGTCGATACATGAGCTATGTTTTGGTTCTTTTGACTTGGTCGGGATTTGATGAGACTGAGTTCACATTATCGTAAGGTTTTTTTTTTTCCAGTGTTTTGAGCGTTTTTCTAAGATGCAGATATGCTCTCCGTAACTGATTATTAAACAGGAACTTCTGATTTGATCATCTATCTCGCCCTTTTTCTTCTCAAAGTTACGTCTTTTGGTATTAATATATACGGGTTATGCAAGAAATCATCAGTGAAGATTGGAGATAGCTCGACCTGTGGTTTCTTTTTGATTTTTTTTTTTTTGATGGGCAATTTCTTTGGAGCGAGCCCTATGGTTATTCAAAAAGTAGTGCAGCTTCTGTGATTCAAAGCGACTTTGTTGGACCTGCTTACTGAACTGAATGGAAGTTCGTAGATACAATCCAGTCGACAAAATCTTTTTATAGGAAGTCGGAGTCAATCTCAAAATTCATCTGAAACACTAGGACTGATATTGTAACTTATTGCTAATACCTGCACCCAGTATTAGTTTTTGTTACATACTGGAAGTCATGTGCTATGTATATCTGTATATGTTTATTTATTTATGTATTTATTTCATTGGTTTTGATTAATGGCAAGTTAAAGAAGAAGGGAATCTGGGTCTTTTTAGATATTCTTCTTTTCTGGTCTCTGAGCTGTTGACTTTTTGGGTGTGATCATACAGCTATGCATCATGAGCAGTTGTTTGGAATAAAACCTTTTAGGTTGATAAGAAAAGCGAATGGTATAGAGGCCAGTGCTGCTGGAAATACCACGACACAAGCAAGCACCACCATTAGTCAAGAAGAGGCCTTAGAGTGGGTGAAAAAGGACAAGCGGAGGCTTCTACATGTTGTTTATCATGTTGGGGACTTGGACAAGACAATAAAGTATCTTTTTTCCTGGATTCTATCTCTCCTCTACCATGAAGATCTTGTCTTTAATTTATAGGCACATGGCTTCCTCTAAATTTTTCTTTGTCCAATTGGTGTAGGTTCTACACAGAATGCTTAGGAATGAAGTTGCTGCGAAAGCGTGACATTCCTGAGGAAAGATACACAAATGCTTTCCTTGGATATGGGCCTGAAGACTCACATTTTGTTGTTGAACTCACTTATAGTAAGATACCTACATTATATCTTCTTGATGTCATGACACTTTAAAGTGTTAATTATCCCTTTAGATATTTCTTGTTATGTCATAGTTATCTTTGCTTTGTACTCTTAATAGTTCATTAATTGTTGGCTTTCTATTTTTTTTGATTCTGCATGTTTTTATATCCATGTGGTTTAAACTCAACTGAATTCAACTCAACTAAGCCTTAATCCCAATCTAGTTGAGGTCCGCTACATGAATCCTTTTCTTCCATTTCACTCGGTTTAGTGCAATACTTTTTGAAAGATGTTGAGATACAATATTCTTATACATTGTTGCGGTTTCTGATGAAATTTTGTTTGTTATGAATATTGGCAGACTATGGGGTTGACAAGTATGATATTGGAACTGGTTTTGGTCACTTTGGTATTGCAGTTGAGGATGTAAGGTTCTGCTCCCATAAATTAGTATACTTTAATCATGTGTCTGGGTTTTATGCATGCATTGTGTTTGCATATAACCTTGTACTTCTGTTATATTCATTTCTCTTTAAATGGTTGAATGGAGATTCACATAAAAAATCATTATGTACTATCAGATTTTTGTTTTATATTAGTTTTTGTGCTTACGGGTAATCTATTGGTGCCTTACTGATTATGTTACTACTGATGCCTTGATATTATATGTCCCTGTGCTTATTAAAAGTGGGCTTTTTTTTTCAGAAAAAAATCTTGTTTGCAAAGAACTCGGTATATATCAATTTTTTTATACACTATATCAACTAGAGAATGAAGTGCATCCAAATAACTATATAATAACTCTTTGTTGCAAATTAAAATTATAGCATGTGTGACCGACTTTTCTTGCCTTACTAACTAATTGTATGACTATGGAAATTTATGGAATTGACTTGAATGGCTCGAAAGAAATCTAATGTATACAATGATCCTATACATACAACTAGAAATGTTAATCACTGATAACTATCTGGTAGATACTTGAAACTTGAATGGCCATGGTCTTGTCCTAGAGTATGAGTACAATACTTGTACAAATATCGTGTGTTTTGAACATTATAACACACTTATGATATAATGAAATGTCTGATGCATCCCTTAAGCCTAGAGATGTTAAATCATTGATAACTATCTGATAAGATTCCTGAAACTTGAAAGTGTGTGTGTACTACAACTTGCCTGAAAAGAAGTATGTATTATGTGCTGCTTGATAGACTAGTTGTTGAGAGACAAAACAAGAGAACTCTAAGACTCCAAAAGGAAAATGTTGGAAGACAATGAAGAAATGGAGGATAGTGATTGAGGAGACACATTTGGGGGATATGTCCAAGAAGCAAGTCTTGAACACTTAAAAGTTCAGAAGTCAAAGGAGTTGAGGGGAAATAAATTTAGGGAACATGAAGAAAAATATGAAGGAAACAGAAAACTTGCACACCAAGAAGGGGGGGGGGGTGAGATAGAGGAGACCTTGGTCCTGATTGGACTCAACATAATAAATAATTGGGTTGGCTTGGGAGGTAAACCCAGTTCATGATAGTGGAGAATAGGATTATGAACTTTGAATGCCCAAGGAGATGATGAAGCAGGACCAGAAGGATCGGTAGATACCAGTCTTAGATGTTGAATGCCTTTTGTTGGAGCTGACCAATAATAAAAAAGACAGGCAAGAACAACTCTGAAATTATGTAGCTTAATCAACTCTGATGATTATTGGTAGATTTGAAATTGATTTTGAGCTGACCAGGAGATTCTGGTTCACACTCTTATTATGTGGATTAGAGACATCGGCGGTTGTTGATTGGCAATGCTATAATAATAGTTTGATGGCTGCGTCTAACAAAGTACCTATGTGCTCATTTTGATGTGATTTGAAGGCAATTTTAACTAAGACTTGTTAGTTTAGATCCACAATGACATGTCAACATGTGTCAATAGGGGAGAGAGAGTAGGGCGAAAGAAGGATAGTGGATTGGCATTAAAAAGGTGAAGAGGTGAGAGAGAAACGAAGGAGGGATAGATAGCAAGGAGGGAGTGAGAAGCTGAGATACTATCACAGAAACACCACCATGGCCTGTAGCCCGCTGCAACATGATGCCATGAGGGAGTGAGAAGGTGAAGTACTTGCCATGGGAACATCAACATGCCATGAAGTCTGCTATTATCGTGACATGACAATCGACCGCTGCTGCTATCTCTGATTATAGTCTCTGCAGTCCACTGCCATTGCAAGGCATCTCCTGTGTCCTCCCAAAAAGAAAGAAGGGAAGTGAAGTAAATCAAAGAGGGCATCAAAATGTTGCCCATACTCTTTTGCGTAAAAACACCTAATATAGGGTAACCTTTTACTTAGTCATCAAGTCATACATAAATCCCTATAGAAATCCTTAAGCTATAATAAAATGAAAATTGACCTGGGCCCAGCTCAATAGACAGTAATGACCTGGGTCTAGTCAACAACTTTGAATGGCCCAAACCTAACTCTAAGTATGCAATATTTTCAAATTTAAGATAATTTAAACAATCATTTTGCCTGCTATCTCTCCTGGTATCTTTTCTTTCCTTCTTGCCTAATCAGATGCTTGGATACGTGTCTGAATCTTTCACTATCTTGCCCATGTCCATGCAATCCTGCAGGGTACATCATCTGTTCACTTTATGAATTTAAACTTTTCATAGTGATCCATATAACAATGTTTCCAAGTATTGACACCACAAACTTCTGGAACTAGTGTTCGATGACCTGTAAAATGCAAGCTGTGGCCCTCGTATGTATGATAGGACTACAACACATCTAAAACAATGCATGTACATAAAAATGCAATATTTTGCAGCAGCTCACAACTATAATAATTCACAAAATAGAAATATTAATAAGAAATCATTATATATTGCAGCCAAACCTATAGGAGTGTCAATGAAGGCTAAATAATTCTGGAGATTTTAGAAATTTCATCAACTAGAGAACCTTGGTTAATGTATGTTTTGGCACAAAAGCAAGAGAAAGTCCCATGTTAGTTTCCTTTTAAGCTCATGAAGGTGAAGACATATGTGCACATTTTCAAGCCATCATCTATCATTTCCTTACTTTTCTCAGCTTGGACTTATTTGTCTGATACCATTACTTGAGTTCAGTTTGGCTATTGCCTATTGGAGATTGAACTAGATGCTATCATACATGGTTGCTGACAAGGGAACATATTGCAGCTTTGGCAGTATTTAAAATCCCTAATTTTAATCTTTGCCCATTCCTTGAAGCTTCACATACACCTGAGAAAACCATGTTGCTAAAAGAGCTTCCTTATTTGTCAACATATATGTATAAACTCACAGATGTTTAGTTATGTAGAATATGATGCTGAAACACTGAAGATGATTAGTTTGATCTTTACACAGGGCTGTTTTCTATTTATGCCAAAATATCAATAGTTACCTATATGCATCAACCTTTTCCTATTGACTTGCAAAACTCAGGGAAACAAACCCTATCATGTGACCCGTTGTTTCAGCTTTATTCTAGCCATTTGAGAATCAATATGAGTGCCTCCTAGATACCCTTACAATCTGAAAATTATAACAGAAAAAGAAAGGAAAAATGATTAGTCTGTTATATTGTTTTCTAATATATGATCCTAGAGCATAAATGACTTTGCAACCAAAAAACTTCAATTGCAAAAACCAGAACATCAGAAAAGAAAGGACAACAAAATGCAAGAAAGAAGCCTTTCACATTGGGATGAAAGGCTTTAATCATTAGAAAAGTAAAACATATGCTCATAGCGGATTGAAAAGCATATGTTGATTGGAAAATAGTTCACATTGAATTTTAACTACAACGTTTTGCTTTATCTTAATTCCAGATACAGCTTGAAGCACCATGCCAAGTTGTTTGTATTCTTTTAGGAGTACATATTTGTTTTTGGGCATAAGGCTGGATATTAAATAAAGACATATGAGGCAAGGTTCGCTGTCTCAGTACTAAGCCTCATACCGGTACCATCCTATTACAGTGTCGGTACACGGTATGATACGAGACAACAAGTTATACCGAATGTTGGTACGGTACGAGATTGCATATTGGTTCGGTGCTAGTACAGTACGATTGGTATGGTACGGTACTGACCGCTATTGTAAACCTTGATATGAAGCTTGAGTTGACAAGTCTGCTTGCTTGGAACCTTGATTTAACCTCATGTTTAGCTCCCATAGGGATCACTATTCTATCCAACAGGCAAATATCCCATGGCTATATGTATTATCCAGAGTCACTTTTGTTTCGTGGGCTACTTTTCAGTACTCTTGAAGTGTTGCTATGCTAAAGCCTCATCCATGAGTCGCATCATGATGTTATGCTAGGTTCATTTGGCCGAAATAACACCTTCAGACTTGTAAAAGGGTTTGAGGGTCAGACTAGATAGAGATACGATCTAGAAATATTTCAATCAGTTTGTCATGTTTTATGTACATATTTACCATGGCATGAACTATGTAGTTGCATATTATTTATTATTGCACTTGCAATTTTGCAAAAAATGTAAGCACTTCTGCTTATGGATGTGTATAAATGTAGCCAAATCCTTGAATCCCCCTCTTCGAGGTCTAGAAAATGTGAATCCTTCGACATATATGGATGCCCATCTAATGAGTTCCCTAGAACTGAAATTAGAAGACTATAGACAAATTGATTTAAAAATCAAGCATTTTAATGAGAAAATTCTGTTATATATCAGGGAGCCGTCCTATGGATCATATAACTTCAAACTCATAAGGGTTTAGTAGATGTCAGACAACTGATGCCAAATAAAGTTTTAAGTTATATTTTGTTCTTTGTTGCTTTAAAAAGTCTTCTAAGTTAATTTTGTCGGGATACTTAAGTAGGAGCATGGAGTTTTTCCAATGACTGGAAGTTAACAGTGGACCAAACCTTATCCATCAAGTCCTTTTATCAATTTAACTCCTGCGATGTCCTCTGTCCTTTCTAAAAAAGGTCTTTGAAGTTCTATTGTACTTGAACAAACTAAAATTTTCATGTGGTTTGCTGTCAAGAACCACATCCATACCACCGAGGTGTTGAGGAAGAAAGGCTGGATAGTTTCTTGTACTTGTGCTCTTTGTGGAGCAACAAATGAAACTAGCTCCCACCTCTTCCTTCTTTGTGTTTTTAGCAGGAGTGTTTGTTTCGCTGCCAAGACATTCTTAGGTATCAAGGGCCACCTTCCCACCCTTTTATCCTTGTCGTTGACGGGGAGAGCCAAGCGAATCAAGGAGCCCACCAGATGTGGTTGGGACCAACTAATTGTTCCAATCTGTTGAAATGTTTGCAAGAGGAACTATAGTGTTTCTGCAGAAGAATGGCACCATCATACAAGTTCTTCGTAACGCCCTTTCTGATTTCTTGTCTTGGGGAACCCTCTGTTGCTCAAAGAAAGCCCATGCTCACTCAATTGTCACTGTCTTTCTTCTCTGATGGCCATCTCTTGGTTAACGTTTGTTTCTGCACCTTTTCTGGCTTCTTTCTTTCTTTCTCTGTACTTTACTTTCTTGTTGTAAATTTGTCTTCCTTTGAATAATATTCCCTGAGGTGCAAGGACGTCAATCCTCCTTCCCAATTGCCAAAAAAAAGGAGTTGTTTCAATGCCATTGGATATGAGATCAAATGCAATGGCAAATCAAAGGTCGAACTTTGATGAACAGATTCCCACCATAAAATTCATATTTCCCTTGATTTAGATTTTCTGTTAGTCTATACCAGTTGAAATCCATGTTTACTTAAACATTAATGTACTATATTGTGTCATGCTTGTTTTCTTCAGTGTCTAAATCTCATCAGATATCATGTTGTACTGCACTGAAAACTTGGGGGAAAAAGATATGCAAATCTATGAAAAGAACTAGAATATACATGTGAAAAGAATGATGTAGTTTTATCATAGATTTCATAAATAAAAATTCAGCAGGTTTTGAATATCAAAAGTCCAGCTTTTGTTCATCTAAACAGTACAAATACATCGTAGCTATGCCTTCTGGTGCTTATAACAATAACCAAAACATGTTTGTTATACCATGTCAGTAGCTTTAACTTATAAACTAAAGATTCATCCATGCAATTACTATATGCAAGATGAAAATACACTAATTAAATTATTAAAGTATTCCAGTTAATCTGCTTTTTTATATGTGCTTTATTGAAAGGCAAGAATCTCGAATATGGAAATTACTATATTGTTAAAGATTTTCATTTTTACTGGAGGGATAGGCTAAAACAAGTCATTCAATATGCTCTTTGGAAAATAAAAACTCTTTCAAAATGAAATCAAATAATATCATATCCGTAGGTTTTCAAGTATTTGATCTTTTTATGTAGATATTGTCATATTCACAAGAATATGTCATCATAATGTGAGTATTTGCTTAATCTTTTATAACAGGTTACCAAGACAGTGGATCTTATAAAAGCCAAGGGAGGAAAGGTGACCAGGGAACCTGGTCCTGTAAATGGGGTCAAAACTGTGATTGCCTTTATTGAAGATCCTGATGGCTATAAGTTCCAGCTTTTGGAAAGGGGCCCTACACCAGAACCCTTGTGTCAAGTAATGCTTCATGTAGGAGATTTTGATCGTGCCATTAACTTCTATGAGAAGGTGAGTTCTGTGTGAGGAATTGAGGTTATTTTGTATAGATATGTTTGCCATTTGTCATCAAGTGTTGTTGACTGAGTTTGTCAAGTTCTAAATCAACTCTCACTTTTAAACAGGCATTTGGTATGGAGCTTCTATGCAAACGAGACAGTCCCGAGTACAAGGTAAGTCACTATTCATCATATCATCTTCTTATACATGTATGTCAGCTATATAAATTATAGATCAATCTAATTTGCATGGATTATCCATATAAAATTCTGCAAATTATGCATAGCCAATCATACTAACAACTAATTTTCAGCCATATAAATGATTGATTAATCTAGTTGATTGTAGTCAAGGTTCTAAATACGGTGGGATGGCTTCATCCTAGTTTCTCTGTGGAATGAGATACCCACGTACCAACACACAAGACAATCGATATTCTGTGACTCATGTCCCAGTCCATTTCTTGACTCATCCTGTCCTGACACTTGGATGGTGCCCCATCTCGAGACTCAGAATGGGAGGATGCCCCACTGTCACACTAGTATCAAAAATCTTGATTGTAATGGAAGTTGTGTATGCCTTTTCTTTCCCTTTGGTGCATGGTGGTAGATGGATGCATGTGTGAGCATGCATGCATGCTTCATCTTCCAAGGCCAAATCTGGGTTCTTTATACACATTATACCATTTCATTTTTGTATTCTTTATTACAACTGATATTAATGCCTTAATCTTCAGCTTTCTATATATTGTCCAAATTTCTAGGAGCCTTATTCACCGACATCAATAACATACTCTTCTTTCATAGATCTAACCATCATTGACTGAAACCATATCCACTGTTAACCCACATTTTTGAATTTGTTGATATCCTGATAACTTCATTTTGAGCCTAAACTGCTATGTAGGTTGTTTTATGTGATGTACCAACTCTGACCATCTATTTTGTGTCAATATCATCCTTTTATCTTCTCTTTTATGTTTCTTAATTTTTTTTATCTCTGTGTTCCTCAATATATTTGTTTATTAGCGCATAATTATTTCTCTTACCTAGTAGCCATGGTTCATTTCAACCTTTTTGATTTATATTTGCTTGTATCTATTTTCAGTGTACCATAGCAATGATGGGATATGGTCCTGAGGATAAAAATGCAGTGCTGGAGTTGACCTACAACTATGGGGTTAAAAAATATAACAAAGGAAATGCCTATGCACAGGTAATGTTTATTTTTCACATGTGACGTGCATTTACAGTTGATAACTCGGTGATGCCATTTTTGTGACTCCTATCACAAATTTTTTTCTGTATGGTTACAGTATCCGTCATATGTTAATTTTTACTGTGCATTTTTCTCTGATTACATTCTATGGCAATTAACACTTCATACCCTGTCAGATTGCAATAGGCACGGATGATGTTTATAAAACTGCAGAAGCAATAAAACTGTATGGGGGAAAAATTACTCGGGAACCAGGTCCTTTACCCGGCATTAACACGAAAATCACTGCCTGCTTGGATCCTGATGGCTGGAAAACGGTATGGTACCAACATTTTTTTTACTTTGTTGTTGATTCATCTGGCTTTAAAGTAATTTTTCTTCCTGCACTTCTCCAGAAAAGTTCTATACTTCTACTTATGTGTTAAAATAGTTTTCCCCTACACTTTTGTTTTATATCATGTAGTTTAAAAAGATTTCTCCATGCCATTTCATTTACACTGGCATGGATGTTATTGGATATGGTGGCATAAGCACATAATTACTAACTTCTTGGTCCAATATTTTCGCTTATTAGTCACGATTTCTGTGAGGCAGCTTGGGCTGGATCTTTGCCGACTTCGCCCCTCCTCTAATGATGGAAACAGATTTTATAGATGAGTTGGCTGTTCAGTTGTCTGATTAAGGTTTACTTGTAAGGAAGATCTAGAGTTTCTTTTTTTTTGTGTGTGTGTAGTGGCCTTGTCATAGGTTCCAAACAAAAGTATACCATATCATACCGAATCGGACGGTACAAGGGTACCAAACTAGGTGGTATAGAGGTACCAAATAGGACAGTAAGGGATACCATGCTGTACCGGTTTGGTACCGACATGCAGTACGGGAGTGTATCGATACTTAGTATGCCGAACCGGCCTCCATATCTGATGTACTGACACAGTAACAAGATGGCATCGATATAGGGCCTGGTATAGAGATGGCATACCTTGCTTTGAGCTATGTTTTGGACTATTATAATAGGACCATTTTGAAGACAAAAATTTTAAAAATCTACCGATGTTGTTTATTATGTTAGAACAACAATTTATAGCCATTCTAACTGCATACAACAACCTATAGCAGTGGCACAAGTGCAATGAATCTGAATCATGGTCTGCCGTACCAGGCCGTACCGGCCGGTACGTACCGGTCCGGCCTGGGACCGGTACCGGATCAGCGTGAAATCCGATATCGGTAATTTATTGCTGAAGAACCGGTTCGGACCGGTACGGACCGGTATGGGACCGGTATGCCACCGGTTCGGACCGGTACGCCACCGGTACGGGACCGGTTTCGTACCGGTCCGGGACGCCACCGGTACGCCGACCGGTACCGGTACGGCGGACCTTGATCTGAATACTAATTTTTTGTTTTAAAATAATGTTAGATTAGATTTCAAAATTTTGTATTCAAATTTTGAAACAATGACAGTGTAATAATTGTTATGATGGCTATTTTTTTCCGATAGAATAACTGCTGCTATGATCTTGCTAATGGTTGCGACACATGTATGATGGCCATTATTTGTAAATGTACTTGAACAAAACCATGATAATAATTCTTATAACAATAATATTGACATTGTGTTTCTGTTTTTGCATGTGTGGATAATTAATTTAATGACTCTGGAACTCTTATGGCAGCATTTGCCAATAGGTATCTGGCTTGAGTAATATAAATACCAAAATCAATTCCAAGCTGTGTATTGGAGTGCAGCCAAACCAAGTTGATTTGGCTCTTCAGTTGTTTATTTTTCCATGGTAGTCTTTTTTTACTTCTCTAGGTCAAGTCTCTAAGTATGTTGCTTTACAGAGTAGTTATATTATTTTGTATCGAGCATGGTCGTCGGAACTGTCTCAAACTGGACGGTTCGGGGCGTACCGAGCCGTACCAACGACAGACCCAGACGATTCCGGCAACCGAAATGAAAAACCGTCGATGGAGGGAGAGAAGGAGAAGAAAAGAGGAAAAAAGAGAGAGCGAGCGGGGAGGGAGAGAGAGGGAGGGAGGTGGAGGCTGGCCGGCGAGCCACGCGGAGAAGGCGGAGGAGACTGACTTCACTTAAAAAGTGCGAAATTAAAAAGGGGCCTCCTCTGGGATCCCTGTTTCGAACAAAATAAGGGAGCCGGAGGCGGAGCGCCTCCTCCGTCGGTCTCCGCCACCCTCCTCCCTTCCTCCCTCTCCCCCCTTCTCTCTCTTTTCCTCTCTCACATTCTCCCTCTCCCCCACCTCCTGTACTGTGTCGGTATGGGCCGGGTATGGAACGGTACAGGAGCGTGAAGGCAACCGGTCTAGGCTCCGGTTCCGGCACAGCAGATCTTGGTATCGAGAGTGTAAGATGTATGTAGCACATAATGTTTAGCAGGCATTATGAAGTTGTAGTGCATTTCTAATGCAATAAGCCACTACTAGAAGGCAGATCATTTCCTATATTGATTATTTTTTCCTTTTCCCCAACCTTTTACCTCTTAACAATTTTCCTGTTCCAGTTTAACATTTTGGCATCATATTGTTTATATGCTGTGGATGTATTAGTAGAATCTGTATTCATGACTTAAACAATATTTAATGACATGGATTCCAATTGTTTTTCTTTTGCAGGTCTTTGTTGACAACATAGATTTTGCCAAGGAACTAGAGTGAACCAATTGTCATGCTGAGATTGTCAAGGAATGTCTGGCCTCTGATCACTTAATGCAGCCTTTGCCAGTCAAGTCTTGTAAATGCACCAAGTCCCTGATCTCACTCTGTAGATAAGTCATTCCACCATTAAGTAACAAGCATCATCCATATAGCTCGGTGCGGATGTTCGATTTTGATGCAATTTTAATCTATCATCATGTTAATCTAGTTTGCCTCCAACTCATTTTTATTATATTTGTTCTGCTCATTAACTTGACATGGCAACATTCTTGTTGGCATGACAATTCAACATCTGGCATGTGCCTTCAATCCAGATCTGTTGGTCACGTTTGTTTTTGCATTCAAATTTAATTATCCTTTTGGGTGTTTCGATCCCAAAATAAGCTCTTTGATGGTGGCTATCTTTCATTTCTCTGCTGGGCCATGCTGGGATATTAGAGCAGACATCAAGAACAATACCTGAAAAAATTGCATCACTTAGTTTCATGTACCGTATTATCTAAAACTCTGTATGAATTATGCTACCAATCTTACTTTTTTTCTTCTTCACGAAGGTCCCAGCCATGTGTGTGCTTTTCATCTTAACAAACACTTGTATTTTTTTTTTAATGGATAGGTCTAAAGCAATATCAATCATATACAAAATCAAACTTATGGTTTATGCATAGTTTACCTGCCAACTGGAGTTTATGTATACTGAAACTTGTTTGCAGTGTCCTGCCAAAAGAGTCCACTCAGTCTTGTTTGATGGGAAAGTCCACTCAGTCTTGTTTGATGGGAAAGTCCACTCAGTCTCTGCTACTAAGCCTTGCATTAGTTTGAAATAAATATTTTTAATTAAAACTTTCTAGAGATCGGAAGAGTTGTGTATATTTAGTTCTCACAGCTTTCACACAGCTTACTCCAGTGTCTGGATAGACTGTGTATGCACAATTTTAGGTAAATTTAATCCTTGTGTTGTTTTACAGGGGTTATGGTGTCTGTTCTATGTCCTCTAAATATAGCTGTCATTTAGTTTTGAGATGGCATTATGGCGCTGTTGTGTGCTGGGAAAATATCCATTATATATGTGCTTCTCCCTTTGGAAAGCTGTACACTTTCTTGTGCGTTTAAGAAGATCTACCCCTCTGGAAACAAAAGTCAAGGCTGATGAGCATCCCTCTGATTCTTTGTTTTCTCCTGCTAATGCTGCACTCTGAATTTCCTAATGTTGTATTGCCCTCAGTGTTGCTGCCCCACGTAAGACTGCATTAAAACAGATTATGCCAGAGAACTCTACCCATTACTATTTTGCAACGGATGGCATGATTTGGTATCATAACCATTTTACAGGAACCTCGTAGTGGAGATTTTAATTCTAGTGTTCCTACATTTTGCATAACTGGCCACTTTTGTGATACTTGTTAGTAATTGCTCATGGACTCTGCCATATTTTTCTGCTGGGTAAACTGATATTAGCGCACTATATTGGACTTGAAGTCAAAATAAGTCTAGAAAACTACCGATTTATTTGTTATTATGCAAATCATACATTAAATGTTTAGACTGCATGGTTTGATTTTTCGTCCTATCAGGGTTAAGCTGTTTGAACTCTGAGCTGGAATCAATCTGGCCTGCATAGTTTGTGTTATATATTGAGGAAACCCCCAATCATCTTCTTCAAGTGATTAGATCATATTCTTTTTTATAGAAGGTTTTAGCTGCAAATTTTGAAAAACTATATGATTACTTATCCTACCATTGTTATCTATTTAGATCCTCTGGAGGACCATAAGCGTATTCTATTTGTATAAGATAAGAGGTTAGATGATTTGGCATTTAAAGTTAGACCTGATATATGGAGCTTTCTACGATGGGCAGGATGACTGTAGACAAAAAATTGGGATGGCGGAACGGGATAGGCGGAAGTACTAGACCAAAATTTGCAGTTGGACCTGAAAGTTAGAGCATGGGCAAGACTTATGGGTTACGTTTTTATGTTTGCTTAAATCCTGCTAAATCAAACCCTTGAGAGTTGAGAGTGAACTTATTCAAAGAAGAGATACCTGTTGCAGCTCCAGCAGTCAAGTGTCATGATATCTCCACTTGTCTGTACGTTAACGGCAGGGTGGGTTACCGACAAGATCTGCTCATGACGGGCCCCAAAAGCTTGAGCCATCGCTGCGCAGTGATGCCACCAGTGCTGCAGCAGAAGCAATGGCTGCTGTAATCTTTGAACCAGAGTTGGTTTTTTCTCTCTCTCCCCACCCATCGTCTCCCCTCGTGGCAACCCACCAAGGAGCTGGACGTTTGGACGAGTTAAAATGAAAAGTTCAGTTCATACCTATATGATCTCTTGGAGAGATGGGAGGGCCAGTGCCAATTGATTCAGTTGGCGCCGGTGGTGTAATTGTCGGCTTTTTCAGTGAAGCTCCATCTTCATATCTGGCTTTAGCCAGGGCATTCAGAACATTCTTCAGCTGAGGGCGGGGCTGGTGAACTGAAGTTTGGTTTCTGCATGCATGTGGATTCTGAAGGACCGCTGCTTTCAAGCATAGCAAGGGGCTTTCGAGATCTCTGCGGCAGATGGGCTCTATGACTTTGCAAGGAACTACAAGCTCTCCGTAGGAGTTTCAGGAGCCTGCAGCGATGACGAATGCCAGCTTACGAGGCCTTCCTCTTCAATGTTCTCCAGCTGCTCAGATGGGCACTTGAGATGATTGACGCTGATATGAACTTTGATCCAGGGCCTCAAATAATTGCACCCTTGGATTGAAACAGTGACACAAAGTTAAAGGTATTAGCATATATTTAATGAAATGATGGAAACAAAACATATGTGAAGCAAAGATATCGATTTAACAGTCAGAGATTTATGAGCCAAATTCTTTAGTAATATCCACTAACAAGTAGAACGTGTGTCAAACCATACTCTACGTGGGTGTATGTGCGCCGGCCCTCTCTGTCTTATCCCTATAAAGAGTTCGCTCTAGTTTGGGAAGCAGCGTGTGCCGTCATTGGTTGGTTTGGTGGGCCCCCAGATCCAAATAGTATGGGCCTTGCACATGAAAGCTCATTTTCGAACATTTAGTTAACATACGCTACAGAATCCTGAACTTGGGAACACGAAGCCATTGTAATATTTTAGAAGAGAATAAGAACAGTGGTTTCCGAGCTTCCCACTGTTTTGATTGATATATAAATATGTATGTAGACTTGGCTACACTCAATTGAATCTCCACTCAGATTTAATTAAGGCCCCATCAAATGATGATTGTCCTACATCGACGATCCATGAAGTTGGATATGATTTATTACCTTTTAAACCACTCGTATACCAAAAATTATAGAATTTGAAGATCTCTAATCCATGCATTAAATCTATTTTTTTGACTATCTAATGTAATACTAAATTTCTACAAATTATATAATTTTTGGTACATAAGCAAATAAGAGATAGCAAATTGCATCTAACGGCTCAAATCATTCATGTGAGACTCTTATCATTCAATCTACCTGCAAACTATGGTATCATTCAAACTAAGGTTTTTTTGGTAGTTTGGTTTACTTATTATATGACCACCTTGTTCTTTGCTTTGGTTCACTTCCTACAGTCCTTGGAAGATAAAACCATGACCATATTTTGCATCGCTGTAGCCATAATGAAGACAATGGGGCATCCCCATTTGGCAAGTCCACACTCTATTCCACTCTAATAAAGCTCTAGGACTACCATCTAACAACCATACAACAAAAATAAGAAAGCAAATCATTCTCTCGTCACCATAGCATGCTCAATGCTATCAATAGTGACTAAAATACAGCATATGCATGTCAAAAAAAGAGAGGATTATTTGATGAATGGCTATCATCCGTAATCCACCTGCAAATAAAAATTGCGTTAGAGAGAGGTGGTCAATTGTACCACACCCTAGGGCTTAGATCCAGGTTGTAGGTCGCAACCAAGACAATCAGGAGACCGAGGTTGTAGATTGTTGCGGAGATGATAAGGAAAACAGTCTGGAGGTAATACAACCGAGGAGCATGAAATTACATGAGTGCACACACCACCAAATGAAAAGCTAGGCATAATGCCATGACTCAATTCCAGCCACTCCACAATTGGTAAAATATTGGGGTTCTAAACAAAAGATCTTAGGCTCTTTTTCGGCAAAACTTTTGAAGGGATAGAAAGCATTTTTGATATTCGGTAAAAAAAAATCTAGCAGCGCTTTTAACCTTACAAAAAAGAAGCTCTATTTTAAAGCTTCTTCCCTTTCTAGTAGGTATCGAGAAACTGTTTTAGCTTTAATAAAATTTTTGTGATAGACCAAAATGCCTACAAACAATCTCATAATTATCATCATATCATACCATATCATATTATTCTACTGTAAATATATAATGACATATTATACAACATAATTATATTATTATATTACACTATTATTATTATAATAATATACTAATAAATTACTATATTATATCATATCATATTGTTATACTATAAGTATAATATTATATTACATTATACTATATAATATTACTATATTACATTATATTATAATAATAATATACTATATAATATTATTATATTATATTATACCATACTATTCCATACTATAACAAATTATACATCAATAATATACAATATTATATTACACTATTATAATAAAATTATATTGTATTTAAAATATTATATCACATTATATTATACTACAATAATATTATATTATGTAATAATGTGTAATATTAAATTGTATCATACTATACTATAAAATACCATGCAATATTTTTTATTATTATTTTATCGTACCAAAAATATTTTCTCAAATTATTCACTTAATATATATTAAAATTCTATATCACTTTAAAAATAGTTACCCAACACCAAATAGCTTTTTTTTGCTCCAGACAGCAATTCCACATAGGGCCTTAACCTCTATACATAAGAGCCTGATGGCTCTTTCTCAACCAGCAATTCCAATGCCGGGATTCATTTTTCTATGGCCATTGCTTTACAAGACTCCTTTGTGAAACTTAATTTATTAAAAAAATGGTAATAAACCAGATAAAGCAATGCAATGCATTTAAATCCAAATAAGATCAATTAAACATGCGCCTGCTTTTGTATGGGTTTGTGCCCTAACGTACCCCAACCGCCTGTTACGTGCAATTATCCAAGAACACACTGTGCTGCTTAAACTTGCTCAATCCCATCATTTTATCAACTACAGGACTGGGATGGAACTCATCAAACAAAGTACAAGATTTCCAAGCATGTTCTCAATCAAGCTGGCCATGGCTTCAACGGGGCATGAAAACTCGGCTCCCAATTCAAGCCTTCCTTGCAAGCTGAGATAGCCAAATAAATCAGGAAACAATAGCCAAGATGAATTAGATTGGATACAAACAACAATGACGTCACATGGATACCGGAGGGAAGAGGATGACAAATTCAACAAGAGAGAGAGAGAGAGCAGACAGGTAAAGCAAGCTACAAAAGCATACATTGATATAAGAAAGCCTAATTTTTGAAGCTAGGTCCAATATTACAGACCTGCTTAAATCTACCTTCCATAATTATTCTGCTTACATCTCCCGGATCGTGCATAATTCTGAAAAGGTAGCAAGCTGAAGTCACAGCATTATAAATTAGCAACATCTGCTATTTAGATAAAACAAAGCAGAAAAGAAAAGCGCATATACAATGCCACTGGGCATGTTAGCATGGTAATAGAATCACAATTTGTCATTCAAAATATTCAGCAACTGATTTAGGAATTATATATCTGAAACACATATACCAAAGTCTTGCAAAACAGGTTCAACAGAGATACTCCTATATGGTTAGCATTCGAACTTCAAACCAAGTAATTAAAAACCTGGTAAGCTAACATGCAAAGAAAGCAAAAAAATATGATCATCAAACAAGTGTAGCATTTTTCTTAAAGCATCACACATTTGCAATTCTGCATTTATACCCTTTTCCAAACACAAGGTTTTTAGAGAAGCAGTGCTGTTGCATAGTTAGATGGTAGCCTTTCTCAATCACAGCAGAGCAATACAATCATGAGACAATTGTAGTATTTTGTTTACAACATCAAAGGGATATGACACATACAGTCCGGCATTTATACCTGTTCCAAACACAATGTTCTAGAACCATAGCACTGTCACATAATTAGAAGGCAACCTTTTTAATCACTTATGCACCCGTGCAAACCTTATAATGCATCACAAACTTCTACCATATGGGGGAGAATATATTAGAAATTACCTTTACTAGCAATTTGACAACAGACGACATACTACTGGACATAAAAGAATAAAGCAGGCGAATAAGAACAAGGTTAGGAATGGGCCTACAAATTTTGAAGGCAAACATGAAACTACCCAAAGCCTCCCTCCTGCAAAAAAATCCTTGAGTGAACAGACAACCTCACAACAGCTGAGATATTACATGAAGAAGATATATAGCATTCCAGCTCCATGGGAAGATGCTGATGTTTCAAGATTCAAGCAGTTTAATTATATGAATTTCAAGCACACCTTAAGATTAGGCTAGGATTAGACGATTCTGCATCCATGAATGCGAAATCTGGCAGAATCTCATTTGTTTGGGCCATTTTGGAAGGTATTTATGAGCATAATCTACATCTTTAGATTTTTTGCTCACTTGTATGTTTCTATAGAAAGAAAATCTTTCCGGATCACTATGAATAAATTCAACCCTTTCATCTCCCATGGTAATCTTTCAGAAATTCACAGAATTCTGTGACATTTCTCAATCTGCAAAACTATGCACAGAAATCATAGAGAATTATCATGATCAGCTCTTTATAGTGCAGGGAGCATGGTGCGCCACAAAAGACTACCTTGTGGCTCTCCATAATCTGGAAAACCTGTTTATATATTCTCCATACTGAAAGCCAGGTTTCTTCAAAATTATCACCTTTTCAACCATTACAGCATCATCCTATGAAGAGTAGAAAACAGTAGATGAGATAATAGACATAAAGTTAATTCATAGAGAAATGAATTGTGTAAAATTCACAATTAAAACCTCTACCTGAAGAAGACTAGATTGCAGTAACCGACTTACGGTAAAGATGTACCGCTATTTGATGAAAGCCTCTTACAAAAAAGGATGGAAGATTGGCACCTGAAAACTAGATTATTGTGCTCTATTCAGATCCTGAGTGACTTGAGTTTGTAATACTAAAACTATTTCAGATGACCGTCCAGGGGTTTGAACGAAAGAATACAGCAACATAAAAAACATACAATGATAGAACCCAGAACAAATGAGCTCCAGAAAGCAGTAATTGTTACAACACACCCATGTAGCAAGGACAATGAAAACCATATAATCTATTAACAGAATAATGAACAAAGACATTTCACATTATCCAAGTTAAATGGAATGATAAAATATGCTAGACCAACATGAGTCAACTGTTTTAGTATTCAACACAACAGCAACCATGCCTTGTGAAGATCAGCATTTAACATCATCCAATGTGTCTGTAGTCACCTTAATAAAAATACAGCACGCATCCTGGTATCCAGAAAGTGACCTGAGCAATCATCACTTTGTAGCCATTTTCAGCAGCAAATGTAAACTGTTCTTCAGATCCTTCATGTTTGCATGATACCTGAATAACCAAAAGAGAACACCCTCGATAAGAGGAAGTTATTTATATGCAAGGCATGTGAACAGATAGTCGTACCAGCTTACCAGTCATTTGGCTGAAGCATTTCGCTGCAATGTAGGAATCCAACTGCTGGATGAACCAAAGTTGCTTCCTGAACCCTGACCAAGGTGTGAAGCATCAGCTGGCCCAGATTGTTTTGAGCTTAGAATATTTCTCTTTGAAGCACCAGGAAGAGCAAATGATGTAGGTGGCACCTCTGCATTTTCAGCAGTTGTTCCCACTCTCTGAAACCGACAAATTCCAATCACTTTTAGAAACTAAGAACTGCAAGCCAATTCATCTTGCATGATACTTCAAAGAACTTTTAAAAGACCGCCGTAAGAGAAAATTTAGATTACACTTACCATTACACCCTGGCAATAACTAGTTAACCAGAAAGGGAACAAGACCAGCAAAGAATGTTAAAAACAAGAATAAGGTAGCCAAGACCCAAAAAAACACCAGTTTTGGCCCAATAAAAGAAAATTAAAATGCAATATATATCTATTAATTGGTAATAGAAATTTCTTAGGAAGGAACATAAAATTATATAAAAAAGTCAGAATGAGGTTTTTGTTCACAATGGAATGTTGCTCTTGCACCCATTTTCTAAGTTCACCTCCAAATCTACAAGTAGAAGAGCAAAACCCAACGAAGATGGATTCTTTTGTATCGTTTATGCTATCCAGCGGTTTTTGTCCAGGTAGCTCAAAGAACATGTCCTTCAAATTGCAATTCAAATGCCATTCTGTCTTTCAAGGAAACTGGAGAGAACCAGATCCTTCTTCATTCAGTCTTAACACCAATGGAATAATGCAAGATTAGTAAACATGTCCATCTAACATATGCTTCAGATTTCCTCCAAAAAAACCTCACTAAAATACAACTAAAAAATCCCTTTGATAGAAGGCTGAGAAAATTTAAGTTTGCTCTGTGGCCGGGAAGCATAAATCAATTTTAGACCAGCTGATGGAATTTATGAAGTTCTCACTTCTTTAAAAATTAAGCTCCAATCAGCATCCCAGCAAAGCCAGAGAAATCTCAAAGAATTGAAGAAATTGTTAGGCTTAGGAAGGTACATAAAAACATCACAAAAGAAAAAAAATCAGAATGAGGTTTGTTCACACGTGAAATGCCGACGCTACACCCCTTCTCTAAGGTGTATCTACATGTAGAGTGAGACTAAACTGAGATGCAAGGTATGCTGAACGGACCGGTATCGGTCGGTTCAGCCTGTACCGTACCGGTGCCGACAGGCACCCATACGATACGACTATTGAAATCGGTTCCGACCCAATCTAGGTCGGAACCGATCGGTTCATAGCCTGTACCGGTGCGAACTGGCTCGGTTCGCACCGGTATGGGGTGTTCTTCACGGGAGACAGCGTGTGGCTAAAGCCACGCGCTGTGGCACTTTCGGTATGGTACCGATTCGGCTCGATTCGGTACCGGCACTGTACCGGTATCGAACCACACCGGTATGTCGGTACGATCGGTATGGCGAACTTTACTGAGATGGATTCTTTGGTCTTATTTATGATATCCCCCAATTTTTGTCCAATCCTGTAACCCAAAACACACATCTTCAAATTGCAATTCAAACGTCATTCTGTCTTTCTAGGAAACTGGAGAGAACCAGATTCTACTTCATTTGAAGACCTAATGCCAACAAAATAATGTAAGATTAATAAAATCTGTCCATCTAACATCAGATTTCCCAAAATACCTTAGCAAAGTACAACATCAAAATCACCTTCAATAAAATGTTGAGAAAATTTATGTTTGCTCTTGGCCAGAAGCACGAATTAATTTTTAAACCAGCTGAAGGAATATATATGAAGTGCTCGCTTCTTTTGAAAAACTAAGCCCCAATCAGCATCCCACCAAAGCCAGAGAAATCTAAAAGAATTGAAGTAATTGTTAAGCATATACCCAAAAAGGAATCAGGCTTAACACAACAAGATGGCAATGTTAGACAATAACTGCAAGATTAATGATAGGAAATATTAAAACATGCTAAAAATCAATGGTATGAACAGAAGTTAGAATATTTCCCATACATACATGCATACATGTTACATATATATTTGTGATTTTCAAGCAAATTTTATTGAATATTTAACCTTTTTCGATTTAGGGTGCTCGATCAATTTAGCAAAGGTAATTACTTCGTTGGAGAGCCTTTATGACAGTGAGGTTTCTAGGTGTGACGGGTTCGAAACACGGAAAGTCTCCCCACAAGCAGGGGAAGGTTGCATATATCTGACCCTTCCCAAACCTGCAGTGACGAGAGCCTTGTACAGCGGGCTGCCTTTTTTCAATTAGTCTGCTACTGTGGTTTCAGACTAATACTCACATTATGATGAGTCCACTCCTACTAAGGACCCTTTTGAACTAAATAAACGGGAGACACTCATTTATTTTCTGAACCTCTTAGGCTCTCAAATTCAAAGCTGTGGAAACTGTAAACAGTGGATAAGTATGTTACCATCTTCTCAAGATGCTGCTTGTCAGAAATCAGATTTTTATCAGCTGAAGATTTAAACTGCATTTGAACTGTGGGACGTCCTGCATTACTTGGTCCAATGCGCTTTGTAGTATCATCTGGACAAGTGACATCATTTACCCCTTAAATTGGAGCAATTGACCGAAACAACAATGTTATTACCAAGTATTAGACAAACTTTATACTTTCTTAACATTCATGAATTCTAAAACGAAGTAGCAAGTACTTCTTGAAAACTTGATACAGCATCTATCAAGTAGTGAATAAGAATACATGCGACATCAAGTAGTGCAACAAAATTTCTAACCCAACCATCAGTAGCTGTTCCTTTAGAAAAGTATATATTTTTAAACAGCGGTTGAACCAGTTCTTTTCAAGAGGATGTCCAGGATGATGCTTCTAACTCCTTTATCAACATTATGTCCAAGTCAACTAATCAACTTTGGGAAGAACATGAGAAGCCAGTTAGTACTACCTAAAAGAGTTCACCAATATTTGTTTGGCCCAAGATATATGTCCACATTACACAACTTCAGAAAGTCTTTATAACCAAGTTAATAAGACACATTTGCAAAGCCTTTGGATTAAAAAAGTTGACTTGGAGTCCTTTAAGATACAATCAGAAATATTGGTTTACATTATTTTTGACTATAGATGTAGGATCGACAGCATTGATGGATGATAAGTTCCATCTGAAAGTAAATTGAAGCTCAATATCTAAACCTATAGTATATTAAAATAACAGGATTTTGAATTTGTGGAACATTCCATTTTGATTCTGTCCATCAACTGTTTACCCAAAATACCCTTCATTTTCTCCCTTTGTTCCAATCAGAACACTCAAATATCACAATTGATTTCTTTGTTTCAAATTATTTTGCTTTTGCCGTATATAAAGCTATATGTATTCAATTTATTTATTTTCTATTTGCATATAACATGAATTTATCATAATTTTTAGAATATCAGTTAAACAAGAACAATGTCTACATTTATGCAATTTCTCTAAACATGTATCGAACATCCCCATTTGCTTGTAATTTAATATAGACCAATTTCTTGAAGGGTGAATCACAAAAATGGTCATAATGACACTTTTGCATGATCTGGTAACCGAGCATTATGATATTTTTTCCCCCGATCAAGATCAGAAAGAAGAGAAACAAATATCTGATTGTCGCTAAATCTACACCCACCACTTTTTTCCTGAAACCCCAGACAACTGCAAGAATGTTGTCTATGCCATAAATTATTTTTATGTTAAATCAATCTGAAAGGAGATGCCTCGCATACCACACTCAACTGAGAATGGAATATTTGACAGAACATCAAATTGGTCATTATTATCAAGTAACTCCATGCTGCACTCTAGTTCTGTGCAATTTTCACCCAGACCATCACATAAAAACATTGCCGACCACATGGTGCTACCAGTTACTGATGATCATCATAGTCAGACCACTTCCATTTTAATTGTATTGGTGTACTATAGCTATAAGTAAATGAAAAGCTTTCATGCAACTAGAGGCAACCTTGATGTTTGTCGATATCCATCGGGATTGCTTGGCTAGTCATTCCACCAGAGGCTGGCTGCCATTTTATACATCAAAATTTAATGAGTACCAACAGAGTTGCATCCCAACCTTGACTGCTGCAAGGAAAGATCTGAAGAAATACATGCATATTTTCTCACATGGTAAGAAAGCTAAATGATTCCTATATTAGTTGCCTCATGTATAAACACAGTATCCCCCCACAATAACAGTGAGAAAAACAGAAGTGTGTTTGTAAAATTTAAGTTGAATGCATATTGTTCCCCAGCAAGGAAAAAGTAAATAAGCATAAAAATCAGAGGAAAAAAAATCAGATGCTACACAGATGAGTCCTCAGTGAAATTAGGATACAAACTGAAAATCGAGGCTGAGCTTTTGTTCTTTGCGATTGCTGGTATTTCAAAATGCTCCAGTCAAAGATATAATCAAACTCGAAACCTGTCATAAGTGAGAGTAAATAGCAACTTCAATCGAACTAATAAAGCAAACGTTTTAATAGACCCTCATACAATTAGCTCACAGAGGCAGACTATGAACAACATGTTGGTGATAAATCCTATACAATATATGATTCAGCACTTAATATGCAAGATGGATCCCAAGGAAAACAAAAATAATTCACGAATTGTATCTCACTCTGAGAATTGCAATTCTACGCCTATTAAGAGAATGATTAACAAACTTTGCCACTTTTAATATCCCTTAAAAAATTAATTCTTGCATTCATCTTTTCATTTACAAATATAATATCATAATATCAAATGACCAAGAAAAAGCAAGCAAAGTGAATTCAAAGTTGGATATCATTCATCAAGACAGAGAACTGAAAATAAGTAGGGGGAATAGAAAGAGTTTCAGCATGCAAGGTTGGCAAAGTTAATAAGATTCATCAAGCCATACCTTCACGGTGAAACAAATCCCGGAATAGGCGCTTCAGAAATCCATAATCAGGTCGTTGATCAAATGTTAATGAATGACAGTAATGGAAGTAGGAGGCAAATTCCACTGGATGGGACTTACATAGAACCTATAAAAAGATCATTTTATCAATATGTCAATAAATAAATATCATCTAGAATTTATGGTTTATATTAAAATATATAAGTGATCAGTACAAACCTCTATAGGAGTCGAAAGCTTTTTCTCACATATTTTATCATATTTCTGCTTTTTCGTGGCTGCTTTTAGACCCTGCCATGGAAGACTTCATACAGTAATAGTATAACAAGTTGATTAGACCAGCCAAAAAAAGCAGACAACCACAGGAAACAGCAATATGCATAAGCAAATTCTTAAAATGTATGGTTGCACAGCATTGGCAGAGATACCAGATAGAAGGTAATGTTATAGTAAAGTGAAAAATGGAATGCTCCAAGTACGATTTTCATGTGACGGTAATTACTATTTTAGCATAACAAGACTATATCGTGTTTTATTTGACAACAAAAGGGTAAAAGATCACTTAACACACTATTACTAATATAACTGGACTGAAAGATTATAAACAGCAGTCTCAAAAACATAATGAACATGATTCTCTTAATTAGATACACAGAAATCTTCTATCCATAATTGAACAAAATCTATCAAGCTAAATGTAAAAGAAAACTGTAGCTATAACAACTTCCAAAATTGCAGGTGCAGCATTCTTGAGTTTCAAGAAGATTTTAGGAACTAAAAAACTTGATTCTATTAGAGACATTGCAACAAAATCATATCTTTGAAAAAGATATACCTTCCTCTTAGAAAACACAGAAGAACACAACCAAGTGATTCTAAACATAATGAACATGATTCTCTTAATTAGATACACAGAAATCTTCTATCCATAATTGAACAAAATCTATCAAGCTAAATGTAAAAGAAAACTGTAGCTATAATAACTTCCAAAATTGCAGGTGCAGCATTCTTGAGTTTCAAGAAGATTTTAGGAACTAAAAAACTTGATTCTATTAGAGACATTGCAACAAAATCATATCTTTGAAAAAGATATACCTTCCTCTTAGAAAATACAGAAGAACATAACCAAGTGATTCTAAATCATCCCGACGGCTTTGTTCTGGTTGTAAAAGGCTAGCGTAAGTCAGATCAAAAAATTAATCATACTTTCATAGTTTTGACTGGTCATCACTTACCTATGCCCATATGAGTGTTGCAACTTGCATAGCGAGCAGTACCAGTTAAATTTTTGTTTTCTCTGAAATAGAAACAGGAAAGAAAAAAGAATGCAACCAAGCATTCAGAATCATGAAGATGCTACTTGGTAGAAAAGAAAATATTAAACATATTATATTTACATAGGCACATGCATTGCACATTTGAGGAAAAACAATATAAAATTTTAATTTACAGTATACAAAATTATAAAAATAACATTAAAAATAATTAGATTTTTCTTACTTGTTTGCAGACTTTTTTGTATTTTCTATCTTTAAACTACTCTCACAAATACTATAGATATTTCCTTAGCCATCTACAACTGGTATTTCTAATTTTTCCTAATTTGTTTACCCTCATAAAATTTTATATTATGGCATTTTCACTATTTGTTTGCAGCACGATATTATTTTTTTAAGGAGGGAAAATAACAAAGTGAAAGATTTTTTTTTTGGCATGATCTTACCAAAAAGAAAATATTATATTATATTTTCCTTATATATTTCTAGTTGGCATCTTTAATTTTTTTCTTAATTAATTTTCTATTACAATTTTTTTGGTACGATCCTTTCCTTATATGTTTGTAATTATTTTTTGGATTTTTCCTTATCTTGTCGAAAGGTGAGATTTTTATTTTTTATTTGTTTATTGTTACAATTTTAATTAGGTAAAATTTCTTTATTTGTCTAAAACCGAGATCTTGATTTTGTTTCCTTATTTATATATAACCAGGATTGTATAGGTAATTCAAAAAAAAAAGTGGAAGGCTATTTTCGGGATCAAAAAATGACAAACAGAATCTGGTATTTTTCAAAAATTATATTTTCATAGAGTAGAGATACATTCACACATATATCATAAGACTGTAATGAGTTTTACATGATTGGAGATTTTATGTATCTATATACTACAAAAGAAGTCAAAAGAAATGTTGGAAATGACATTTACAAGAATGCAGAAACTTGTAGCAGCTGCCAATAACAAGCATGATTGGAGATCATGCAGCCATCCCAAGACACAAAGCATATTTACAATTTTTTGTCATGTTCTACTGCCAGCTGAAAATATGTCATACTCCACAATCAAAGCATATCATGGAGACAATATACCAGATGAACAACATAATATGCACTTAACAATCAGCAACAACAACTAAATAGATTACTCTACTTCAAGATGACGAAAGTGGGAAAAGAATCAAGGTATAAGTTCGATCATAATAAGAAAGAATGCTCAGCTCATATATATTTTACTCAAGTAGTCACAGCTCTTACCTGTATGGGATATGGCGATTGGTGGTAGAATCCCGATATCTTTTTGCAAGACCAAAGTCGATGATGTATACCTACACAATGACATGGATAAATATATGATTGACGAAATTGAATTTGATTACATAAATGTGCCAACCATGGACTGATTAGAGCCAATCAAAGTCATTACCTGGTTTGCTTTCCGCCCAAGGCCCATGAGAAAGTTATCAGGTTTAACATCCCTATGTAAAAACCCTTTTGAATGAACATACTCAATTCTCGTAATCTGTAGTGAATCACCAAATATAGAGTAAGCATTACCCAGTACTACTTGTTTACAGGAATAGATAACTAAAAGTTAGGGTACTAAAAAATTAAACAAAGTGATATCAAAGGAAAAAAAGCCCAAAAGTCATGCTAATTCCATTCAATTCATTTACATTGTGTTTGGACAGGGAATAAGTGGAGGGTTAACCCTCTATTCCCTGACTTATCCTGCCAAACCACCTTTTTGGCCTGGTAGGATAGCCTATTCCCTCATGATGATTCATGAGGGGATATCCCTCCCACTTAAGGGATAAGTTTATTCCATGGGAAGGAGTGGAATAGGCTTATGCCCTCTCACGTTATAAGACCAATACTATATTATCCTCCACTTTTCCTATCCACTGTTATGTACACAAAAAGTGGGAGGGTAATTTTATCTTTATGACAAAAATCTAAATCATCGCAAAATCCAAAGTGCATTGAATGCACTCTATTTCCTCCCCTTATTTCCTCCCACTTATTCTTCCAACCAAATGCCAAAAGGCACTTATCCCACGGAATCCTACAAAATAAGCCCATCCCTTCTACAATTGCTGGATAACTTTTCTCGTTTCCTTAAGGGCTCGTTTGGTTCGCGGGAAAAGAAGGGGGAAAAGTGTGGTCAACGGAAAAGTAATGAGATGCCTCTTGTTTGGTTGGAGTTTTCAAAGGAGAGAGAAGGGAAAGTTGTATTCCCATGGGAATGTGATTCCCACATTTCATGGGAAAGTCTTTCCCATGAGAAACATGGGAAAGTTACTTTCCCATGAGGCGGGAATCACTCCATTTTTACTTTTTCCCAAAAAGTCCCTTCAGCATTAAAGAAGCATTAAAGAGGCATTAAAAACCTAATTTTTATTAAGGGCATAATAGGAATTATATTTAACTTTCCTAGGAAAGTGGATGGCCAACCAAACATAAGCACCTTGGAAATTTGTCACTTTCCCATGGTCAACCAAACATGCCAAAAGTACTTTCGTAGGCATCCTCTTCTTAGGAATTTGTTTCCCAGGAATCATATTTCTAGGAAGGAAAATGCTTCCCGCGAACCAAACGAGCCCTAAAAGTTATTCTGCAACCAAGCATAGCTTCACAAAGCCCAGGGGAATTACTCTCCTCACAACATAATATATTTCTTAATCAGGAAAGTAGGTATGAAAGAAAATAAGAGATAATAATTATCCACAATCCTCCTTAAAAGTATCATTCTGAATGCAACAACAAATTCTAGAAAACAGCTGCCAGAGAACAAGAGGTAAAGTGCATGTCGAACAAAGCCATCATGCGTCTCAGCTAGGTCAGCAATAATATGTTCTTAAACAGGAATTACTCTAATTTCTTAAACAGGAAAGTAGGTATAAAAGCAAATAAGACATAATTATTCACAATCCTCCTTAAAAGTATCATCCTCAAACGCGATGACAAATTCTAGAATACAGCTTCCAGAGATCAACAGACGAAGTGTACGTGGAACAAAACCATCACAGATCGTAGCTGGTCAGTAAGAAGGCTCAAAATAGTTATACATGTAAATACAGAGGTTTTACCCACTACCTCATTGCTGTGTTTGTACACACAGAATACTAGATGCTATTCATCATTAAATGTAGCTTAGTTGCTTGGTGCTTCTCTTGTCATTTCTAGGCATAGTACAAAGTTTCAACCATTATGCTGCAACTTTTCTAAAACTACTTCGGTAAATATTTTATGACATAGGCATCAAAAACTTTTCATGATGATTATGATTTCCTGATATGCTAATTTTCTAATTACCATCTGATCTGCCAGAATCAGAACTGTCTTTAGTGAGAACTTCCGACCGCAATAGACAAACAGATCTTCAAGGCTTGGACCAAGCAAATCAAGAACAAGAACATTGTCATCTCCTTCTATACCGCACCATTTTATGTTTGCTATACCACCTGCATGAAGGACATCACAATTCAATTATCAGACATGTCAAGAACCTAGCAGTAGGCAGATGGTGTTGCTGTAACACTAAGACATACTTCCACTCTGAAGAATGTTATACAGCTTGGCCTCATAAAGCAACTGTGGGTGTTTGGTCTTGCTGCTCTCCTGTGCACAACACTCGTAAGATAAGCCATGGTTAAGCTTCGATTGAAATAAACTATAGGACCTAGCAACTAGAAACACCAGCAAAACCACGCCTTGATATAAAACTGAACAGATTACTGCACTCAAATTCTAAAAGAGATTACTGCAATTACTACTTTGTAGAGCTCCAATAATGTGAATTCTCAATAAAGAAATCAAAAGCCACAAAAAATTACTGCTTTTTGAATCCACTAAATAGATCCGGAAGGATCAAATCAAATTCAAAACAAGCTCCAACAATCAAAAACACGCCTTCAATAGTCCCTCCTAGATGGTCTGTACTCCGTCGCAAAACCAAGGGTTCCCCCCAACAACTAGCAAAGCGATCACTTAAAAAGAAAATTCCAGGTCAAGAAATATCCAATTTTCTACTTGAAGAAAAACGTTTTTTACCCGACGAAGATACTCCATGACGAGAATTCCCTCATCTCTCCTCGTCACCGAAATCAAGAAATCCCGATCAGAATAAAAACCAAACAAGAAACACAAATATCGGCACGAACATACTCCATGACGAGAATTCCCTTATCTCTCCTCGTCACCGACATCAAGAAATCCCGATCAGAATAAAACCCAAACAAGAAACATGAACTCACGATCTTGACCGCGACGATCTCGAACGTGTCAACGTGGGTCGCTGCAACAGATCAAACCAGCAGAAAGAAGAAATCAGTACTGCAAAAATATCGATCGATGCCAGAATTAAAGAAGAGAAGATGACCGCGGACTCACCGAGATAGATCTCACCGAAGGATCCGCTCCCGATCTTGCGCCCAAGCTTATACTTCCCGCCTACGATGCGCTCCATGCCTTATACCTTCTCCCACCTCCTCACAAGCGCATCAAGAACTAGGGTATGGAAGAGAGAAGAGGGAGTGGAAGAGGGAGGAGACAGAGGTGAGGTGCGTTGAGGAAAAGTCTCAAAAGACCGGAGATGGTTTGGTCATAAAAGTCAGTAGGAAGCGACACGAGGGGTATTTAAGGTATTTGAAGTTCACAAAAGTAACCTTCGCTCTCCTGAGCTAACGAGCTTATCCGCGTACAGTAAGCAAACAAATCGACCTGGTTGAACCGAACCTGTGACAAGGGTGCGCATGGATTGGAACAGGTTGGTTTTGTGCTAATATAAAATCAAACCGATTTAAAAAATGAAAATTAAAATTAAACCGAACGCCTATAAAAACTATTTGAAACCTATCTAAAAAATTTGGTTTGATTTATTAGATTAATATTCTATTTTATATATAAAAGGGAATATAAGAAAATTTTAAAAAATTAAATTTTTTATAAGAGATATATATGGGTCGGGTTGGGTTGGATTGAATCTGATTGGTTTGAATATTAGATTTTTTGCATGGATACCCTTCTAAATATCGGATTTTGCATGAATACCCTTTCAAAATTGATATTTACATATATACCCTCGTAAAACACTTGTTTTGCCATTCTACTTTTTTTTATTTTTATTTTTGCATATGTACCCATGTTATCTAACGATGTTAAAAAACTAACGGTTTCAAATTAAAATGACTAAAATGCCCTTAATGGGTAGACATGTAAATAGATTGTAATCCCGATAGAAGAAGAAGACAAGGACAATAGCGTAATTTAAAAATTTTATTTTATTTTTAATTAATATAAATATGTTTTTTCTTAACATCGTTAGAACAACTATTATATTACGGGCATTTGTACAATAACAAAATTTTACAAGGGTATACATGCAAATATCAATTTTGAAAGGATATTAATGCAAAATTCGATATTTAGAAGGATATCCATGCAAAAAATTCTTGAATATTTGTATTTGTATATGTATGCATGGGTCGGACCGGATCGGTTTGAATCGATTTTTTGAAATTCATATTGAAACTGTACCGTTTTGGTTTAAAAACTTTCTTAAACTAAATTATAAAAAAATTAATATAAAACAAACAGAAAAAAAACTTGAGTTTGAGGTTTTGACCGATCTCACTTGACTATTCCTGCTTGACTTGATTGGGTCCAAAACCCAAAGAAAAGTTACATCCAATTTAAGGTTATATGACTTGGTTTTGATCGCTTAGTTTTTGGATTAGGCTTATCCAAAAATTGAAGGATAAAAGAATAAAAAGCATTTGGATAAAAGCACTTTTATTATGAAAAGATGTTATGTAAGGGGTTTTTATGCATTGCCATGATTCAGGAGTATATAAGGAAAGAATATCTCGTATGTAAAGATCGCAATGTAAAATATCATGCTTTCTTTCTTTTGGTGATTTATTGATTGGTGTACCTGTATGCTTTGGCGGTGAATGCATCTGTTTGATTTGTGCTCTGAACCTCTCCTAGTAGGAGGTGGTAGATGGCATGTTAATAGACTATGGAGTGAGCAATTGGTGGTAGAACTATATGGCACCATGTCTACATTGTATGTATGCATCAAATATTGAGGCATTTAACAAGTGAGAGGTGAGCTTGCTTTTCTTATTCTTGTTGGCAGTAGCTTTCATGATAAAAACTCAAGGTAGGAAGTTTAACAGCATCTATGTTCATACATTTGTGTTGCCACATAAATTGATAAGAAATATAAGTATCCATTCCAATACCAATAAGTAGGGGAAAAGGATTTAAGCTCCTCTGCTACTTGAGGCCATCTCTTTAGAACTTTTTTATGGTGGCTTATTCTGAACTCACCTAATTTTCTCTTGGTAGGATGAGGTTGGATATCACTATGTCAATCCTCTTGGTGTTGGGTTCATGATCCTCTACTATTTAATTTTCTGACCAGTGATATAATGGATCATATGACCAAATGCTGGATGGAAGGAAGTCACAAGAGATCATGAAAGAGGCTTAGAGGCAGAGGATTGGCTTTAGTGTTTTTTTCTCTCTTTTTTCAACTCAATTTAGGGGCAATTACATATGCTTTCTGTCAACTGATGTGGAGGGTTTGATTAAAAACGACAACCTTTAATTTGTTAGAGTCAATAGCCTATAAAATCATTGACATAAAGGTGATAATCTTGTGGCATCATATAAAGGGGTGCATCCATATACATCCCATAAAGAGCTGCATGATGACATGCCTCTAGGTGATACCATTAGATGTCAATGCTTGCACATATGTGACACCATTTTGATACGATATAACTAGAATTGCATCTTAATGACACATACATCTTTGTATCTCGGCTAATTTTGTTGGATGGAACCCTCATCATGTGAGGGGCCTACTAATGCTACGTCTATTAGGATTTATCTAACTAGAAAATTCTAGCCATATTCTACTACCTATCATATTTTTATTTTCTACGTAGGAGTAGAAGAGTTTACGCAAGAAGAAATCAAAAAAATCCTAACAGCCTGTTGGCTTGTCGTGTTATTGTCTCAAAGAATGATAAGAGAGAGTCTGGAAGAAAGAGAGCAAAGCAATAGGTTCTGCTTCATTTTTTTTGCATTAATTGGGGATCCTAAAGCCACATCTAATATGCTAGTGATCTACCAGAGAGATGATTATGTGGCATGCTAGTGATCTGCCACCTCATAATTTTCTTTTCTCCCAAAGATTGCCATGTAGGTATGGTTAACCACCTATGTCATGATGCATGTATTAGTTGAAAACCTCTAATCATGAAGCAATTGTTAGCAAGAAGTAAACCAGGAAAATTATGTCGATATAGATTTATGGAGCTAGGATGAGCAAATATCATCCTTAAAATGCTATTAAGAGGTGGTGTATTGACTTCTATCTGTATTTGTTTATCTAGTTCTCTTAAAAGGTTTGGTCTTCCCAAGTTGGTGCCAGCCAACAAAACTGACTTTTTTCCTGGCCAGTCCGGTCTAGATGATAGAACTAGTTCCAAATGATCGGGCCGGTCCACTGTCCGGTTCGGCCGACTGTTTTAAGTTTTCAGGAGCAACTGAACCAAATCAGCCATGACTTCAAGAATCGAGAGTTAAGACATATTAGTTTGAGGGCAATAACATGCATTAACTTTGGCCGGTGTCACTGTACAATCTAGCGTTTGGCAGGATGTACAAAAAAAAAAAGTTGCCATGGGAATAGGAATGGATTGGGTAATATCCGTTCGAATCTATTTTTTATATCCGAATCTATCCGAGTATAAATAGAAATTTAAACATTGGAATAATATAGATATGGAAAACAACTATTCAATTCTTATCCGAATATCTGAGTCTATTTACAATCTTATTTAATTTTATATAGCATCAAAAAAAAATTATCATATTAATGTATTATTAACTTGATTTTTCATCTATTTAGCAATATTTTTGATTTCGTGGTCATAAAGTTTAGTTATCCAATTTATATTCGTAGTTATATCTATACTTTTGGTATCCGATTCGTATTCGTGTCTGTTGAAAATAAATATGGACATAAATTTTTGCATCTAACATCTATATCTGTATCTATATTCATCAAATAAAATAAATAAATATAAATATACTAGTTTCAATTTTATTTCCATCCCATCTTTCTTTCCACCTCTACTCCTCATGTCTGCTCGCTTGTTGCAATTATTTGATCCCATGTGTTACAACCCAAAACAAAACAGAAACATCAACGACGGTATCATGAATCATGACTATCCAAGACCAAAAGCTTCTCTCCATGATCGAGCTGAACGGTATTTTGATCATTTTGCCGCACATTGTGCAGGCCTCGCCGATATAAGAGAGCTGGGGAAAGCCATTGATAAACAAATAATATGGTTGTTTACATGTGGGTTATATGAATATGCTTACGATTAGTTCATGACTTAAGTTTTCTAATTTAAGGATTGATGAATTTAACATAAATTTTGACATAAAATATGTTTCTCTTAATGATATTTTAATCGCCATAACCTAACCTACAAGTTTCGGAACTATAACTACATTGTCATATTTTTAACATTTTATCCTAATTTTATATGAAAATTATAAGTTAAATATTGAAAATAAATAAACATTCTTTGAGTATCCATGATTAATCTTCATCGTCAGAACGCGCCGATGCTGTGGATAACGGGTTGTAAAATACTTATAAATGTCTATTTATATTCCACAGTCGGCAAGGATTCATGACCTCAAGCGAAAACTACTAATGGGAGACCGGAAAATATATATACGTCTGTTTAGGGGGCTAAAAATAATTCTTTCTTATCATATCCTAAAGTCGGCAAACCTGCCAAAAAAATTGCAAAATAATCGGTTGTTGTGGTAACCTACAAGTAATTATTTCATCGTATACTCGGTTCAGCTTTCTTTTTACGCGCTCCAAGTCATAACTGGAGACTTTGAAATAATTACTTGTCCACCTAGGGGCGTTAAAATAAGATTTTCCATGGCACATCTCCGTGAACCAAGCCGAGGGAGCGATTGAGAGCGACGGGGCGATAGCGAGAGAGAATCCCTCATCTCGATGATCAACGTCTCCGGCCTCCTCGCTCCGGAAACGAATCGCCGCCCCCTCCGCCGCCGCCCCGCCTCTCCACCTTCGAAGACTCCTTCCAGGCCAAGTTCTGCCTCCGCTCTCCTTTACGTTATCGGCGGAACCAGCATTCCGATCCGTTCCTCGATTTATGACAACAAAATTTAACCTTTCCTGTCGTCCAATGTAGCTCTCGAAGCCTACTCGCGTTGCTTGGGACGCAATCGATGGTAGTTGTTCGAGGTTAGCTTCTGTTCTCATTCCAGAAATATATTCATCTCCATTATTCAATGTTCCAATCTTTTAAACTCTCTCATTCACATAACTTGATTGATATGTCGTATGTTGCAACGCATGCTCGCAAATCGAATACAATATCTTCTGGGAAGGTAACACTTGAGTGTTTGTGTGAATCTTTTTGCAATATGATATATTGTTTTTATATTTGAAAGAGTTGGTTCCTGGTTCCGGACTAATTAGGTTTTATCATGATCATACTCGCCTGAGAGGACGACATCCAACTGATCTTTATTGCGATCTTTTTGGCTTTTAGATGTGGATGACTTCGAAATTTGAATGGCCCTTGCTTGTGTTATGTGGAGATGTTGGTGAAGTTAGCTGGTATAAAAAGAGATTGCATCTGTATACCTAAAAAAAATCAAAGTAAATCTTTTTATGCAATTAGTGTCGCAGCATTGCAACACGATATGTTTCGTCACTTGTTAAATTTGACTATATTACTGATTGCTACACATGAGAGGTGTTGTATCTCATACCTCCCATCCACTTGTCCTAAGAATGTTAGGACTGCAATATATTGTAATTTGGATTCCTTTCTTATAATATATTTGAGGAGATAATTATTAAGAAAATCTGTATCATGATAGCCGCCTAACTTCAGCATACATGTCAAAAAGATTGATGTTATGATGGTTGTGAATGATTGGGCACAAGTATAAAATAAGCACCAGTGTTAATGTTAATGTTTCAATCCCATAGTACGTAACCCATGACTCCATGTTTGCTTGTTTAGAAAACTTTGGATTCAGAAAAAAAAAAGTTTGAGGAAAACAAAAAATAATCAAATTTTAAAAATCTATTTTACATTACTTTTTTCATCATCTGAATAGTTGAAAATTCTGATCTTCTAAAAAATTCAACTCTAGATATTGAAATATAAAACAAGCACTAGCGTAAATGTTCATGTTTCACATTCTCCTCGAAGGTAATCGACAACTGCCATTGGTTGGATTGCAAAATGGTTTAACTTTAGAGTAGAGCATCCATTGTTGTTTGATATTTGGAAGCTTGCTAATTATTGTGTTACATTCCACGCTTATCATGTCTATAAAGCAGCTAATGGAGCGGCGGATTGAGTAGCATTTTATATTGCACAATATTCAAGCGGTACAATATGGTCCAGTTATTCTTGTATCCATTTAGACTTTTGAGATATTTTATTTTCTGACTTTATTGGATCTACTCATACCCGATAGATATGAATCTTCCAGCTTATCAAAAAAAAAAGGATCAACTCTCTAAATCTTTTCCAAGCAACAAATTGCATTGAAGCATTATCTGCAGAGTAGGATAATCATGCGATACACAAAGGCTATGGGACCTGATCTGCACCCCCAGGTCACCTATTGAAGTATACATGCCTTGGTTACCAAATCTGCTTCTTACCCTAAGCAGTTTATTTTCCTCATTATCTCAGTCATACCAAGGGAAAGGGCTCGTAGCCAAGAAGATCAAATTATATGGTGATTGAAGCATGTGAGCTGCAATTTTCTCCTTATGTCCTAAAAATCTGGCAGAATTAATGAATCCAAGCCATGCATATTCCCTTGGGTATCCCAAGTTTGCCAAACACTAGCATGTAGTGAAGCTAACCATACTTGTGATGCTAATCCTTTGTCGTGATGGGGTCAACCACAATCATCAAGCTCACACACATGCGACTGTAACAACGATGATCCAACCAAATTGACATGGTAAAGCATATGTATTTAGTCATTGTGCAGTGATTTTTTACCGCAAAAAAATCCTGCAGTGACTTGATTTAATTTTTCTCTATGATTTATTGTTTATAATTTCTATTAATGTTCACATGGTTTTCCATATTGATTACTAAATCTATTGTGTTATACTCTAATTATTCTTTCCAAGCCTATAGGAATCGTGACTTTAAATATATCTTCTTTAAGTTGTAGTTAATTGGCAAATGATGGTGCTGTCTAAGATATTGAGATGATGATAAATAAAAAATGCATTATTTCATGTTCCTAAAACTATCTATATTTGACCATTGGATATATAGGCTATACATATGCTAGAAATCTCTAAGTCATAATACTTTTTGATGGTAAACAATTTGGAGAGATGGTCATATATATCCAATAACTTGGATCATTGGTAGTTGGGTTCCGATCTTCGTTTCAGAACTGCCTTATTAAAGCTATTGTATAGGATCTACATATTAGTTTTACTCTCTCTCTCTCTCTCTCTCTCTCTCTCTCTCTCTCTCTCTCTCACATATATATAAGTGATTGCACTCATATTATTATATAAGATTTTGCTCTCGATAGAAATTGTTTTCTTGATCTAATGTGATAATGAATGTTTGGACACAAATTTCTTCCTGCCACTCTTCATAAAGATTGGGAGTAAAATTGAGATTGTTCTAGATAGAAAACAAATTGTCAATCTTTTTCTCCATGGAACAATATTTGGCTAGAGACCAAACCGTCTCATGTAGTTCTGCTTTGTTATGTTTATCATTAAATAAAATGAACTCAAGCTATCTAGATTACAACAGTAGCATACATCATGGGCATGACACGTTTTAAAATTTATATATTTGAGAACATTTAAATGTTAGTGGAAGCTTAACAATATTAGCACACAATGAAAAAGGCTAATAATCTATGCTGGTTTGCTATATTGAGTTCTTCAACATTACATAAATTGTCAGAACACAGACTACTTATTAACGACACTAAGAAGCACTCTTTCTGTAATCATAAGTTGGGAGTGTAATCACCCTTCAATGTTTTGGGAGCTCTCTTACATACATTACTTCATCAAAATACCAGACTGTGAACGTTTAACGTACACTAGATTGATTTATAACTTACTCTTGTCAAACCCATGCATCCTCAGAACCTCTTGGAATCACTCACAGTGATAATTTAAGCTCCAAATCTAGCTCTTTTGAGTCACTTGAATCAGAGTTCTGACTGACTGAACCCAGTGAATGGCATCGATCATGCTGTATCATCTTTTGCACCGAGTCCAACAAGAGTAAGCTTGAGTTAAATCTCGGAATCATTTGATAATATAATTTTTCTAAGCATAAGGATAAAATTTGAAAAATTCAAGACACAATAGTTTTGTAAACAAACCTCCATTGTTTGTGTCAAAAGAGGAAGCGTCACAGCTGGTTGAACAAAATGATGAGGCGGCATCATGTAATTGCTGCTAGATAAGATATGATAGCAATCATAAAAAGGATACAAGATGTATGATAATGGTAAGATACTCATAAGAAACTATGCTGATATCATAATCTAATAGAAAGCACATAGAACTACCTAGATGCTGCATCAGCATAGTGATCACCAAACTTAATATCCGTTCTGTCACTGCCTCCAAATATCATCTGAAACCAAACGAGATTTATCCTTAAAACAAGAGTACATGAAAAGTTTATTAAAAGGCTATAGACAAAGGTAGAATTTAATTTAATTTGTTTTCCTTCCTTTTCATCTAGTATGAAGAAAATTAAGCTTGATATGATAAAGGGTTTAAAGGTGATTATAAAGCATGGGGAGTATGACTCATCTAAATTCTTGAAGCAGAAAACTTGTTTTCCACCTAAAGATTTCAGAGTAACCTTTCCGCGGCAGACATCATGAAATTGAGACATGAAAACTATGACTAATTATAACACATCAAGAAGCCTTCCTGAGCAAAAGAGTGTCAAATATGGAGATTTCGCATGTCAGACATCAACAGCTTGCTCTCCCTCTCTCCCTCTCCCTCTCTCTCTCACACACACACGCACGCACGCGCGCGCAGACACACGCACACACACACACAGAGAGAGAGAGAGGGAGTTTTTGCTTGTTTATACCATGACTATCTATTTTAATCGAGTTTGACATACATACCATGGTGTTGGGATGAACACCGAAGAGTGAAGACGTGGTGGCAATTGAAGAAGCATGAGGAGATGATGGAAATCCCATGTGTCTTGCATCCTCCTGCTAGAAGAAAACCATGAAAGGAAAAACTACAACCATCAGGGGATGCAAGAAACCTGGTACCTCAATAAAAACAGCTAATAGATCTGAATATATTGCATCAGATGAGAGAGAGAGAGAGAGAGGGGGGGGGGGGGGGGGGGGACCTTGGTGAGATTGGTATGAAATGGAGGGTGAAGTGAGGGGAGATAGCCAGCCATCATTTGATTGTATAATCTGATTTTTTCCAACTGAGCCACCCCAAGTCCTCTCTGGGGCTGCTTTGGCTTGTCTGTGTTGCTTTTCTTCCCCCTCCTTGATGACCCCGATCTTCCATTTCCCAAGTACAGCTCGCCATAGTGGCTGCTGCCCATCTCCTTTCCAATCAAACAAACGACCTGCCAAACTATACGACGAGAGAGAGAGAGAGGCCGATGGGGTGGGGGGGGGGGGAGAGAGAGAGAGAGAGGAAGCTAATAATAAGGACACACATCCATGACCGCTTTTTAATGTGCTTCCTAAAACTAATTAATGCTTCGCTGGACCGGATTTTGATGAAGATTTAGGACGACAGTCTATGATTTTCTCCTTTGTTGTCTTGTTTGATTATAGATCTTCTTTGTCATAGTCTCCGAGAGCCACCGTGTGTCAGGGACGGTCACGAAATGCTTAAGACCGTAATTTACTAAATGATTGATATTCTTTAAGATTCCCGTCTAAAAATAATGCCCGGGCAACTTGGCAAATGATTTAGCACACGATCTACGCTTCCCTCTCCACCATGAAAAGAAATCTTAGAGAGATCCTGATAAATTTGTCTGTCATCAAGGCTCTAAAATGTAGATCGAGCGTATCCACATTTATTTATAATAGCAAGAAATTTCCTTCGAAGTTCCGGCTTGTCACGTGGAGAATATTTAGGCATATCTTTTCACGATTTTAGTTCTAAATTTGTGAGTGTAAGCCCGCTTGTGAATGCTAATGTTATGTGCACCTGGCAGAGAGAGCCCATAAAAGAAAGGCAACTTGTAGAGGAATTATAAACTATTGGTGCACTGGAGCAAGGTAGTCCAAACTTAGAGACCAACTTAATTAGACTCTCAATGCAGCAAAAAAAAAAAAAAAAAAAAATGTTTTTGAGAGAACAATTTAACAAACGGCTAATGAATTACTTTGCTTTAATCTGGTCCCATTTGACAACAACATGAATACTCCATCAACCTGACTCAACTCCTTTTGTTAACCCAAAGTCAATTTTATTTATTCAGCTTTAATCTGATATATAGGGATAATTTGTTTGAAGTTGTTACTTGATAATATTCTGATGGTAACATTACACTTATCTAATTAGGTTGGGTTAATCAGAAATGCAATCGTAATATATACGTTAATAACTTAACTCGAGTTAGCTTTCAATATAAAACTCTACAATTGTTGATATGTTTTAGCTTCAATCAGACCAATCTTTTGATGATTTTTCCATCTTTTTTCCTTTTTTTTTTACAAAAGAAATTCAACCAACCCATTTTCAGCGCAAATGCATATATGGACCTGAGCCAAAAGAAACTATGGGTTTAGTACCTTTTTTTTTTTCTTTCCCTTCTTTCTTCCAGCAAATTAACTTAACCCTAGAGGTTGCACCCATAAAAAAGACTTCCACTTGGTGGTGTGACACACCAGCCGTGAGAAAAAGCATCACGGTGCAACAGGTCTTATCATTTTGCCTCTCATTTGTCCTTGTTCAAGGGACAAGTCCATCATACTATATACATGATGTGCAACCCACTTGACCTGCGTTGGTTGTCAATTCGTTTGTAGTGGGACAGTTGACGTGAGAATAATGCTAATTTAGAAAATAATATTTGGCTTTTTTTGTGGTAAAAATAATATTTGGCCTTCAAAATCTACTAATGCTTACTGCTTTTTATTATTTACTGTATTTATGGATACATTTTTTCATAAAAGTAATATATACATGATTGCAAAGTAGTTTTTGTTTTAAGAAAAAAAGATAAGTAGATTTTCCGGTTCTAGTGAGAATCATCGTTGTGATTAATCTAAAATCTCTGCAAAACATATAATGAAAATTTTGTCAGATTATGTCCATTTGTTGGCTACAATACTGCAAGGGAAAAATGATAGATGAAGCAGAGACAATACATAGACATCCATTAAACAGTCTGAAAGTTAAATGAGGAGTTAAAGTTGTAAACCTCCCCCTACTTCTAAAAAAAAAGAAAAAGAGAAGCTAAAAGTAAGCACGGGTGAAAACATTAAAGCCTTCAAATATTGTCAGGACATACCATATAATGCAATCCTACCATCTAAATTATACATTATCTCTCAAAAAAAAGAGAGAGAAAAGAAAGAAATATCCAAACTATGCATTCTCTCAGGGGAGATGGGGAAATCTGAATTTGCTGACTTTTCTTCTTTTTTTTTGGTGAAAAATATCGTGACTTTTCTTTGATAGCTCTAACTTAAGACTAATAGGTGTCACCACATTAAACTATTGGCATGAGTTCTAAAAGGATATTAGAATCCCAGGCCAATATCTCACTCCTACTACTCTTGTTAGACAGCAAGTCAAAGACATGCAAAATTTTCTTTTTCAATAGATGTGGGGCAGTTTGTGTATTTTACAAGTATTTTTTTTGGATTAAAATACTTTTTTTTGGAGAAAGCAAGAATTATCTGCAAATATTTGAGAAAACGCATCTCAAAATTCCATATGAAAGAAACTTCTTTCATCGAAGTTAGGGTATAATTGTTGGACTATAGCTCAATTTGCTTGTTCTTGTCATGCTGCAAGAAACAAAACATATCCATCATTAAAATTTCAAGCCATACAAGCCACATAAAATTCCCTTTTTAAGGAATCAAATATGATCACATTCAGTTGATAATATTGGACAATTATGTTCTTCAACACATGTATAGCTTATAACAGACTAATAATATATTTATTTTTTGCTTTGTCATTTTATTAAAGAATTTTGTAAGATAAAAAGGAAAATAGAAGATCAACAAGACTTATTAGATGTCTCAACTTTGAAGAAATTTAGGTTTTCTATAAATTAATTTCCATTTCATTGAAGAATGTGAACTTTTTATTATTGTATTATATAACTCAAACGAAACAAGTACATGGCAGAATCATTATTCGAATCTATAATTCATAGCTAACCACCAAGATGAGACTCTAATATTTATAAATAATATATTTCTTTTCCTATCTCAAATTCTAAATATGCATGAAGACTTATCAACGACAGAACAAATTGAAGATAATAAAACCATGATATGCCACGATGGTCCCAGCTCAACCATAATATTGTTAGCAGAGCTCACCATTAGCTTCCTCATCCTCTACATTCTTGATTCATTTGGAAGCTCTGGGCTCCATACTATTCTAAATATGCATGGTTTAAAGATAACCACTTCCTTCTTTGTTGCTTTCAAAGTGAAAATTTAGGAGAATTTGAAGGCTTCTATGATCAACATCTTCTTCCTCTCGTAGAACCCTTCTATTTTTACGCAAGTGTCCAAAACCTACACCCAATGGAAAGTGCTATAATTTTCAATATTGGACGAAATATTTAATCCACTCCAATGTTTTGACAAAATGATGCACATTAAATCCTATTAAATTGCAAAATGTGCATGCTTTAAGATGTTTAGATGACAACTAATGATGTTGGTTTTTGATTTGCATATGTTCTTAGCATAGTTTTACTCGTTATTTACACATGCGGATGTTTATCCAAGCTATCAGTAGTGTTAGGGCAAAAAATCAAATCGGTAAAAGAAATTATTGGTGTCTCCTATAGCTTTCTCATGTTCTCATCATTTTCAAGACAAAGATGCCAAATAATTGAGCCTTTTATTAATTGATCATACTCATAGAAATGGAAAAAGATATGTGGTGATAACTTCAACTAGTAATCATTGCAAATCTCTTAGAAGATGTAGTTGATCATTTTCAAAGACTAATCAAATCAGATCGAGAATCTTTTTAACTTGATCTAACTCGATCCCTTCGAGGCACATGTTTATCATAGATCATAGCGGTCTCAATCACGCTCCAACAAAAGCTGTCCTAACACACCTAACTATATATATGAACAACCAATCGATCTACGCATACGACAAATTATCACAACCAATGTTTTATATGGTCTTAATATGTGTTATCTAGGCATTGAAAGTACCCACAATTTTTGCAATATTTACTATGATCATGCTTGTTGGGTGTTTACACCGAGAACACCTACATGGCATTGTTCTATAACATCCATGCATGGTTGATATATAATATCCATCATGTGGAATGCTTGTGCAAGCTTATTGGTACACACACATAGGCAGAATCACATAGGACATGGGGCGCACACGGTTTATCAGTTTAGTTTCTTAAAAAGAATACATATAATATACTGTCTACATGTATTTTACTCTTAAATACTCATCATATAATTTTAAATAGTTTTTTCCTCCCAAGAGGTCGGGAACTCCGAGATTTCGTTGTTTCCCGCCAGCTGTCCCCTCCCATGAGAGAACTCCTAGACCAAGCTTTTTCTTCTAAAGCAACAAAAATGGGCGAACCGCTGACCAACACGTCTCTTCTAAAGCTGCTAATTTTAATTACATTGGCAATACAATAATTTTAATTCTTAGATGGGGACGAAGGTCCAAAAGTATAGGGATATGAACAGGACAAATTTGGTTAGGTTATATTCTCATAAACTATAAATTCTCGAGAATCGCACTCAAACCAACTCTGATCTAATTTTAACCAACTATGTATTTCGACTTATGAAAATTTGGGAACAGAGCAAGTCAAGCCAAGTTGAGCTACAAGTGATGAATGAAAATTATGTAATTATGAAACGGCAAGTTACACACAAATGGCATGTATTATATAATTTGGACAACAATATGTAAATGTTTACTTTACGCGTTCAATATATTGAGTTCTACTAGGTTCACCGAAGGATCTCAATATATGCTCAGATTGGAGTTGAGTTGCACAGATCTTGAACTTTAGCCTGACCAAACTATACATCATAAATTGAATTAATATTTAGAAGTCAAAGACCGATCGGACTTTAATACACTACCACACATTATGATCCATTTGTTGGATTGGGATGGTTCGGGTTCAAGCGAGATTAGCCACTGCAACACATGAAGGAAGGCGGTTTGGAGCCCTAGCACCAAAAGGTCACTAGGAAGTTGCTGACTAATATTTGGATTGTGTTTTTTCTAGTTGGGTACGTGCCAGTTGCGTTTATCCAGGAGGACTAAAGTGATTATTATGATATTGGAAAATAAATTTTTTTTGGTAATGCCGTTACCAACTTGGAAGATGATCTGCTAAAACCAAATGGTTCATGGCGACCTAGTCCTTGTGGTTGTACTTTCAGTGTGTAGTTTACGTCATTCCATCGACTTGATTGGCTGGAAACGAAGAGTTTAGGTGCAGAAGAGGACAAAAAATTCTTTTTTGCGTGGAACGTGCCATCATGCAGAACTTTACGTTCATCTCAGGAAACGTGCCAAGTTGCATTCGGTGCAGTCCTTTACATTTGTGATTTATGTCAACAACATGCCAAGTTGCCGGTGGAACCCAACAAACACATCTTTGCTGCTCTTTTTTTTAAAAAAAAAAAAAAAATTATAGTGATACCCTCTCCTCAATTTTAAAAAAACTCTAACAAATCAAGTAAATTTCCGAATCATATAAAATAATGATATATGGTCATCATATAATAGCATAAAATAGTTATAGAACAAAAATATTCTTGGTACGTATTGAATAGAGTAGAGTCTCAAAAGATATCTCATGTGGAAGCACAGATATCAAAATATTTTTAAGTATATGGCTCTCTCTCTTTTTCTCTCCCTCTCCATGTTTGTGTTTTAACCTTTGTAGCATGCGCATGAAAACATTTTAGGACGCATCAAGTTAGGTGATTGGATAGGCGTGTGGATCAGACGTGAATCATGCTCATTCCATTTGTATCACAGAGAATTTTGATTCACGGGGGTTCTACTTCTTAGTTTCATGTCACAAATTCAATATCATTTGTAGGTACTACATAAACCAGTTTCATATGCGCATGCATGTGTCTAAACATGTATGCTTGCTTGCTAGGTGTGTGCATTCTTGCCTAACTGCATGCCTTTGGCTTCGGTCCTTCAATCAAAAAACATCAATTCGATTCACCAAAACTTATCTCCGGATAAATATTTGTTAAATCTGTTCTTGTACACCCAAATCCAAATTTCGATGGCAATAATCAAATAAACATCAATTCTATTCTTGTGATTATAACTTCTTCCACTGGGAGAAGTTCTATATGGTTCTTTCACAACCCTATTAAGTCTCTGTCTACATAAATGAACTTACTAGTTTCTGCCTCCCTTGCACGATCCCACCTGCTATTCTTGTCTCAAGCGCTCTTATGTTCAAACCAAACCATAACAAATTATCAAGCTATCAGATAGTTTTACCCTATCAAACTAGCTTTCTAGGTAGGCTATCTAGCTCTGTGACTTCTGGTACCCAATGCACCACCAAATTCAAACCCTAATTCCCAGTCATAGAAGGAAGTGGGAACAAGTGACATGGTTTCAATGCAACGTAGAATGAATATTTGATAAAATAACCGTTGGTTTGGTTTTCATGAGTATATAATACTGAAAAAAGAGGCCAAGTGGAGATACGAAGATTTGGTGCAACGTAGGAGAAAACATAAAATATGCATTCAAGATTGCAGCTATATGCATCCCCTTGTAAACATCGCTTTCGATGATTTGCTAGCATGAGTTGGGAGATGATCTCAACTCAATAAACTGGTCTTTCCCAAACATGCGGACACCAACGCGCCCCAACGTCACAACGCAGGGCTCATTTGAGCCCTCCTCTCTCTCTCTCTATATATAAGTATATGTATATATATATGTATATACATATACACACACACATATATAAATACACACACACACACACACACACACACACACACACACATATATACACACATACATACATATATACATAAATACATATGTAGACACACTCACCAAATTATCCATAAAAAAAAAAAAACTACAGCAAGTTCACATTTATATTTTTTATTTTTCCAAGAGACATCATACACCGAGGTACTTTTATAGGTATCGATTATTGACAAATCATCACAATGTAGGCCATAATCCAATGAAATTACATAGCGACACTATGTGGAAAGAGGCTCTGTATTTGAAGTTCAAAGAGTTTTTCTCCCAGGACTAGAGGTGTTTCAGACTAATTCTCATAAAAGAAATCTCTTTGTCAAAACCAAGTTGAAAATCGATTTTATTCACTTTCTATATCCCCGGGGAGTAAACCAGCGACTAAGATAAATCCAGTTGGCTCTTTAAAATTGACATGTAATCATATTAGTACATTTCTTTTCTTTGAACAATGTGGTGGTCATTTGCCAACCAAATGAGCTAACAGCTTTTGGCAAATAAACTACTTGCTATTGTATAGGTCCTTCCTATTCTACATCCTCTAAGAGGTTTGGTTGATTTATTCAACGTATTCTCTTTCCTCCTCATTCTCAACATCATTGATCATTCTCCAAGGTATTTATCTCCTTTTGGGACCCTGTGTACATCTGGAAAATCTTATTTCTTATTGAACAATTTAGCATCAACTTGCAAGTTGCAACGAATTAGATGAAGATGAACATGGAATCGAAATGGTTAGATTGTTAATTTCCACAACAGTGTTACTTATTTTTTAATTGAATAATCAAATAACCTTCTCCACCATCCAGGTCTCATATACACTTATTTTAGATCAAGTTACCAGATAAAATTTTACAGTAATTTCTAGAAAATAACTTGAAATTGGTTCAAAATTTATTTTCATTACTTTGTGTAAATTTTAATAATGCCTTACATATGCTTAGTACTCTCATAATCTTTTTAGAGGAGGCTCCATCAAATTATTAGTAGATGACGGCAACAGATAAGAAAAGCCTCTTTATGCACTACCTCACAGGAACCATATGAGTCTAGGAACACTATCATTTCATGTGGCAACTATAGCTCAACCCCATGGATTGACTAGGTATCATTTGTCTAGTTTCAGGTCATGCAAATTTTAGTTAGGGTTTGGTCTACGTGAAAATGTTCATAAAAGTCTACGCATGTTGGATTCAAGTCAAATGCAACAAATTTCAATTCATTACCATATGTGCTATATTATAAAGCAAATACCTCACCAAGTGATTAGTTTCTACATCTTCTCTCTCTTTCTCTCTCTCTCTCCCTCCCTCCCTCCCTCCGTACTCACGATGGAAAGTTTAATTATAGTAAACTGTAGCTTGCTCTCATAATTACACCTTTTTGCTTAGCAACCAGAGCTTTTAGGTTAACTGTAGTGCTGAAAGTCTCTTTTTCTTTAAATGAGAAAATTTAATTGTTAAACCCAAACTTCATAGATGCCTGCAATATACTCTCTTTATCACTATTTAAGATAGACAGAAAAGTGAACAGGCCAAAAGTCAGATTTCATGTAATAGTTTAGCATAAATCAACAAAATTTTTAAGCAATTTTTGATCAAAGCATATCAATATTGCTTCTTCTCGCATGCATTGCATGTGCTTCACATTATAATTCAAGGGGAAAGCTAAAGATGATCACCCTTCTAACTTATTTGGAGGTATATGTTTAAGGCTAAGGGTATAATAGAAATAACAAATATAAGAAACTAGTGTGGAAGTCTACGATAATGGCAATCATTGCACAGATGAGACTCTATACACTGCTTTATTATAAGTGCTAAAAGCTTATTAGCGATATTCTCTTGATTATTGTACCAAGGTGCTTGCATCAAGGACTTTGTGATCAAGAGCATTAGGTTCCAAATTGCAAGAAATCTTAAAAAGATATCCCCTAAGTACTAGGTGGTGGAAACGAAAGAGAGGAAGTTTAAAATATTTTTTAAGAAAAGTCATTTTTTTTATCCCTATAATTGTTTTATTATTTTTGCTTTTTTTGGTGCATGCACTAGACCGATGTTTAACTTCCCCCCCCCCCCCCCCCCAAAAAAAAGGGCATTCCCAGAAAATTTCAAAAAACAAAATCACCACAATTGTTTTCATTTCTCCAAAGAAAATGCCTCTTCTACTAATCAAGTGGCTCTTCTAATCAACAAATGTCTCTAATTTTTCCAGATTAATTATTCTTATCTTCCAGCATGGAGAACTTCTGCCCTGCCATGGACTCTACCACCTACAACACTGTGCTTGTCTTCACAAGAGACTCGATCGGCTAACTATTTAAGATTAACGAACCAAGGCTCAAGTAGTATGAAAGTACGATAGCTGAAGCTTGAGTTAAGTTTTTCATGACCTATTGACCTCGTGGATACCTAGACTTGTTGGCCAAGCGCACAATTGAGCTGCAAAGGGCAAGAAGAAGGCACAAGTAAACTTTAGTTTAGTCAATAATGAACAATACCAAGTTTTCTCTATTTAAGGAAGTAGTTCTTATGGATGCTATATATCATTCGAAAAGGACTGGTAGCTAACCACATTGTTCATGACCACTTGTTGAGATACAATTTTTTTAAAAAACAAATCAATTAAGCCTTGCTTTTTTATCAAATGGTGCTGGGGCCTGGGAGGAGGGTCGTCATAGGACCAACATCCAAGTTCCATCGAATCACACGTGTTGATTGGTTGAGAGCCAACCCATTCTATTTTTAAAGACCAACGAGCATGGCGTGGTCCAATTTTTTAAGCTATTGTCAACCAATCCATTTTGTTTGTAGCATGAGGACGAGAGAGACCAAACCATCGGTGTTCCATGCGGAAAGGTATCTGGCCTACGAAATCGTGCATGGGATTCGCTTAGCATCGTCCTCCCAATGGGGTTTTTTTTTAATATTTATATGACACACAAAATCTCATACGGGAAACAGCAGCCTACTGGCTTCAGATACGGGTTCCGATAAAATGTGCCCGAGCACCGAGGAAACTTGTGATCTAAGCGATGAGACGACGCCGGAATATTTTAAGCGATGAAGCTTCTCTGGCTGGGAAGCTTGTGGTTCCAGGAGATGCCAACGCCAAAAGACGCGAGCGCTTATCACCATCCACGTCTCTCTCTCTCTCTCTCTCTCTCTCTCTCTCTCATCCCCCCGGAGAGAGTAACCAAAAGGAGAGCATTATTCAGGCACCTATTGATGTTGCGTGCGGAAAATTATCAAGAAAATGAATGAATGGCAGGTTGCCACCTTCCTTGCTAATAAAAGTGAAGGACAAAACACTAGGATGGGATCAAATTAGAGTAATATTTTGTGCAACTTCGATCCATATGGTTGCTCAAACCTAACATTATGTCATGGCGTTTTGATCCATACTAGATCATAGATTTAGCTCCCATGGTCCAACCTAAGATTTGCTATACCGAGAAATACCAATATATACCAATCATATTGTACCAATACCGAACTGACAATACATTACAGAAAAATATTCGATACGCCAAACTGACTCCTATACTGAGCATAATAAAATAGTACCATTACAAAATCCGCAAACCTTGGTCTGAACTAATTAGGCTAATCCATAACCTACTCTACTCCATGTGATCTCAACCTTGTTTGGCCTAGGGCTCGATCCCTGCAGCACGTTGCAGCTTGGAGCGAGGTTGCCAAAGACCAGGTGATTTTAGAAACCTCATCGCCCAATCATGACTCGTGAACCAAGCCAAGCAGATTCCACGTAAAATTCTTTCCTACTAGATGGAGCGAAATCAAAAGTCTGACCGCCACTCACATGTTTATATTTGGAGGAAAATAAAAAATCCAAGCCAAATCTGACCAGAATGAATACACATCAGAACCATGCCACGGCAAAAACATAACCCGTAGATTAACTTTTTGCCACCGCAAGAAGGCACCTCCATCTATTAGTTTTGGAACCATATATTTCATAAAGCATTTAAAATTGAACGCAACAATTCGCCAACTTTTCATGGTTAAGGCATCCCATTGCACAATGTCGTATCTCAATGATGAATGTTATTGCTCGATGATCAACATGCCTACTTAATTTTGACGACTGGCAAAGGAACATACTGACATTTTGTAAGGAGGCCTGAGCATAAAAGTTTAGGTGCCGCAGATGGTTGTGAGCTCAACCTGAAAGACGAACTTCTTCAGCAGAGGTCTGAACCAAGATGGACAATTAAGTAGTGCAATTACTAAAAATACTAACACCACCAGCAGTCATCCACTCTTGAAAGTTTTCTTAACATGGTTGCGATCATCACATGATAAATCAAACATTACTTCAATCAGGTTTCTTTCTTCGAGAATTCTTCTCAATCAGCCTTCATCATTACATAATCTACCATTCAAAAACCAGCCATGTTCATCAGACTTTGCACCGAATCCAATATTTAGCATGCAGAAATACTTGATTACAAATATCATCGGGTAACAGTTTGCTTTTCCCCCTCATCACAGCATGAACAAGCCATGTCACAACTGGGATGACTCGGTACAATCCAGAGATCTTTGCCCGATTAATGGAATTCCAATTAAGCCATACCATGCACCGAAGCGTTTTTGAGTCCTCGTACTTGAGAATAAAATTTCAGCCCCCCTTAACTGAGTCAAGGAACAAAACGCCAGAGATCCACTGCTATATCAACCTCTTTTTTCTTGTGAAACTTGTAAAGCTGCGGCACATCAAACTTAAGCTACAAAACCCAGTAGCAAAAGGGCATTAAGGGGCATCAACATAAACATCGCTCAGAAATATAGACATATCAAGAGAAATACCATGCTTTACTACAACATTAAGGTAAATACCATATCTAGAGAAAAAATTGAATGAAATTCATATGTTGGAACTAGGATGCCACTCCTATGAATTCAAGCACGCAAAGATGGATGCAAGCTCCTAAAAGGACGTCACATGAAAAATTCAATAGGGCATCGTTTCTGTTTATACCTCACACAATACCTCGGCGCTTTTGGCGTTGCAATCCCGCAAGGCTGTTCTCTTTACGTGCTGTGCATCAGACAAACATGAAACAGAAAATGAAGGGTAGGATCATGGCAACCAAAAGATCCACATGAACTAGTATGGCAACATGAAAGCAGCGGATAGAAAATGAGATTGTGAAATGTAAGTTCCACGTTTATAAGGGGAACCCTGCAGCATCGGTTACACACAGTGCTTGATGCGCAAACAAAAAGGAATTTTATTGCTAATAAAAACATGTCTACTCATTCACAAATGGTTGATAACCAACCAATCTTCTCAGGACATGAACCTCCAAGAATACATACACATTCAGTTTTTTAATTCTTTTCATAAAATAAATAACTTGAAATAGCATTTATAAGGTAATAAAAGCATCAGGTGCTATGCCTGCATAAATCGAAAGAGAGAACCATGGGAGAATCTGGACTGATCAAAAAGACTGAACGATTTTGATGATACATATTTGATGAGTTCACGTATATACAGAAAATGCCAGACAGATAAGGAAGTAACATTGGACAATATGGATTTGTGGAAGAAAACTTAAGAGGATAAGGGCTTAAAAATGAACAAAACAAAGATAACATACGGATTATAGTTTTAATGAAAACAAAATGAAAATAAGGCCATAATGAAGACTGATGAACAAGAGATATCACAAACCAATCATTTTTTTGTTATTTAAGATCTAGTATACAGTATATGGAGGGATAGACAAAAACACGTAGGGTAGAATTAAGCTAGTTAATGAAGTGAACAGCTGCTTCTAGGGTACCATATGATCAATGCAGACCTCAGTCACAAACATGAATTCTATAAGATGGCAATAAAACACGAAATGTTATATGGATCAAAATATTGAACGACAGAAAGGATAAAAAACTAGAAAGGACAGATGGAAATGAGTTGTAAGAGTAGCATAAATTAACGGCAAAGTGATGGAGAGTCAATCGAGATGTTACCGGCAGTCAGGCACATACAACAAAGATCTGAAAGGGCTTCAGTAAGGAGGGGCATTGTAATTTGCATTGAAAGATATTTTAAGAGGGAAGAAACCTAAGGTAGCATTGATGGGGGTTATGAGAAGAGTTAGGGAAAAGCTTGAAATAACATCAGAGATGACCCTAAATAGGAAAGCTGGGTGAATGAGGACCCATAATGCTGACCACAAATAGTTGGGACCGGGCAGGTTATTCATAATTATTATGTTGCATTGAAATCACAGAAAGTTAGGGGGGAAACGATCTAACATGGAGAAAAGGCACATTAAAGACGACTGGATATGAAGAAAAATCGACAAATTCTAATAGTTATGCAGCACAGTTTCAGATAGAGTTGGAACTACACTAAGGCCATATATTCTTATCTCATCACAGTTACAGATAAAGTTTCAATTAAACTCAGTAAGAGTAATGTGCCATATATGAATAATATGTTGTTTAGGTTGTGTGCAAAATGCGACTGAAAATTAAATTGTGATATGAAGAGTAGGTGATTAAAACTTAGAATATCGATGGCAGGAACATAAATGAAATGATCCATCGGATGGTGAAATTTTAATCACCAATTCAAAATAATGAAGAGAACTGGCTAAGGTAATATTGACTAGGAATTAGCACAGATGGATGAAATAGAGGTGGTTTTAGGAGACACTGAGTGATCAGATTGAACCTCTTTGACTTGTAGTATTTTGTTTGACAATAACAAGGCCATCAAGTGGCATGGATCCATTTGGGCGGTAAAGAGGCCTGCAATATCAACATGCAATAGTGGATATGTGGCAAAACTAAAAAGGTTTGGGTTAGGAATTAGTACATCGAAGGGCTGAAGTGACAAAATTTAGAAGGATGAAAAAATTGTGTAGTCATTTGGTGATGGCTATGATAAAAAGATGATCTCTGACCGTAGTAATGATTAAACCCAAAAAGAGGACAAAGCCTAAGAAGACATGGGGGAAATTATAGAAGCTTGTATTGGTAGTGAAACATAATTCCTAAAAGGAGCAAATTGCAAAGAAGATTTTGCAAGGCTGATCCAAATAGTTGTGGCTTGAAACAAGACTTCTTGATTAGGGCACTGGTTGTACTTTTGAATAAAGTAACAAGAGTTGTTGCCAGAAAAAAGTGTACTCAAAAAGAATCAGGCGGCACAAACATAATATCGATGAAGGACACAGACGTGTATAGTATTTCTTTTTACACATCTAACATGACAAGACAACGACTTAAATGCCATACAGTTTCTCCAATGGCTTTGCGTCTAACACTTCATATAAAATAAACATATTCGTAAAATGAAATTGTCATGGGCATCATATTGACAATGAATAAAACTTTCATAATATTTATGGGTGTGTGTCTGAGATCTTAAAGCTTCTGTAAGCAATAATGCTTCAGTTTAAAAATTCTTCTAACATATAATCCAGATGTCTATAGGGTACCATGGTATGCATGAGAAATTTTGAGCCTCTGTTAGTGTAGTCGTAGACCAAAAAATTCAACATGCATCAAGAAATGACACTCTCAACTCAATAACCTAATTATACATTACAAAAATAACTACTCACATCTCTTGTTGTAGTCTTATGCAGAGAATAGACTGCTTCAGATGCAACCTGATAACAATTGGTAGAGTCAGAAACATTAACACTCGATGGCATGGCTTATGAAAGAAAGTCAATTCTCACTTTCAAAGCAATGGTTAGGAACCCCATGTCAGACCCTTTCTTTCGTGTTCCAAATGGAGGATTCATCACAACAGTGTTTACCAATTGACCTGCACAAGATATATCAAGCACTTCAATAAATATTATTTCCCCTGGTGAGCTGAAAGACAGTTGGTGCAAGTCTTCTAACATATGCTTTCTGTTGCCTTGACCATGAGCAGCGAACTTTTCTCACAAAAATCTAGTGTTCGTATTTTACATTTTATTTCAGCAGTTTCTTTCGATTTATGGCCATAACCCACCATACAAAAAATCTTCTTAAGTCATTTCTCACAATTCACTACCTTGATCTAGGTCAATTATTCCTTTTCTTTGAATATTTTGTTATTTTTTGTTTAACAAAGAAAGGAGATGAATAACATGCATATCAAATGACAACAAGGAACAAGATAAAAAACCAGCAGAAAAGATCACCCAAGAAGCCTGCAAGGCATAAAAAAGAACAACAAAGCCCTTAACAACATACAAGGTATAGAAACAAGAAGAAATAAGCCCTTAATACGCAATGAAATCGTTTAAGGTCCACAATAAATAACAGAGATTTATGCAGACAACCCTCCAACGCAACCCCCCCTTCTCTTCTGCCAGAAGGAACAAAAAAAAAAGAGATCGTCCCTGGCGGGCTATCACATAAATGTAAGAACAGAAATCTACCACCACAGGATGTGAGGAAGGGAGGGGGGGGGAGGGAGGGAGGGAGGGAGAGAGAGAGAGAGAGAGAGAGAGAGAGAGAGAAATTTTGCATTTTACACTCTCCTTATGTGTTTAATAGAAATTAGGTATACGATGCAGCTTAAATTGTATCTCTATGATGTCCACAAAATTCTACGGCTTAGCCAATATTTCCTTTCACTAGCCTAACAATGAAGTGTATTAACTGAATAGTCTATAAGGCATTCTTTTTCAATCTCTTATAACATGTCTATCTGCAGCAAAAATCCAAAAGGCTCCTCCACAACATATCAATCAATATCCCTGGTCAATATTCTCGTTTGACTACCTAGACAAGTCAAAGAAATATGTTTTCATCATGCATGGAGCAGGAAGACCAGCAAAAGTAATATCAGCATCACAGAAGACCCAACACTGACATATCCGATTTGTCCTACATATCAGGACATCTTATGCAAGTACAGCCCATCTTTATTTTCTCAGCACCAGGCAGGACTTGAAGCTAGTACATCCTCAACAACATATCCTGAAAAGACGAAGAGTATGTATAACAAATAAAATACTGGTTCTGCCTTTAGGGTTAATACACAGGTTAATGGTTATGTCCAACATCATTGTCCTGTAGAACTCAACTGATGCATGAAAAAAAAGAAGATACTTTTCACTAAGGATAGGAATCGCAAAGGGTTCACCTCAGAATGAGAAGAGAGAGTGGTGTTAGAGCTGTCATTACCTCTCCATCCTAAGTTCTTAATGTCACAACAAATGAAATCTATGTCCAACTGCATGAAAAGATATTTTATCCCAAAGAAAAGCAAAGTGTTAGCCTCATCCACATAAAATGAACTACAGATAAATTTTGATACAATAATTATTTAAAATAACTGGATTCCTCGACTAAAATTTGACATTATTATCCTGGTATTACTGTTATCATAAAGACAGGTCACTAGCATAGTAAGTATGGGATTTTGATTTAAAACTCAAGCTCACTATATGCAGGAATCGGACTAAAAGTTCAGAATATTGCAGCTGACAAATATTTAGCAAGTTTTGACAGATCTCTCAATTATGAGTTCATGATACCAAGAGAAGAATGCTATAAACGATAAGCTTGCCGAGACGTGACTTGCTAGAGAAAGAGCTCATTTTTAATGTGAATATAAAACAAAAAATGTTTGATTTTCATGTTGAACCTTGTAAACAACTAACGGAATTGAATTTAGATGGTCTAGATTGATTCTGAAGTGTCTTGAATAGCAAGAGGTTGGAAACCTTGAATCTTAGAGACCTAAGGCAGATTGGTCAAGTAGAGCAAATGCAATCCATATTCTTACAGAAGCAGTCAGTCATAAATCAAGTCATGTGGATCCAATTTATCACCACTAATGTTGCATGATGCAGCCTTAATGATAAACTTTGCCATTCAGCAGGTGTTGGATTGAGAACAGAGGAAAAAATTACGGTATAAAGGCACATCTACAGAAAAATATTAGAATCATAAGATATAAATGAGTTTGATTTAGGATGAATGAATGAGATCAATTGCAGACCATATTGCCTAATAGTAAGAAGCCATCTTGTATAAGTATCATTCGGAACTTGTTCATCAAAGGTAAATACCAATTTGTTGTTTGACCGGTAGTTTATGCTCATGGAATGGTCGTCTTTATGCAGCCCACAAATTGTACTAATCTTACCAGTTTAGGATTTCTATATTCAGCATTACTCCACATTTAAATGCATTTAAGTGCTTCTTAAGCATGCTTCTTTTCGTTTAGCAATCCAATTAGATAACGGTATTAATGACTAAAAATTGGATCAGAATATGTTCTGCATGATTTTTTTCATTCCTACAAAATAAAGATTCCCCCTCTAGAAGAATTCAGAGGAGTTCCACTGGTATTGGTACACCGACTTATGCCAAATAAGGGTAACTAAAAAAGGTATAATTGTTTGAGAATCCATGAAAGGTTCAGCCAAACCTGTTGGGATTAGAAACTGCTCAATTCCAACATGTCAAAAGTCCAGCTTATAGTGTCATAGTGCAAAACAAACGTTACCATCTTAAGATAACTTTTCTGAAGCAACTAGTTATAGGTTATTAATAAAGATAAGTTAAACAATAATCACATGTTGCAACTAGTAACAGATTAAGATAATACCTCCAGATCTGCAGCATTTTCTGAAGCAATTTCAAGGGCTTGTGAATCAATGTCAATGCTTATGACATGTCTGTTCGTATTATAAGAGCAGGATATTTAAATTAAACCTTCATAAATGTCCAAAGTAAAAAAGAACTGCAAACATCATACTTTTCAGCATGTGAACATAAGTTAAGATCAGGAAAATGCATAAAAGATCAAAATATTAACAAAAGACGGCAAAAGGCGAGGGTTTTGGCAATATCTAACAAACAACCATACCAAAGGAAGCAAATGGTTTTCTTTCTAAAGGATTAAAAATTACTCACTCTGCACCCAAAAGAGCACTTGCAATACCTAGCGTACCACAGCCACAACCAAAGTCAGCTACTACCTTGCCACTTATGTCACCAAATGTACTCTCAGCCTGACATGTTTACATAATAACAAAGTATACATAGACATTCAGAACATTTTAACTTTTAATGCTCTTAATTATCATTATAACAATACTCTCATTGCATATTAAAATAGTTTTACGACTTAATTAAACAGAACCAAAGGACAGGCACCTCAGAAGCACAAAAGATAAATCAAAAAAGAAAACCACCTAGTGAGACATACATCAACCAGACTTTTAGATATCTGGTCCTTCTACTTGGCAGATATATGTTGCACATGTAAGTTGTATTACTACTACACAAATCAGAGATAGAATAATATTAGAATTCAAGTTCCAAGGAAAATCACTGCAAGATTAAAATTAAATAAAGTTCCAAAGAATAAAAAGCTTCTGAAAAGTTGACTAAAAGAATAACCATTACCACCAGTAATTTATTCCAGCTCCCCTTTACATTTGCTAAATTGATCATAAAAGCATTATGAACCTGGAAAAATTAGTAAATTTACCGATTTACCAAGTCTCAGCTAAACTTATTATCATTTGTCACTGACCACTGAATACCCTGAATAACTATTACAAATGGACCGAAAGTTATTCATTTATTTAACTAGAGGTCATAAAGTGCATGAAATCCCACAAATCATACTTTCAGAGTATATGTTTTAATGTTACTGTTATTATATTTAAGATGCCCTCTTCCATACAACAGTCTTTCCTTCCCGTTTAAGATTCATAACTATATTTTTTTGCATTTCAAAATAACACCCTGAGAGTCATCTTTCAGAGAATTGGAGGACGTCTATGATATCTAATGAGAGCAAGATATCTATGATGGATGTCTGAGGCAAGCATGAAGAGTTCCAAGGTGAGGCGACTAACATAAGCCCAACTTGAACCCAAAAGGATGACAAAGGGTAAATGAAATTCTTGCTATAATTGGAGTATCTCAAGTTTTCAACATAGTCTTCTCATGCTTTCCTGCTTAGTCTCATATTATCAATGAGCTTCTGAGAAAAGTTTTTGATTATAAGTTCTAGTGGAACTTGAAGTGTTTATGTAAAACAACATAATGGAAAAAGTTGAAAGAAGAGTGACATTATAACTAAACTTTCAAGAACTTATCTCATGTAATAACCAAATTTTGAAAAAAAAATATCTAGCATATCAACCAAAGTTAAAACTTGAAAGATCAACAAGTTCTTTTCTCCAAAGAAGTGAATGTAGAAAAAGATTTTTTTCCTTCATTCTTTCAATGCATAAAGCGTATAAAGTTAGCTTGTAGAAATGCCAAAACCTAAGAAATACATAAAATTTTGTTTTTCTCATAAAAATATTAACTAATAACTGAAATTGATTGTTCATTTAATCTTTCCAGAAAATGTGCTCCCCAAAATTGGGCTTTCTTGAAATGTAAGGTTGTTTAGCAACTAATATAGCAAAATATCAGGAAAAAATTTTGGAACTTACCTATATTTCTCGGATGCCAAGCGAAATACTTCCAAAATCTGCAAAATCTTGATTTTACTAATACCAAAATGCTTCCGAAAGGCCCGCCCAATCACCACAAAAGCATATATCCTTTTTTTCATAGTCAAAAAAAAAAAAAAAAAAAAAAAAACAAAGATCCCCAAATGAGTCTAACAGGCCAGTACACCTACCAAATCATCCAGATTTGGCTGGACTTTGCTGAAATCAACAAAGCTCAGCCTCAGCTGATGGTTTCGACCAAAAGATTTTCCTTGAGCTTAGACCAATGGAATTTACTGATTCTGATTGAAACCAAAAGACACCCCAGAACTAAGGTCGATTTATTGTCCCCATTCTCGAAGTTGTTCTTTATATATTGGCCGAGATTTTGAGAGAATATTAATTTTAGTAAAGTAACAGCAAAGCATAATACAAGTCAAATCAAACCAAACCAATCTACGAACCCAAAGCAGTATGCAATTAAACTTGATACCCAACAAACACCCAATCAAGATTTGACAGAAGCAATACCATATAAAGCAATCTTGATGCAATATGCGGTCCGGTTGGATACTGTTCCAGCTCCACCTGCTCAAATTTGTTCAGCCAAAAAAATATATACATACATATAAATTAATTTACGATGGAATTCCCGAATCTTTGCACGGAAAAAAGCTGAACAGAAAATCAAGAGAAATTCTTCAAGAAATAAATAAACAATAAAAGGAAATCAATCAGAGAGAAGCATATATTCGCTGGGAATTAAAAGGAAGAAAAGATCTTAGAAAAAGAAAAGGAGTTATCTGACACCTTTGGGTTGGAGAACTGCTGGAGGGTTCCCAAAAGGCCTTCTACCTGCTTGAGCTTCATGTGGTAGCAGGCGGTATCGAAGAACCCTAAACCTCTCCTTCTTGGTGGAAAGGATAACAACAGCGAGTGCGAAGGAGAGCCGGTTCTTGAACCCGGCCGGAAGTCGGTTTTCTCTTATCGGGTTATCGGTTCGGAACCGGGCCGTAGTTAAACCCGCGTTTATCGGGCACCATTTACCGCCCTGTTAATCTTGTTTAATGTTATCGCTAATTATTATTTTCTTGCACCATATGAAGGATGATAATATGACCATCGTCTCAGATTCACAAATCCTTGTAAAAAAAATATTTTAGACATTAACTAGTTGTTTTTTGTGATGAAAGATCATTGACATACATGAGGACCTTCGATGTGTAGATTTTTTTTTTTTTTAAAGTCAAAGTTACCATAAAAATTTTCATGAAAAAACTATTCATAGGCTCTATAGCTGCATAATTTGGTCATATATAAAGGTCATGTGGAGCCTTAATTATTTTATGTTGAAGTATATTAAGACGTGACAATTTTTTCACTTACTATCATCTAATTAGTCGAATATGTTGGGCTCAATGGGTTCTGATGTATATAAATATTTTTTTTAAAAAAAAAAATACCACAACAACATGGTCAAATATGAGTTATATACCATTATTTTGTGGATTTTGTTTCTCGATGCATTTAGAATTTTATTTATCATGGTACCGCCGTTCATTTACAAGGAAACTTATTTCTTCACTGAGGACTCGCCTCCCATGGCCATTCAATGCTTGCAAGGAGCTAATCACTGTCATGGATATTGACTTAATGACTTATACTATCAGGTTTCTGATGGGTAGATGTGTGATTCAAGCCGTAGTATTAAATGACATTATTCTCTTATTAAGTATGAGTTTATTAATTTTTTAACAAAGTGGTCGGAAAAGAGGTTCAAGCTATCCTTAGAAATGTAGAACCCAATGCATCATATAAAGCAACTTTTATGTTATATGCAAAGACTGATATAAGCATCCCAATAGAAGTTGTTGCCACCAAAATCTAAATTGAGAAGACCGGATGAGCTGGAGAACAAGGTGAGATCAGATTGTGCTCATACTATTGTACCCAGAGGAAGAAATCAACTCGGAGATTTGAAGCAAACCTGAAAACAATAAAAATTAATACCAAGGTTGCCCGATGGGGATCCTCTGATATCTAAATCAAGTAGAAATTTTGGAAAACAACAGTGATTGGAGAGAATAGCGAAAGAGCATCAACGTAAGAACGAATGTATCTAGAAATCCCCGGATGCTCTTTATATAGGACGAAATTAATATAGATTATCGAGGAGGACAATCCAAAAAACCTGTCTAACTCATACGGTCGGAAGCTCTCTCTATGTCCAGCTTGATCACCATGAGACCTCGTCAATAGGGAGCTCATTGAAGATCAGATATAAACTCTTGAGCTATAAAGATGTTGTCAGAATGCACCGAACACCCACAAATGCCCTTGCTCAGGGCTGATCAGTATGAGAAGCAGTGGCTTCAACCTAGCAACCATGATCCTTGCAATAGCCTTGGATAGAGTGGTACACAGGCTAATCAACCTAAAATGATAGAGCTCCGACACATCCCGCCTCTTTGGAATTAGAGTGATGAAGGTCTTCTTCTAAGTATTAGTCATCGTGATAGAGTGAAAAAAAGCTGGATAGCCGTTACCCCCTCCCGTCGTATGATAGACCAATATATTTTGAAGAACGAAGGAAATCCACCTGGCCTTGGAGCTTTGTCATCTACCATGGTCTAAAATGCCTCCCGCAACTCAGTCGCAAACATAGGCCTAATGAGAGTAACATTCTCTGACTCTTTAACCTCCTACATCCGGAGTTGGAAAGGTAAACGAGGCAGATTGCCCTAGGCTCTCCGACCACCATGCTCTAAAGAAGTCGAGGATCAGTTATCGAATCTCATTTGCCTCCTCCGTCCGATCCCCTAAAGCATCCCTCAACGTCCAGATCAAGTTGCTCTGCCTCTTAATAATAGTGGACCGGTGAATGAACGAGTGTTCCTATCCTCCTTCTTTATCCACTAAACCTATGACTTCTAGCGCCAAAAAACATCCTACTACCGCAAAAGAGCATGGTGTGCTGTAGGCTTACCTCGAAAGTTGGCCAACTTCCCATTCATCAAGCCATCCCCCAGGTCCTCTCTCCCTTAAAGTCCATAATGGAGGCCTTGATCTTATCCAGACGTCTGAAGATGTTGCCCACGATCTCCTGATTCCAGCATTCCAGCCCATGCTTTATGAGCTCTAACTTATGGGTCACTTGGTACATGACATCCCTCTGGATAGGAACTACCCAAGCACATCACATAATGTCCTAGGACTGCAAGTATGATAGCAACAGCTTTTTGAACCGAAAGAGGCTCCGGTGTCCTAAGGTCTCCTTCATGCTGATCAACACCGGGGAATAGTCAGAAGTAATGCTGAAGAAGTGACGAATCTGATAAGTAGAAAAGCACCAAATCTAACCCGCCATAGCAATAGCCTTATCATTCCTCTCTCAAACACGAGCATCGTCCGTCCGATTATTACACTAAGTATATCTCAGGTCAGAGAAGTCGAGGTCCACCAAATCATTTGCATCGATGAAATTCTGGAGCTCTCTAAACTCAATCTTGTCCGTGTAAACTTTGCCACTCCTCTTCTCATGGAGTCCGGGCTATGATTGAAGTCCCCAGCTAGAAACGTGGGAATTTCCTGCCTGGTCAAGCTAGAGATCACATCCCATAGCACCTGCCTCCACCTATGGTCAGTACTTCGTAGACACTCTCAGACAAAATTGAAAGAGATCATTTACTTCAGAAAGGAATAAAAAGGGCTTATCAGCCCCCGCAAGCTCCAACGGCCTCCTTCACCCGTGCCACAGCCATCGCATGCTCCATTCCTTCGTCGAGCTGCACCCGCCGGAGAGCTCCATCCACACCACGCTCCCCACGCACCACTGCCGCCCCGATCGGGCCCATAGAACAGCCAGCCTCAGCCTCCGCCGGGGAAGACGTCGGCTTCTCCCCCTTGGACCCCTCATCGAGCGCCCCCCCAAGCTCCGCAGGGAGATGTCCTCCGCCTCCACCACCCTAGTGGGAGAGCTGGCCCCAACCATCGCCACCGCCGCTGTCCTCTTCTTCCTCACCACCGGTGAATAGGGGACCGCGTCAGGCTCGGTCGCAGTAGAGCTGTCGGGCAGGGGCAATTTCGCCAGCCCGCCCGACCCGCCTGCGCCCTGGGCCGCGTCCAGGCCCTCAACCGGACCGCTAGCGCCCGACTCCCCCGCCAACTTCACATTGGGGCCCCCCAGGCCGGCGTCCACCATAGATACTTCTGGGCCACCCGGCTTGGGCCCGTCCGCGTCCTGGCCTAGAACCGAATCCTTGAGCGAGTCAAAGCATGACCCGGACCCGCTTCCACCCGGTGGCTGCCCCGCCGCCTGGTTACTCGAGTCAAGCATTGAGGGCTCGTGTGGTTCGCGGGAAGCATTTTTTCTTCCAAAAATTATACAAATTCCTAGGAAGAGAATGCTTAGGAAAGTACTTTTGGCATGTTTGGTTGATCATGGAAAAGTGACAAATTTTTAAAGTTCTTATGTTTGGTTGGCCATCCACTTTCCTAGAAAGGTTATGTATAATTCTTATTATGCCCTTAATAAAAATTAGGTTTTTAATGCCTCTTTAATGATTCTTTAATGCTGAAGGGACTTTTTGGAAAAAAAGTAAAAATGAAGTGATTTCCGCTTCCATGGAAAAAACTTTTCCATGTTTCTAATGGAAAATTTTTTTTCATGAAATGTAGGAATCATATTTTCATGGAAATACAACTTTTTCTTTTCTTTCTTTTTGAAAACTCCAAGCAGGCATCTCATTACTTTTCCGTTGACGCTTTAAGAATTCAAATTTAACATTCCTAACGTTGAAAGAAAGAGCATCCATAGACCCCCCCCCCCCCCCCATAACCGCTCTCAGTGGTCGGATCCTCACCGTGGCGAGCCAAGGACCGAACACCGGTCGCCCCTCCGGCCTCATTCCCTTGCTTTCCATTGGCACCGAGATCGACGCCTACCTCCGCGCCGGTGTTTTCTCCAGATCGGGCAGATCGCCAGCCTCCAGCACCGGCTCCAGTCCCGAAAACTTGCACCCGTTGTCCGAGTTCCCAATCCTACCACACCGATAGCAGAATAAGGGCACGCTCTCATACACGAAAAGGGTTGCGAGAAGATCCTAGACCTCCCCTTGATTTGGATCCCGGGCTTCAAAGGCGCTGTGGAATCAATAGCCACTTTCACCCTTGCGTACCCCAGCTTCTTCAGCTGGTCAGTGAAGGAATCCATGGCCAGCGGCCGCCGCGATCTGGAGAATAGAAGCCTGATCCCAATATTCCAAGGGGAGCCGCGGCAGCCTCAGCCAGATGACCGCCGTTTTGACCTCATCCTTGCCGGGAACAAAGTCGGGAGCCCACAGCTCCACCGCCAGAAGCTGGACCGCGACCACCCAGGGCCCGCCGGCCAGTGCCTCCTCCCGATCATCCTCCGACTTAAACCGGAGTTCATGGTGATCCTCCGCTAGTGGGAAGGTTTCCACATCGTACCCGAGCTTCCCCCGGATCTTCATCTCCCGGGCCACCTATCCAGAGCGCACCAGCTGTTCGACGGGTTTGCTCAAAGAGAGCGCGAAATTAAAGCAACTCTATGCCTTCCCTTTTCGAGCAACATTTGATCCCTCTCTCGCCAGACTCCAGCGTCCACAGGGAGGCACCCAAGAGAATGAGAGGAGGAAACGTTGGCGGAGAGCGTGCTTTCGGGTCGCAGGGCCCCTCCGACCCTGCGCGCGGACAAGGCAGAGGAGGAGGGCAGCGGCGACGCTTCCAAGACCAGGAAGCACGCCCCCCTCGCCGCTTGGCTTCCCAAGAACGTGACCGGAAGGGCGGTGCCCTCGCGGCCGTGCCTTCTCTTCGCCTCCCTGCTCCAACTCGTTTTCCTCGCCGCCATCTTCTTCTCCCGCTCTCGGACTCTCTTCTGCGCCTTTTCCTCCTTCGAGTCCGTCTCCTGCGTGACTCCTTCTGGCGACAGCATCGACAACCTCGCCACCGAATTCGGATCTCTCGGCGTGCCCTGGTGTAAGCCTCTCTCTCTCTCTCTCTCCCCCCTCCCGACCTTCGTACGAATACTGATCTGGGTTTCCGAAGGCATGGATTCTTGATTGATAGAGCGGTTCCTTTTGCCCCTTTCGTTGATTATCTGATGAGTTCTTGATTTCTTTCTAGTGTTTCATTCCCCGGTGTTTGATTTGGATTTTCGCCTCGCCACCTTGTTAGGATCTTGGACTGATTCGCTTCTAAGATTCTTTCCCCCCCTTCTCCCCCCCTTCTCTCTCTCTCTCGATGCATTTGATGACATTACAATTATATATAACAAATATCTTGCAGAAACTTTCATAGAGTTTGCTTATTGATCACTGGTGATTTCTTGAATCAATGCATTTGATGACATTACAATTGATCATAGAGTTTCACGTAGTTTTGTTGATTTCTTCTCCTACGTACTGTATTTCTTTTGATTGTCCATGCTCTTTACACAAGAAAAGTTCAACATTACTTGGTGAGCATTCTGTCGGATGCTCCTCATCAAGATTTGAATATAATGCACTCATATAGTGTTTACACTCATACAAACAAATGGCACTGATTTGATCATCAATCCTGCAGCTTGCTGTGGGTTCTTGTTACATAGTTTCTACTTTTGCTGTGCTTCCTTAATTCTTGTTCCTGGCAAAAGGCAGATGAAAACATGGAAAGACAGTGGAAGGGACTTCAAAGGATCTGCTCAAAGGCTTGGAAGAATTTGCGCCAATATATGAAACCCATCCAATCAAGAATAACAAGTATGTGATGGGCTTCGACCGCAGTTTCGGGCTATGGTTCATGATGTGCTGGGATCTGATAATAGAAAGTGGCTTTTTCAAGGGGCACTCCACATGGGTCCTATGATAGGCGATGCCGGAGAAGCTGATCATATCCCTTTCCCCTCACCACCCAGAGAAGTATTTGAGGAAGGGGCCTGCCTATGTGGATAAGAGCTGCATATATTTTGCCAGGAGTATTTTCTGGACTTTGGGAGTGTTGATTAGGGAAGCATCATGGAAATACACGAGATTTCAGATCTCAGTCCGGTTCTTCTTTGAATGATCATCGAAGCGGGTTGAAAAGGTATCTCTTCCCCCTGCTAGGATCTGACTTCTTATTCAAGATATGCAATTGATCCTTACTAATGTTTTAAGTTTTAGATTTTATGGAACATTGGCCTAAACATTTATCAAATCACAATTTTCTCCATGGTTTCTATGCTCTAGTTTTTTGTTATTTTAATCTTGAGAGGCTATGCATGCATTATTTTGTGTTATCTTCCTTCTAGTAGATTTTTTAGTCGTTTCTTCCTCATTGTAATTTATCATTATGCTTTCAAACACATCCTGATTCTTAACTTTGTAAATATGTTATGTCAAGCATGAGAATACGAGACATGCAGTTTAAAGGCCCTATTATTTTTTTTTAATCTGATTCTTTTATACTTCACCCATAGTTCTGGTTTTCATTCTCACTGCCTGCTGGATAGATTGAAGCAGGCTCTGAAAGCTGGCTTTCAGCATCTCATATTCGAGGACAACTATGACACTGGTACTGGTGACCATTATTCCTGGAGGTAGATCTGTGATCAGTTTTTTATCAGAGGTACCTGGATTTGGCATTTCCTTTTTTTTTCCTTATTAACGCTTCATGCATATTTTTGTTCATGTGATCTTTTCCATGCCTGGGTGCAGCAGGTGCACTTGGCATTTTTATTTGTTATGTCATTCACTTAGCATTGCTTGTACTATTATTTCTCCACTGACTTAGCACATAATGTACCATCTTGGATGACTGATTAACTTAAAGAAAGCAACTAAAGAATTTAGCTGAATTGAAATCTAGGAATCAGGAGAGGTCTCATATTCTGATAGAACAAGCTTGCTTGTGGTTACTTTCCCTCCATGTATAAGAAGTGCTGTGGAATCTTGTAAGTATTTTTGACGTTCCTGATGTGCTATATCAGAATATACTGCTTTATTTATTTATTTATTTATTGTTAGCATCAGGTCCACTGATACTACCAAAATTATGATGAAACCGTCTCAAATCTTGAGGACAATTGCGACACTGGGACTGGTGGCCGTTATTCCTTGAGGCAGATCTGTGATCAGTTTTATATCAGAGGGACCTGGCTTTGACATTTCCTTTTTTTTTTGTCCTATTAACACTTCATGCATATTTTTGTTCATGTGATCTTTTCCATGCCTGCCTGCAGCAGGTGCACTTGGCTTTTTCATTTGTTATGTCATTCACTTAGCATTGCTTGTACTATTATTTGTCCATTGACTTGGCGCATAGTGTACTATATTGGATGACTGATTAACTTAAAGAAAGTAACTAAAGAATTTAACTAAATTGAAATCTAGGAATCAGGAGAGACCACATATTCTAATGGAACAAGCTTGCTTGTGGTTACGTCCCCTCCATGTCTAATAAGTGTTGTGGAATCTTGCAAGTATTTTTGACATTCCTGATGTGCTATATCAGAATTGACTGCTTTATTTTTTTTTAACATGAGATCTGCTGATACTACCAAAAATAATGATGAAACCGTCTCAAATCTTGTTACGGCTGTTAAAAAGTTATTACATATCAGAAGTGAGGAACATATGGTGTAGATTCCCTAAAAATTCAAAGTCCAACAAAATCCGAGGATGTTTTTAATGCTTATATTCAGAAAATTAAAGCATTAAGCAACCAAAAAAGTACATTGCTGGTACAAAGAACCTGAAGTCCGGGTTACTGCTCAATGACAAACTCCTATGACCTTCATAAGGGTCCACATCAATTACTTCTGCAAAAGGACTTAAATTCTACTAATGGATATGTTGACTCTCTTTTTTTTGGCTGATAGGATGTGTAGACTCTTTTCTCATTAAAAGATTGAACTGGAAATGAGTTGTTGATTCACGAAAAAGGTTCTTTTTTCTCTTCAAAAATTTACAGTTTCCTTTAAGACATGTGATTGATATATATGTAGGGTCTCCAATATTTAAACTCCTCTCCAATATTTAAATTCCTCAATGATACTTTTATATTTTTTAATTCTCAACAACATGTGGAATAGTCCTTGACCTGAATTGTTTATTTTTAATTTACAGGAGTTGGTAGTTGAGCATTGGCCTCCTTTCTCCCAAGTCTAAACCCTTTTCTCTTGAACCCTGTCAGGTTTGTTGCTTTCATATAACAATGTCAATATTACAAAGCAGGTTTTGATTTTACTACCTATGCAATTCTTTTGGATTTTTGATAAAATAAATTCTTGCATTCTTTATTTTTAGTGTTCTAGAACCATAGAATTGTTATTGACCATGGTGAAGAACATATCATGCTGCATGTTTTAAGGCCAGATTTTGCCCTCAAAATTTGACCACTTAGATTCACCCTAGTAGCCACCTTGTATTTACCCAACCCGTAGCTGTATGATGTTTGGCCTCTCTGTTGAACCACAACAACCTGCAAGTAAGCACATCAAATATGTCCATACCAGCACAACACCTTGCCGAGTTTTGTATTTTTTTCAATTAAAAAGTGACCTTTTTATGCAATGGACTGATCTATCAACCTTCAACTTTATCTATATTTCTCTTCTGGAAACGTTCCTAGTGGATACAGACCCTGAAAGAAGGATGTTGATGGAGATGATAGAATTCTATGTGAGAACTGACTCAGTTTTCCCCCCCTTCTCTTCCCTCTCCTGAAGAAGATAGGGTTTTGATTTGGTTGTTGGTTAGGTTGTAGCTCTTAGGGATGAGCTACAGAAATGAGAATTCTGAGGGTGGGATAGTGCTAAGACCTTTAGATTGTCTTACTATGTATGGATTTAGATAGTGGAATGTGGATCTAGAGGGGGTGAGACTAAAACTTGTTATTGGGAGTCATAGGGGAGACTAAGGCTTGTTAATTGGAGATACAAGGGTAGGGTATACAGAGGGGCAGACTGCGGGGGAAGAGTAGAGATAGAGTTTATTGTGTGATTGTTGAAGAGTTCAGCATGGGAGCATGGGCTAGAGTTTGTTGATTGAAGCATTATTTGATTGCAATTTGATGTTGGGAGAATTGGTATACAAAAGATTGCCCAGAATCCAATTCTTTTATGCTGGGTATTGAATATATGTTTGGAGTTCCCCTTGAAAAAGTACATCAAGGAAATTAAGAGAACTTTTAGAGTACAAAATGATAGATACCTTTTGAGAACATCCTAGAGTAGAATTTCAGGCCTTTTACTTTTGGGCTTGATTGCATCAGTTTTCTCAAAGAACTAGTTTGCATCAGTTTTATAGAACCTTCCAAAACTAAGATTGATGGCTTCATGTTATTGGATATTGGAAATTTGGGATTATGATTTTCTGAGCATTAAATGATCTTTACCTAGACTGTTGTTCCAATTATACGATGGAAGCACTATTGAAAAAATTGGGGCTTGAACCTTCTAAATCAAAGAATTTGTTTGGAGGATTTTAGCATTCAAAGTTGTTGTAAATAGGATGTTTCCTTTTTTTCTTTGTTTTTCCCCCAAGGAGGGTTGATTTACTAAAATGAAAATTCTACCACTCATGCTGTGAAAGTTGAAGCCTGTTGCATGAAGTTTAAGAAAATAATGAAATTTTTAAAAGAAGTAACAACAATGATTTACTAGTAATGGAAATGAAAGTAAATGATTTATAGGAAGAGAGTGGATGGATTTATTTAGGGGAAATGATGAAAGGAAGGGACATGATCAGGACTTTATGAGAGTTTTGGCATGGAATCAGATTGAGAGTGATGCACATAAAGTAGGGAATAGAATTTTTAAGTATTTTCATAAATGGGGAATGGGAGGAGGAAAGAACTGCATTGACGAGATCAAGGTTCGCAATGTCGGTGCTGTACCTCGTAGAGGTACCATCTTGGTAAAGTGTCCATATGCCTGGTATGAGCGTTGGTTTAGCATACAAATAATCAATACGCTCCCTATCTTGCATATTAGTTTGGTACCAGTACGGTGAAGTACACCCGCTATGCACCGGTATTTACTGGTATTGCGTACCATGGAAGAGATAAAGGTGGATGGGTGAAGCTTTGGTGAGGAAAATATTGGTAAGAAGATTTGAGAATTCAGATCTGTTTCTAAAAAGAGCGACTGTATCATTGCTTGGGAATTTTAATTTTATGGAGCTATACAGGGGATGTGGATGAACATGAAGTGGAATTGGATAAAGTGTTTAGACTTGCAGCTTGTCGCGTTACACTATGGTTCTTGAATTGTTTGACATTTAACCTTCTGAAATCTCAAGGAAATACTTAAATATAAAGAAAAATTAGAAAGTAGCTTAAATGTGTTGGAATTTGTAGACTGCTAACTAAATTGACTAGTCAGTGGTACTTGTAAAAGAAATTCATTTAACACTCGAAATAGTAAAGAATCAGATTGACTTGCTGGATTTTCGAACTTCTTGTGGTGCCAATGGACTAGATTTTCTGGTATTGTGTGCACCATGCAGACATGATTTACCTGTTGATGTTCACATGTCTTGCTGGTTGTGAATGGTTCTTCTCAATCTAGTCTAGTTATAAAAGCTGCAAGTCTTTGAGGCAAAGGGATCTGATATCACTGGGCAAGTCCTCCTCATGGATTTAAGGTCTATTACACCTTATGAGATTTAAGGTTGGAAATAGGATGCTTAACTTGCTTATAATCATTGTGCACATATTACACCTTTTTCGAAAATGATTTTGTGCAAACCTTGTTTTATCTCATAATTATCATGATGAGTGTTTTTAGTTTATCTAGAGCTTGCATGTTCAATAGCTGCCTTTTTGTTGGTATAGAATTGTTAGGTTGTAATCCAGAGGCTTCTTGTTTAATATTCTGGTCTACATTTGAATTGGGAGATATTAAGTGTGCATGATTGGGACTAGTCATAGACCTACCTGTGTGAGGAGAGCAGATTATTTGACTGAAAAGAATGCCTTTTTGTGAAGTTACTCAGTCAAAGTTGTGATAGCCAGTCTATTAATTTGATGTATGTTTACCCTTGAGGGAACTGTAGTGATAAATTTAATGCTATAAAAATTTTTGTGGCAATTTCTCATGGAGAGGTAAATGAATATAAAGTGATTCATCTTGTGAAATGGGAGTTTTGGCTCAGTTTGGAATGTTGGAGACTAATGATTGGAGATTTGAGGGGATATTCAGCATTCAGAAAGGGCAGAGCTCCACTCGGCTTGCTTTCAGCTGAGCTGAGTCATGTCACCTTGAATTAGTTCTCAATAAATCTTAACTTAGGGCTCCATTAAGATTGATTAAACATTCAAATATACAAAACTACTGAAAAATTCCATATAATCTAATTCTTTCATATTTACACATAAAATGATGTGCCTCCAAGCAAAAGAAAATGAAGATATGAGACAAGTCCATGTGCTGCCCTTATTCATTGAATTCTTAGATAGTTGCTTCATTGGGAGTTACAATGATCAAAACCATAAAATCTTACTATAGAAAAACAATGCATTAATGAGATTTTGTGCGGTTAAGGATAAATATTAGGAGACATAGGAAATCAAAGAACAAGCATCCTAAGTAGCTTTATGTGAAGAAGAAAAAAGAAAAAAAAAGAAAAAAGTAGTGACTTTAGAGTATGTAGACAATGAAACTGTTATAATGAAATCTCAATCTTCAATATGCAAAAAAGGAAATTATTGTAAACCCATAATGATGGCACCATTGATAATATGCTCATCTTGATGCAAAGCCTAACCCTCAGAAAGAAAGTTGAACTCACAGGCCTCACTCTACTGCGAAAAAAGCAAGACAAGTCTGGCAGGTAGTTGTGAAGTGAGCAATGTTGATGTAGTTTTAGGACTTTATCTTATACATAGTTTATGTTTTTTGTTGTTTCCGTGTTTTCCATCCAAAGCCATGGATTTTCAGTCGAGTCATGTACTAGTACTGCTAAGCAAAAAGGGTCCACCTAGGTGTGATAAGAAGCCTAACCCAACCCCAAACCACCACACTTAATTGCTTGAGCCTTGGCCTTTCTTCAATGCCCATGGCCATTGCTCATCTCTAGGAACAAAGGAGGATGGATGATAGTCTTGGAAATAGAATTGTGCATGTTAAATGTATGGAAGAAGGGAAGTTAGAAGAGGAAAAAAAAGATACAATATAAATCTGCAGAAATATGCAGAAATCTGCAGAAAACAACACAGAAAAAAAAAAAAAACACTGTTCACGTGAACAGTAATCCGCCCATTACTGCTCACGGAACAGTAACCCGACCTGGTTACTATTCACAGAACAGTAACTCGGCCTATAAAAAGGAGGATAACATCCAAAAAAAAGGAGAAAAAAAAATTCTAGAAAGGTGAGTGTCACCGTGGGCAAAGCTCTGCGAGACCCTTTTCCTTCCATTTTCATTCTACTTTTTGACCTATTTCTTCTTGGAGCCACCTTCTTGACCTCATCACCTTCATCTTGATAGTTTGGTGGAGCGCGGTCTGAAGATTCTTAATGGATTGAAGGGACCAAACTCGCAAAGGTAATTATTCGACTAGTTCTATCACCATCTTTTGCCCAACCCTCGTTTCTTCATCCATCAATCATTATCTCCACCATCATCATTACCATCTATCACATCCTTGGAATCCGAGTTTACTGGCAGTATTTTTTTTATTGTGCTGTTGTGGTTATTTTCAGTTTGCTGCACTAGTTATATTTCATTAATAAGATATCTATCATGTTCTGTTTTGCGTTCATATACCTCTATGATGTTCTTCTGGGATAAGTATTTGCTGAAGTGTCTAATCAATCATACTATAATTGATTATTATGAAATCAATCTACACATGTAGTAATCAATTATAAGTTGCACCAAATGTAAGGATGAAAGACCATTGCCACTGATGTCATTGGTTAGGTGCAAATATATTCATCAATAATGCGCTACTCAACAGCAGGACTGGGTAGATGCAGTTGTCATTGGTAGATCCAATGGTTGAGCCAGTGGTCACAGTGGCTTCTGCGGAGATGTGTGTAATGGCAGCTGGCACCATATGCTTCAGATCCATGCCTTCCATGCGACTCCAAAGTTCATGAATGATAAGAGGACAAATGATCATGGACCCCCCCTTGACCGATCGACCACACCTGCAAGCTGCACATTCATGGTAGATGACCACGTCAAATGTTTGTAATGCAATGAGGAAATAATGCATGAGATGCTCTTGAAGCATACATGGTCATCTGCAGCATTTAAAACTCATGAACACATCCAGCATTAAATATTGCACGTGGTGTTCAAGCTAGTTTGGTCAAAGAGGTCTTGATTCCTCGCTGGAGGAGGAAAGGAAATAAGCACAAGCGGCAAATGAAATGCAGGTGGCATAGAAAAGTCAGGCTAAAACTCTCAAGCTATGATTATTTTCCTCTCCCCTCCTTTTTCTTCTAAAGCCTTCCAAACCATACTGGTCTAAAGACAAGTGATGTAGAAGATAAAGAGTAACTTGTTAGATTAACCTCCATGTTAGTGACTTTTTGTGTGCATCTGTTGCACATGCTAATTTACAATGTTACCCCGTTTTAAAATTGGTTGGAACAAAGGAAGATCTTTAGGCAAATTGTTTATTGTGTCAAGATTTTTTTTTGATCCAACCCGTAGGAATCAATAGAAAAGGCAAATCCCCTATATATTTGTGCAATGAATTTTCTTTTTATCAAAATAAGAAACATTTCAGCATTTGTTCCCTGAAACATTACCAAAAAGCAAATGCCACCTATACAAAAATTACTCAGCATTGGCAATGTGTGCTGATAAATTGTTATAGAAACTTGCACAGACACAAATGGTCTCATCGAGGGGCAAAATTTCTTAAATCTTGTACAAATCCAATCTGCAGCCACTCAAAAGAAATACATCGAGGAATCTCGAGGACCCAGGTAAGTTTCATCATTTTCAGCCAATAAATAGATAGCAAATGTCATCTAGGATCTCATATGGAAACAATCATGAGGTTTGCATCTAAAGAGGTTCTCATGACAGTGGGAAAGCCCAAATCACTTTGTCTTTGTGGGTTTGCATCTTCCACTTAGTGTTATATAAATTACCCACTAGCATGGGTGCCAGCAAAACTGTAATTTTATAAAAGGAGGCTACTGTTTATGCTGTTGAGCAAATTTATAATTTGAGGACTTTAATCTCCTGAGGAGCATTTACTATATGATCATCGACCATACTGATGCAAATATATTCATTCTTTTTCTCTTCCTCCCACCATTTTAGCATTTTAGGATATATTAGTATCGTCGTGCAACTATTAAGATTCTCTTTCAAATCACTCCCTCAACTATCTTCAGTCAGGAAAGTTTTCTCTTTATGAGCATACAAATCAAGATTCATGTCTCGTCTCTCCTGCTCTTGTACCATCATTTCAACCATCGTTGCCAAGTAGGAGCTTCTGTTTCCTTACTCACCCTAGTAGATGATCTAGTCACATTGCAGGTCCAACATCCATCACAATGCCGCTAAATCCTTGCTGCTTTGATTGTACTCTCTCGTAACCAGATCAATGCTCCTTCCACATGCAAACTCCGGATTAATACTCAATTTATAGCCACTGTTCAAAGTCTGTCTCCAATACTCAATTTATAGCCACTGTTCTTCTCTGTTTATGAAATGAGAGATCTGTTTAATTAGGACATGTTCGTGTTTGGTTGACTGATTTTTCATTAACTTCCGTAACTGTAGGTTATCAAAACTTGGACATTCAGCTAGTTGTGCTGATGGAAAAGCTCTAAAGAAATGTGGCACCGAGTCCTGAATAAATCATAATATGGAGTATATGTTGTAGGAGTCCAGTCCGCTTTTGTAAATTATAGTGCTCTAGGCTCTTGTTGTGGTATGTAAATACTATCATACTATGTCTTGTGCAGTAAGGTATATGTTTTATATCCATATACCATAAATATTATCACCACTTAACTATAGCTTCTTTTCTTATCATACCAACCTCTGGCAGCGGCTATTTTTCCCTCTTGTCCAGGTGGTGGGCACAGCTTCTTTAGGGATGGTGATTAAGCTAGGATAAGAACGAAAAGGAAAAGGTTCTGGGAGAAGGCTGTAGGCATAGATGATTGATGTGGGATGGGTGAAGCATGGTGGGGTATCAGAGGGCACATGCTTGATGTTTTTTACCGCAGCAGTAAGGCCACATCATATGCAGAACATTTTCAGAATAGCAGGTTTGTGGAGTCAGTGTTCGATGTCTATTGGGAGTTCCCACCAGTGGCTGGTCCCTCGCTCATCAAACAAGGTATGACCCTGCCCGTGCTCCTGATCCAATCATTGAAGAAGGCAGATTTGGCGTCTTCCAAAGGCTTGGTCTAACAAGGTTTGAAGCTTTTGTATTCAATGGATACACTCAAATGGCCTATCTTCAGATATCTGCCCCTACCTCTTGACTCTTGAGTAACTGTAGAAAATCTTTAATATCTTCTCTTCTTCTGGATAATTCAGGTATAAATGGAATCAAAGATTTGTTCGATCTACTTCAGAGTTTAATCTTAGTTTGTGCATTTTCTATTTTGAATTTTGTATATATTTTAAGATCTTTGAGGGAATATATGCTTCCACAATCATTTCTGGATTGCTGAAAAGGTTGGCAAGTTAGCAGTTTTTTTTTTAAATATATATATTGGGAATTGGATTTCTGTCAGATGCAAGGTCTTTTGCATCTGTAACATCGAGGAAGGATTTATTTTTTAGTTGGTTAATCATCGATTGATGGTTAAGATGAAAACGATGATTAATCTTCATTTGTAAGGTCAGCTTTTGAATTTGATTAATTTGCTACTGTTCCTCTAGTTTATACTGCCGCGGTGTTTCAAGTTACGAGGTAGTGTGGGGCAATATATGTTTGGATGTTGACACTTCAAGGAAATGAAATTGAGGAGAGGGTCTATGTCAATCTTGTTTCCTGACCTTAGCTAAGGAACAGTCTAGCAATGAAGTCTCCTTTTTATTCTTGGACAGCAATCCTTGTTATTCTGCTTTGTTATGATATGTACCTTTGATGATAAGTCTGTTTATTTGGACACTTGGTGGTCCAAAATGGTGACAGTATCATGCTACCTAACCGTCCAAATGAGGTAAAAGGGTATGCATGCGGTAGGTTAAATGGTAACCGTGAGTTACTCGGTCATTTTGGGGAAGCATTTCATGTGAGTTACTCGGTCTTTTTTAATTCAATTGTTGGTAGTTAAAATTGTAAAGATTGGAGACATGACTAAGCTTCATGTCTCTAAGTACACTGTTTACCTTGGTTGATGTGCTGCTGCTGCTGCTTTTTTGTTTATTATAAGGTGCTTATTAATAGTTAGTGGGCCTTAAGGTCCGGATGCTGAGAAATCAAAATCAGTCCTGAACCCCAGCCTTATCCATTTCGTTTTACTATGCAAGCAAGTGATGAATCCTCTTATTTGACAGGGAGCTTTGTCTTTTGTGTTTGTTTTGACTTGTTCCATTCAATGTACTTGGCTTATTTGGTCAATTCGTGGTCTAAAGTGGGGTCATTTTTATGGTGCTCGACTGCTGAAACGGGAGGCCAACCAGCCTTGTCGCAGCTAATTTGCATGCATCCCTCTCCCAAATGCATGGGTATGATAGCAGCTAGGTTGGGGGTTGTCGATAAACATTCTAAAATTTCTCAAAAAGAAACCGTCTAAATTGTCTTCTTTAAGCTTCTCAATATGCAGGAGCAGGGACATATTCGAAAAAACGCTTTTACTCGAATGGAAATTGCTGACATCCATAGGTTTGGTATGGGATGATCGTTCTAGGATCAAGGATGATATGGGTGGAGATGATGATTAGACTGGTCTTCCATCATTTGAGGTAGAAATTTTGGAGTGCGAGCCCTGATTCTTCAAGGTGCTTGCGAGCGGTGATGCTGGTTTTGGCATTGGGTTGCTCATCAATAAATTCTAGGGTACGGGGCCCTCTGAATTCCGGCAATCCGAGCACACAATAAAATATTAATACAAGATATTTCACCATTTTATTCTTATCCTATAAGTTTTTATTAATCTTCTGAAAACCTTGCCAATGTTCTCTATTAAACATATCTGATATCTCTCTGCTTCTATTTGTAGGTAATATATTTATCTTGTTCCTTCCTTGAAGTCACCCATATTACATTAGTTGAAAATCTAACCTTACAAGTTAGAGGAAACTCAAAATTTTTGGGAAAAAAATATTTAATTCAAAGATAAAGTGACATAAGGTTTCAGTGTGTGCTCCCCCCGGCCAGACGGCAGGAACTGTGCACACGCCCACACGACAAGGGACGGATCCTCCAAACTGCTGCCGGTACACTGATGATGGTGTACGTCAAATCGAGCGGTCTGCGATCTACTGTCGTTCCTTTGGGCGGAGCAGCCTCCGGAGCGGCGGGCCTTGGAGCCGCTGCCTATTTCCTGCCAGATTGGCATCCGACAGCCATAATTAGATGGGCCCCATCGAGCCCAATGTGAGGATGTGATCGCTCCGGTGGGAATGGGCCCTACCACTTTTAAAGAAAAAATAACAAAAAAATTCAAAAAAAAATAAAATAAAATTGAGGATCCGATCTGATGGCCGCAGAGCCGGCTCAGAGGAAACGCAGGCCTCGTTCTCCCTTTGTTTTGTGGCCCTTGTCTTCTTTATTTGAGAATCCATGAGGGGTTGGTATTATCGGGCTCAAAGGGAGTCTCGCCTCGTCACCATTCTGATGTACTTGAAGCTGTTCGCTTCCTGTCGGGTTCCAATTTGATTGCTGTAGAGAGACATTTCGAGCGAATCTGCCTGCTGGGCTTTGGATATTTTTGCTCGCTAATTTATTGGTTTGCTTGACTCGGATTCAGATTTTTAGATTTCTGGTCGGCAATTTATTCTGCCAGCATGAATTAGATTGGCCCATAATAATGGAATGAGAAGATTTCTTTTCATAAATTAATGTGATTTCGCAACACCACCTACCTTTATTGGCAATGATAAGTCAACAGTATTAGTTTGGCTCTACCAAAGCGATACAGAAATATCTACGAAGAGGTTTGGAGAGTAGAGGAATAAGGAGATCCTGCATGCCTATGAGTTGCTTGAATAATTTTTTATGTAAAATGTTTAATTTGCTCATCTTTTTCCAATTTGCAACTTGTTTAGATCTTCCTCTTATTTATTCTCAAACACGAGGGAAACCGAAGAATCTTTTTCTCTTACGTAGAATAATTTTGGATCGATAGTAACAGCAATGTCGCAAGTTGAATAAATCGGTGGATTTGATCTTCCATCGATATGCACAGGCATCCAAGTAGTGTAGTGCAATAATAAGATAGGAATTAAAAGGGAAGATGAGCATGGAAAGCCAACTCCCTTGTGCTTGTAAGCAAGACGGAGCATTAAAATATAGCAAAACTATCTCGCTAAGCAATAGAACCATCTCACATATAACCATGTCATAATCTTGTAATAAAGTAGTACATACACTGACTTATAAATGGAGGACCTATTAGGTCATGCCCACCCCCATAAATTCGTGCCACAACACTCCAAAAGCGCACAAGAATGCCAAAAACACAGCTAATAGCCATTGGCCTCAACATTCCAAGCCTCGATATGCATGTAATTCTGGCAGATCTTTTACACCCTATTCCTTGATGCATTTGTCGAGGAGAGATTCTGTCTTCTAACCTAAAGATGAAATTCCTATCATAATTTTCAAAAGAAAACATTTTTTTGGAAAAAAAAAATTCTAGCTTCCTACTTTTTTTCTCTTAGTTTGATGGTGTCATTTTGTTTTTCGTTCAATTTGATGCTATGCTTCCCCCTATTAGATACCAAGTGAGGGCGGGTACGATAACTAACTTAGTTGGCAGGACTAGGACCTAATCTTGATCCTACTGCAAGCAAATGCGAAAGGAAATTAGGTGATGATTTGTAAAATTCTTCGAGGGAATGGGAGAAGCTCACCATAGATGTCCAGAGCTAAGACCCGTACACAAATAACCGCACGCTCGCATAGCGCCCAAGTAACCTAGTAATCTGGAGGTCCATGCTACAAGAGAAGTGATAGAAATTTTTGCAAAAATTATTTCTCTTTTCTTTAGTTCTATAAAGCTCAGTTATTTATTATTTTTTAAAATATAATTTATTTTAGATATTACTAGATCGAGAACATATATAAAATATACTATGTATGCATGTTACCATGTATTATGTGCGCATCAAATAAATGCATGTGTTCATTACAAGAAAGGGGACAAACTGTTCCGACAAAATCCAATATTAACCATTTTAGCATAAAAAAAAATAAGTGGACAATTTTGCAAATATAAAAATAAAATAAATAATTGAGGCAAAGGGCATCCTCTCTCCCGCATAGGATATTCTCTCCTTTTTATTTTTAAGGATAAAGATGGGAACAATATATTTTGAACCATATAACTATCCTATACAAAAGTACCAAAAAAAAAAAAAAGAAATGCTATCTAGAAGACTAAAGAAGATGAAAACAAATATCGGTTATCATTATATTCATATCATGTTCATTATTACCTGGTGAATATGAATACTATATGTCTCAAACTAGTACCGATACAAAGCGAATGTTGACAATAAAAATATAAACATGGATATAAATTGAATAGTCAAACTCTAGTGGCCACTAACTCAAAAAAAAAAAAAAAACTATATGGAAGGTAACTTAAATTAAAAATATTATCTTTAAAAAAAATTATGGGAGCTATATAAAACTAAATAAAATAGCAAATAGAATTAGATATTTAGATGTAACTTGGATAGTTATGTATTTATATCCAATGTTTATATTCACGATAGATTTGGATATGGAGATAAATATGAACAAATATTTTCCAATCAATTTCCGCCTTCAGGACTAGAGTTCTATCAGTGCTACAAAGATAAGATCATGGCAGACAAGATCATGGCTTTAGTTTAGTAGTTTTAAAAACAAAAAAAAGAAAGAAAGTAAAAAAAAACAACAACATGGTGTTCCCTTGAAGTACCTAAGTCAAGTGCAGACCTTGAAGCACCTAAATTATGGTGTCTCTAAGACAAATGTCTGGTTGTGATCGATGTGGACAAAAGAAATAGCATTGGAATCAGTATTCGACTTTTCAAATGGACAAATATTCATCCTCAGGAGATGCATGATGTTGGGTTTTTTTTTTTTTTGCTTGCTCAAAGTCCAAATTTTTATTTGTGGAGGTTGGAATTCTTAAAAAAAAATAATAATAATAATAATAAAAAGCAAACTCAAATCCTTTCTTGTATTTTTCAAGAAATGAGATAAAAATGGCACCACAATAAAACCAGCTACAAGGCCACATCCTGCTCGCAGGATGGAATCAAATGAGATGGTTGCGTCAAAAGCGGATTGCTTGCGGAAATCCGCAAGAAAAAGCTGGGGCACGAGGCAGGGGAACAGGTCCCAGGGATCCCGGCTTCCCATCTCTACGTTCAGTTACAGGGCTAGCAAGTAGCAACTAGTTAAAAAACTTAATAAATGTGGCCGTCCACATCGCCACAAGGGGGCCGTATTTGTATTTCTTCGCCCACGGCTCTATCAAAATCAAAACGAACCGTGTCTCCTCAACCACTGCTTCTCATTCATTGCACCATTCATTCCTTAGTTTTCTATACTCACTTCAATCGATTCCTTTCATCCCCATCATTCATATATATATATATATATATATATATATATATATATATATATATATATATATATATATATATATATATATATATATGACCTCATGGTAATTAATTAGTATGGTAAAGTACATTCTGTATTTTTAATTAGAAGAAAATGATAAGCATCTATTATTTATTAAACCTTGGGCTTATAAAAAATGAGCTAGTATAATGAAGTTCTTGCTCTGAGCATCTTCTTTCTGGTAGAATTGTTCTAAGCATCTACAGCTTCAAGTATTTAATATGATGGTTTTACAGTTAATACGTGCTTGCTATGTGGCAGGAAAAAAAAAATTGTGCAGTTAAAAGTCACCTAAAAATAATCTTTTGGACTAGCTACAAGATAAATCCTCTGTTTGAAGTCTGGAAAGAATTCTGAGCAGCGTTCTTATCGAGACCCGATCACCTCAATTTAAACTCCAATTCTTCAATTACGGCACGATTGAGTATCCCAAGAGCAGCTGTTGTCTCATTTTGAAATAAAATATTTGGGGTTAGAATTTTTGCTACAAGTAGTTTTCGTAAACTTGAGAAGTTTATGCATTATGTGGGGCTAAGAAGGTTCAATTATTACGAGCAACAAGGTTGTTTAACCATGAGCTTGCAGACGCTTTCAACACAAAAACGCGAGCATCCTTGCTGCCTTGATGGTTTTAACAGCATATCATAAAGGTAATATGCAGCTTAATGCAACGAGGTTCTCGCCATTATGAGATTTGAGAAGAGTTAGATGTAAGAAGCTTACTCTTTATGTTTCAAATCGATAACCTCCACGTCATAATAGAACAACCTTACCATTGCGCGCCAAGACTTCTCCTATAAAAGTAATATGCATCCCTGCTATTCCAAAGTAGTAGAAGGTTTATCGACTTTACAACTAATCTTCCACTCAGACCACCATATCCTCTTCTCAGCCATAGCCTATTTTTTCCCATTTTTATCAATATATTCTGATACCTTTGCATCACCATCCCCCACATTTTGCAAATAAAACTCCTAAAAACAAGAAGCCAAAATGGGCCATATCCCACAATATGGACTGCATAGAGAGACAATCCCACAAAAGCCCTCATGACATTCTTAAAGTAACAATCAACATCTTAAGGACTAAAGCTTTCAGGTATAACATCAGCCAGCACAACGAAAATACTAAATTAATGGTTTAAGCACAGGCAACAAGATTGTTATGGACAATGCACTTGAACAAGCAATGCAGTTCCTCTGTTTATATAAAATAGACAAACATGGAGCATATAACATCACAGCCAGGGACCACTTGAGCCCTTGCCATCCATTCAAAAACAAAGGCAGACAGTCTCATGCAAACCAGAGAGGGGGAAAAATAAAGATCAAATGAACGAGAAAGCTTCGGGGCATTTCAAGCAAGCCAGAACAGGCCCTATCATATCCAGGGAATGAATTCGATATTACTACTTTGCGAAATGGAAGTTTACAAGGAGCATGAATAAGATTGGAAGGCATAACAAGTGCAGGTTGAGGTTGCTTGGGTTGGATACTGATGCTCAGGGTTCGATGAAACACATCAAGTACAATATGCCCCTCATGGAATATAATGGCAGCTTCCCATGCACACCAACAAACAGGCATCATTAAAATAGAACGGAAGGGAAGAAGTGGAGCATCATTTCTAAGGAGAAAGCCTGATTCCAAGGAAGAGAAAGCCTGATTCCAAGGAAATATAAACCCACCACCATTTCCATTGCTCTGTATTTTTTTATTCTACGTGAATGATGATAGGAAAGCCTTTGAACACTTCTACAACAATATCATAGTCCCTAAAAGTAATGTAAGGCAGTGAAGGTCCCCATTCTACCAAGGGTCACGGAAAAGGTGGCTGGGGAGCAGGTTTTACCATGCATGATCGGTACTGAAGGGAAAAAAAAAGGCTGCATGGAAGCATCCCTACAATTTAAGAACTGAAACAGAGAATTTCTCCATGAGGCTTTCCAGATGAACAGTACATGGATTGACCTGTCAAAACCACGCCCCTTGGGAGAAGAAAACACCAGCAATCAAACAGAGGAACAGTGTGTTTTGGAGAGACCATGCGGTGACCTGGTTTATTGGGAGGGGGGCAAGTTGTGGACCACAAATTATTCTTGTGGATGGCAATGATCTCAACTGAGCACAAGATGAAAAGCCCAGCAAAAAGAAACAGTACAAACGGCCATTTCATCATGTGACCCCCCCCCCCCCCCCCCCCCCCCCCACCCCCGCCTGGGGTCAAAAACCACCAGAAAAGAACAGCCCAAGACATGCATGATCTATGAACCATTCAGAAGCTTTGACCTTTAGACGACCACTATACTGAGAGATAGCCTGTAGGTCACTTTGTCCTCACCACAGGAGCCCTTGGACTGGGTTTGGTGTACAGATTGGAACGACATTGAAATAAGAGAGAGAAGAGTTCATACTTTCTTTGCCTTTACGAAAAAAACACGAGGGAGTCTGTAAATAACATTTGCACACAGGAAACAGGGACCAAACCATAGCAGTTGCAAACAGCAAACCAACCATTTACATAAATAGGAATAACATGGCAGGCACACAGAGACTGAAGACACAATCTAATAAAAGCTTATGTCCCTAGGAAATCTTACGAAGCTAGTAGAAAGTCTTAGTGCATTTGAAACAGCCAACAACAGGATATAATAGATATATGACAGTTTCCAACTAAGACCCTTATAATCTTTTTGTTTTGAAAGGGGCCCTTACAGCAATCAGATTCGCTTGCATTTTCACTGGGGGGGTTGGCGATGGTGCTAATCACGGTTCTTGCACTTCTCCATGGCCCTTGGAGCTGCAGGGAAACAGATTGGCTTATTTCATTAGACAGATAAAATGAGCAGCAGTGGAGAAGATGGTATATGAGAAATTGAAGTCATTTAGAAAATCAGGTGTATGATGTTTCCACAACTCTGCAAATTTTAGTCTTCAGAATCTTGTGGAAGATATATAATTATTGTAGCAAGCACACGTCTGCTAAAAATAGATGGTCAGTTTAGGTGCTAGGTATGAAATCTATTAGAAGCAATTTGTAGACAGCTGGTATACACACTTGACAGTGCTGATCTTTTACCATCTAGCATATTCTCACAAAGATGATAGTATTTATAGGCTACTGCCATATAAAGCCTATATTTCAGTGCAAGAAATTCATAATAAATAATTATTAAGAATAATAAACAAAAATATAGTAAATATACCACATGGACTGCAGAGGTGGAAGAGATGATCAGCCACATAACAGATGTTTTCACTTCAAAGAGTGAACTGTTATCACTCATCAATTCATGAGAAGTAAACTCCAACAAGATCCATCAAAGTGTCAAACAGAACTATCAACCTGTGCTTATAATTGTGTGTTGGTGAGGTAGCTAAACGAACGAATTCACTAGGTTACCATCAAGTTGGATGACGTAGAAAGGCGAGAGGCACACTCAGGATGTCAAAGATGAAGGAATAAACGATGTTGTATTAGGTTTGAGAAACCAAAACCATAAATGCATGTATCTATGTATGTATGTATATAAAACAAATCAGCCACAGATTCTTTTGTTGACTTGCACTTACCAAGTCCAATTGCATCTGAACCCTTCATGATCCTCAGCCTTCTGCAAGAGTCAGTGAACATCCTGCAATTACAAAACCATCGAGTACAGTTGTCAAGCAGCACTCCAATTATGCAGTATGCCATAAGTGGAAGGATAACAAAATTTACCATCCATTTTCCAAATTATGATGCCAAAACAAAATGAAGGGAAAAAAAGAATATCTTTTTTGATGAAGAAAAAAAAAATATCTTGAGTTAGGCAGAAGTACTGTCTGTAAAAATACATAATGATTTGCAATAGCCTAAACATACAATTTGCCTGCAAATAGCTTGCAGATAAAAAATGTAGTCAAGCTGCTGTGAACCGTGAGGAGACTGGCAAGTAGGGACTAGATTACTGGTATAAATTTGGCTAAATTATCTCGCATTAAAAAATTTACTTTTGATATGTTGATTGCTATCCGTGGTGCAATCACATATGCATTCTATTATATCGAGGATTTATAAAAGCCTATCATACATCTTTTCGTCTTTCTTCCTTGACTATACCTATATCCATAACATTCGCATAGGAATTAGTGGATATTAAACTTACTCCCATGGAACATCGCCAACAAGCATCCAATCTCCATCCTTGTCTTCATAAGTGAGCACATATTCAGATCCATTTAGAAGATCCATCAAGCGGCTCTCAGATAATCCATCTCTACACGGTATTCCATGAGAACCACATTGGCCTGAAATGCCACAGAAGACAAAGACAAGTAACTCCTCATGCCGGCACCAAATTAGAAGCTAGAAATATCACCTAAAAGGTTTAGGGGACTGCAAACAAAAATAATAATTGTGTCTACTTTTGGTTCACATCATACTTCTGCAATATTAATCTTGAATAGACAAATCATGTACTCGAATAATTTCCTTGTGAAAATATTTCCAGATATTTCCAATAATACGAGAATATGAAAAGTTTCAGAGTTTGCCGGATTTGAAGAATAAATTTGCTCTCTGTTTCTGAAATAAGAGAATAGGTGCGCTCTACCTAAATATTGTTTTTGCAGTATTCAAAAATTGTGGAAAGGAGAATATGTGTTTCTAAACTCCTGTAGATGTTTTCTGGGAGAAAGGTAAGACCATAAGTTAGACTATCCTAATAAGACTTCAAAAAGCAGTGCAATTCCACTACTTCAGATAAAACCAGCAAAATTTTCAAAATAAAGGACAAAAATAATACTGGAGCTACAGCATTGTCAAAAGTTGTCTATAAGTTTCTTCGAGGCATATTAAAGTAATAAAAAATGCATCTAGTGCAATAAATCTGTTTGCAACATTTTTTGCATCTGCGTCATGATCTATCATTCAGCCCGGTATAGCTGTAAGAGAAAAAAACAGATCGCATGTCTGAAGAAATTTGTCAAGCATGGAGCATACATCAAAATCATAGATATAATTCGATGAAGAAAATGAAAGCATAGCATTCAAGTCAAATTCATCAAGGTCTCAAAGAGGACAAAAAGAAAAAAAAATCCAAATGAAATGGGAAAAGGCCACAGGTTACCAATCGTAAAGCAGCTGAACATTTTTCCAAGTGCTGATGACAGCTCCTTATAGTTGTTGTAGGTTTTCAGGTCAACTTTCCTGAGGTAGGGGGCTCCATCCATGCTAACCTTGACATACAAACACCCAAATCCTTGTTTCCCTTCAACATCTTCTTTGTTCTTCAGCGGGTTAGTAGCCATCGTGTTCTTCCGATAACTACGGATTGGTGGCCAACCTACCACCTGTGCCCTGTTATATATTACATATACGATGATGGTCACAATTCCTTTTAAATTTACTAAAAGCCAGTATGTTTATGATTGTATCGTTAATGTGAAAATTTTGCCTTAGATGCATGAACTCCAAGCTAAGAGAAGGAAACTAATGGGGCAGAGAAGGCATAAGCAAGCCATGAAACTCAAGCCAAAAATTATAAGGAAACATTCCATAGCTTACATAACACCGAAATATCACTGAGAACAAAGCAGACAATACGATGATTGATCCGTGGATTTCATAAACAAAATAAAAGGAAAATCACAAAATCCATAAATTATAAACCCCTACTATGGAGATAGGACCATGAGAACATAAGATAGATAGAGTTCAAACCACACTCAGATCATCACAGACAAACAGCAAAAAAACAAAAAGGAACAACATCAAAGCACTGAAGAAATGACAAACTGTTTCAGCACCATGCACCAAGAAAAAAATAAAGAAAGAAAAGACAGAGAACTATAATCGGTAAAGACACAAAGAAGAGAAGAGTTGAAAAACGAAATAACAAACTCAAAACCATCAAAAGCTTCGGCAGAAATACAAGATTGTATCAATTCCCATGTTACCACAGAAAAACGCTTATAAGTATCATTCCTTCGGCAATGCAGAAACCAATCAAAAAGCATAATAAAATTCCAAAATTGTTTAAAAAAATACTTTTTGTTCAAAGGAACAACACTGAAGAACAAATCAAACCTACTTTCTTAAAAAAAAACAAAATATGGGAAACTGTAAGCATCCAAACAAAGACAGAGAGCTGCCAGAAATGTGGGTTAAAAATAAAAATAAAAGTCGCAACTTTCTCCTCCCAAATTCACAAAAAAGATACTTTGACGCACTTACTTTGCAGCAGGCGCGATCCCGCGGTCATTCCCACCAGAAGCCGGGGCCGTGGCCTTCTCCTGGCCGGCGGCCTTCGCGACGGCGTCCTTCCCGGCGGTCCCCTGGCCCGAATGCTGCCCTCCGACGCTACCCTCCCCTCTGGGAGAGAACAAGACGCCGCCTTTCCCCAATTCCCCATCCGATCCAGCCCCTCCAGCGAATCCCCACTTGCCAGCGGACCCATCGATCGCGTCCGAGAACCCCCTCTTGGCGCCCGACACGAAGCTCTTGGGGAGCAACCCGAGGGTGAGACCGACCTTCTCCTTCCGCTCGGGGGACTCCGAGCCGGGGAGGCCGAGCCTGAGCTCGGTCTCCATGAGGTTCAGCGCCGGCAGGTGGTGGTCATCGGCGTCCTCGGCGGCAGCCGAGGCGGACGAGGAGAGCTTGTCGGAGCTCTCCATGGAGGAGACCTCCGAGAGACCTATGTAATCATGCTCCAGTGGCGGTGACATTAACAACTCTCTCTAAGAGATCCCAACCAACATTAAGAACAGACTCAACGAGAGGAGAAGAAGGGAGAAAAAAATCCAAGAGATAAAAAAGAGAGGCCTTTGGGTTGGGTTTTGATGAGAGAACCTTCCTTCGATAGCGTCTCTCCCTCTCTTTTATATTGAGTAGTAATTATATCGTGTCAAATATATTGGCAGTAATTAGTAAATAGTAACAACAAAAGGCTTCACCTTCGCCTCACTCCCTCTATTTTTTATCTCTTTTTTTGGTTCCTGGGGTAATATTTTTTAGTTTGGGAGGGGAAGGTGGTGAGGGAGAGGGTGGACCGGTTGAGTGGTAAAGAAAGAGGATAAAAAGAAAGTAGGGGGAAAAAAGAGAAAATAGCAAAAAGGAGGAATTACTTTTTGTATGTGATAAAAAAATATTTCTCCTTTTCGAGCAATCCAACACCGACAATTGACTGAGAGAGTCCCGGCCGTGTCTCAGGGAATGTTATCAAATTATTTTATAATATTTCCTTTTTTGCCTGATTTAGTATTTATCTTTATTTTTTATTTTAAAAAAGTTGGCGATACCGTGCACCAATGGCGTGAAGGGGCTACCGGGTGGAGAGGGAGAGAGAGAGAAGAGGGATGTGACTGGAAAAGGATATTGATACGTATCTGCAGGAATGGTATCGGAGAGAGAGTGAAGAGAAAAAAAAAATTAAAAAAAAATAATATATATATATATATATATATATATATATATATATACTTGATGAAAAGATTAGGAAGGGTAGAATATTAGTGAAAAGAAAGTAATAGATAGGAGGAGATCTCAGAACCAACCTAATATTCCATCAGAATTTGTCTAATTGATCTATTCGAGTTCGGATATGGGAATGGATTAGGTACCATGAGATTTTTGCTTCTCTTTTACTACGATTTAAGATGGGAGAGAAGATCTGATGTAGATAAAGCGTAAGATACATGCATGATGCTTTTTTCTTAGCAAAAACACATAAAAAAGTTTGGGCTTTGAGATTTCCACTTCTAAACTACTTACTTTATTTTTCTCGAAGATGAAAAAATATACTATTTGAAATATAATTTTGATCAAAAGAAGTGCATATGCATTACTATGATTAAAAAATTAAATTCTTTCTATAACCAAAATAGTTGTGGAAACACTAATTATATTTTTTTATGAACGTATATCTTATTTACTATGTTTCTTTTTTTCTATACTTTTAATATAAAATTTCAATAATATTATTCTATTTTGGTGACCTTAGCCTCCACCATCTTTAGTTAGGGCATGTGGACTAAGTTGAAGGCTAATATAACTTTGGACTCGAATCAACCCATATTTTAGAACCAGTAGCTTCACTTCTACTCTCAACTTTTCAAAAACATTGCAAAGAAATACTTGGATACAATGGCCATGATAGAACTTCATTTCCAATTGATGCATGAAAACATTAACGAAAAAAATATTACATAAAATTTTAATTAATTATGAAAGAGAATTGTGCGGTTAGTTAAAATTATTTTAAAAATGCAATAATCGTTCAACAAATATCTAGTTGACTTGACGAGCTAAAACTTAGCATCCTAACATAGGGTTAGAAAAAACTCTCCTAAACTTAGATGCTTAGTAATTATAAAATGCAGATAGCACCTTTCCACTCTTAGAAGCTTGGCAACATGCAAATAATAGGAAGTGATTGCAGTGAAAAGAGATATGCATGCTTGTTCTAAGAAAAGACTAAGATTGGCTTAAATAATTTATGTTGCATGAGAATGCACATGCCAGTGAGGCATGACAAGATATTTGATTAGGAATGCTATAGAGCATAAAGTCATCAAACTTTTTCTCTTTTTGCTTGTTCTCTCTTCATTCATGCTAAAGAATATTTTTATCATTTTTCTATTAAAAAAATTATGCCAACTTGCTCTGATGCACAGCATATATTGCAACGTAAGAAAGTATACAGATTCAGAACAACCAAGCTAATTTTCACAAAAAAAATACCACCAGATTAAACATCGCACATGATGCCATCAATATATAAATATTTTCTATTCTCTAGATTAAAAACCAAGTTTTGACGCTCATTTTTTTTCATATTAACAATATATTTTTTTAATTGTCACGTTTTTGTTTCTCTCCCTCTTTTCTCGCACGATTGCACCCTCTCGACCGTCACCTGTCATTTAAAACATTCCCCAAGAACGAAAGACCCGAATCAAACGGCTCGCGAACCAACAGCTGCCCCTTCGGTCCATCCAGATATTGCCACGTCAGCATTTCCGTTTTAAGCACCAAGCCCTCTTTGGCTAGAGGGGGACCACGAAACGAACTGCCCTGATTCCGCGGCACGCGTCCGGAAGAACAAATTGATCAGCCCCGTACACGGCCGCCCGGCAACGGCGACCGGCCACCGCCGGCGCCTCCGGCACAGCGACAGCGCTGGGGGAGCCGGCAATCGGCGCCTGCCGACACGTACTACCGACATAGACTACGACCGCTCCCTTTTCTTTATCTAGAAAAAATAAAAAACCAATTTATCCTACAATCTATAAATTATATAAGTCTGATCTGATTAGGAAATTTTTCTGTCTTCAAAATATCTCTGTTCTAGATTCCTCCTGTAATATTTTAAATATTTAAAATTTTTTCATGTTTTCTACTGTCAAAATACTTCTCTCCCGGAATAGATCTACATTATTTTATTCTAAATTAATCCTTTTTATAAAAAAATAAATGTCCCTCTAATGACCCAGCACTAGTGGTGGCAAAATATATAGATTGATTTCTCATTGTGGCTGTGAGATTCAGATAGCAAGGAAAAAGTTAACTTAATTTGGAAGATTTTGTAAGGGTGCATTGCCTCGCGCGCATAATTAAATAAATAATGATCTCACTATTTGATAACTCCAAAATTGGCTCAAGTGTTCTGAGTTCGAGAGCATGCTTCGTTTTGAAACAATTTATTTTAATTAAGATCGAATGAAACCCTAAAATAAGAAAAGTAAATAATGCTGCCATTGCAGGGACAAACAATAAGCATTGATCTCATTTTTATACCCATCTTGATCATGCTTTGCCTAATCATTCTTTCGAAAAAATAAAAAAGATAATTTTAATTAAGGTCGGCTAAAATTATGTGATACAAGAAAGGAACAAAGCCATGATAGTGGCGTCAAGCAATACATAGTCATATTATCTTTTTCTTTGCCATTTTGATTAATTGATTCCTTAAAAGATGAAGAGAGTGAAAGAATATCCTACAACTCAGCACAAAATATGAAAAAACAAAAAGAAGAAAAAAAGAGTGAGAGGCCTATATCATTTTCATACACATTTTTTCCATCATCACCATTTAAATTAAATTGAAATATAGCCTCATCCCATACATAGGTAACATTGCATATATTTGGCTCTTTCTAAATCATACAGTGATGGGAGCGTCATGCTTTAAACTTCAATCTTTTCAGCAACTATCCAAGTTAAATCATGGTATGTTCAAACCCTTCACTTTCCCTTTTTTTTTTTTTGAAAAAAAAGGCCTCTGCACCTCTCTAAAGAAAACAATAGTTATTATTCGGTCTTGAAAAGTGGCACCAAATTAAAGGAGAATTAATTTAGTTCCTTTAAACATTTATTATGTTTCTCAAGTTAATGCTGTATATTACTGCAATGGTCAAAATTTGTACCATGGACTTATAGAGAATAATTATAGATGTAAATTTTGTTGTTAGAAGATATATTATTATGTTTATACTCCAAATTCACATATAATTATCATAGCTAGTTAGTTAATAAATGTAGTCTTTATGGGAGGAGAAGTGGAGCGGGGGCGCAGTCCACGTGCGGCCCAAGTCCGGGGGACAGGACGCGGGGTACAAACCTCGTTTTCAAAATAGCGAGGGGGATGACAGCCGCACCTACGGCTCCTGCGTGCCGAGGCGGTGGGGCCCGGGGCTAGAGTTGGACGCCGGGAATGCCCGTTGGTGGCGGACGGCGGGTGGGTCCTCCTGTGGGTTAAAATCCCGGTGCACCAGGTCTGATAAAATCGGCACCCCGCCGCGGCAAAGCCCTTTCGCTTTTCTTTTTTTTTTTTTAAATTTTCTATTTTGGGAGAAATAGAACAGCTCAAAATATGGGCACCAAAACGAATATTAAAAACTGTACATTTACATCCAGAGATAAACAGAACTGCCAACTGGATCGTCTTCTATGCTGCATATTATTTTGAAAAAAAATTTTGGACTCAGCATACTACTATTCTTTTTTCACTGAGTTGGCTTCTCTCTTGACATTGTTGGTTGTGCTCATGCGAGATTAGTGTGAGCAATCGATGTACCAAAAATACCGAAGATCCATTACAAATTATGTCCTCTCATTCGCCAAAGAATCCACAAATATGGGCCCGATGTCCGACCATGAGGCCGACTTGAGGAGGGAAAATAACAGGGATGGGCGAACTTGTGGCAATCTTGTAAAAATATGGAGTTAATTCGCAGGCTTCCTAGTTGACCGATCAAGATCGTGGGATGAAATTTGAAGGGTCTGGATGTACATAGGGAAACGAGATGGTGTTTAAACTTGAGAGAAGCCTAATCGGGCTCGTAGGATATGGATTATTTTAAGTACGCCAGCCAGCTACATAATATTATCTTAATTAGTGTAGTTTTGTTTATAGGAAGCACACTCACCACCACGCCGAGAAATCATAGATCCGAGTCTTTTTAATTAAGTGGATTGTATATTTTATATATCTTTAGATGTAACCTTTTTGATTAAGGGTGTATAATATGGCACGTTGCAAAAAAAGCTCCGCTTTAAACCCAACATAACCTCGATTAAAGCTCATGAATGTCGCTTACCGCCGGTACATGTATCCAATCAAGCGGCTGACCTGTACGGCAGTGTGGTGCATCATCAGAATGGGCCCTTTGCGTGTACTTTATGATCTTCGCTAGTGGCATTGGGAGTAGGGTTTGGTGAGGCGATTAAAAAAAATTAAAAAAGAAAAGCCCGACCTGACCTGATTCTACTTAGATTAGATTTGGATCGAGAATATTTTTTAGTTAGCATCATGGGTATCAATCAAAGTTTTTCTTTCAAAAATTAAATGGGCCCAATATGGATAAAGATTTAATCTAACTCGGATCATAATTAAGAATAGGATTTTATTTGGATCAAAATAAATTGATTCATGATTTTGGATATATTTTTTTTTGAATATCTATTTTTTCAGCATAAGTTGTTTAAATTACTTCAGAAATTAGTTGGTAAGAATTATAAGAACCGTATTTAATGGATTAGGTTAGGTCTAATGAAAAATTGAGTTAGGATTAAGTAGATGATTCGAAATGACCAATAAGTGCAGTTGAGAGATTTTAATCTTCTCTCAAGTTGGGTTAGGTATCAATCAAAATTTTGTGCTAATTTTATTTGACTCGAACTCTGACTTGATTCAACCCATTTCAACTTCTAATTGGAGGTTGCTAACTCGTCTTTTTAGGAAAGAGAACATACCATAATCTAGATTATTGTTAAATCACTAAGTTGCTCTTTGAGATATGTCAATCCATTCATATACAGTATCTATCTTAAGAATAAAACTAGTAAAAATTATGACACAATATATATAAATGAAATGAGTTTCAAAAGTAGCTAAAAAACCACTCCATAAAAGGAGCCAAGAGTTACATCTCCCCTTGAAAAATACAACAAATATGTTTAGAGGTCTTGCAAATGGTATTGATGGTTGCTAAAACATAAATAACAAGCATAATTTAAACCTAGATAACTTGGAATGACGAAAGAAGTGTTGTATATTTGTAATCCAAGCATCCAATTGTATTGGAACTCAATGGCAGGTGCTCCATCTAATTATGGTCCAAGACAACAACAAAGATGAGAGAACAAGCTATTGAGTTCAAAACCGAACGACTAACGTATACAATCACCCCTCGATCTACAAAAAGACTAGATTACAAGCGAATCCCGAGGTTAGACTCTCAATATTCCAATAAGGACTCAACTAGCTAGAAGAAGATCGAATCAAGAATAAATTCATCATCGGATGGGAGCCAAGACAAGCATTATAGCTAGTTCCAAGCCTAGTAAAAATAAGATACAGTCAACTCATAGGAAATCCAAAGTTTAATATGTCTAATATTCGATTAATCCAAAAAGGCTTAACAATCAACTCAATAAACCTACACCTTCAAATATATTCCACTAAATAGAACAATAATAACTAACCTACAGTAAGAATGTGAATCAATCGCTCACTTTCTTGTGAAGATACAGTCGACACAGTGAGGCTCTATAAGCCACCCAACTTTGGCGGCCTTTTACGCATCACATAACTTGAACACGTGACAAGCGTTATGATGCTAATTGGCAGGTAAAACTTTAGCACTTCCACTTCACCTCGAGACAGGGGGAGACAAGGTACAATTGGGAGCTATCACAGCTACGAAGCTGCTCCTCTTGGGGGCCCCACCTCCAAAACCTCAAGCTTGTGGTGGATTCACACGCACCGGAACGAACTCGTCCTACGTGGCCCCCAAGGGGCCTTGACAGCTCCATCGAAAGGAAGGGGGCCTTAGGCGTAGGTTGTGGGGGTGGGCGCGGGGCCCACCCAGGCTCTCCCCGGGGAAAATGGTGGGTCCCGCATGGCGTTATGGTGGGTGGGTCCGACCGCACTCGCCCGTGCTCGTCTCCCCTCCTTTGTTCCCAACTGATGCTCCCTGCCCTCCCGTGGGCCCACCACTGTCCCCCCACCCGACATACACTGGGCCCCACTCGATAATCTCCGCATCTCTCTCTCTCCTTCTCCCCCTCGACGCTCACGAGTCCCACGGGAAGCGGCAAATGCCCCTAGCCGTCAGTGAAATTACGAAACGCGCCATTGATGACCGTTACGGGGTAGAATTACCCCGATACGTTGAGCCGGCGGATCTTAACCCGGATGCTAGGAAACGGATTCGGTTGCCGGGAGGGTATTTTCGTCATTTGCTAAGTTTGCAGGACTTCCACGTGAGCCGAGATCCCGTCACCGTTCTGTCAGTGTGTGTGGATATGCGGCATCGTTTTAGTTTGTTTCAAGTTTATTTAAATGGACTTCGAACTGAAGGGACGGGAGGCTTTTTTTTTTTTTTTCCCTTTTTTTTTTCTTTTTTCTTCTTAATTCGGCTGGCTGCACTTAAATGAACATGCGGCATTGTTTTAGTTTGTTTCACGTTTATTTGGTTGGACTTCAAACCAAAAGGACGAGAGGCTGCTCCTCCATTGCTCCATCATTTTTTTTCCGCTTAATTTTACTGGCTGCATTTACAGTAGTATGAGCAGCCGTTTGTACCAACAAAAAAAAAAAGAAAAAAAGAAAAGGGGAGCATAAGCATGGTAACATTGGTGCGAATCAAACAAGTAATTATTGATTTGGAGACATGCTGAAAAGAAAATGGCATAACAGAACTCCAAGGTCTCCGATGATCTATTGGAGGAACGGTCACGATAGGAAGGACTGACATGTAGCATGTAATTGGGGTTGAGTATGATCATTTCGATCCGAAGAAATGGTAATCATGAGAAGATTAGGACTATTGGTGATCCCCAAAGTGGAATAGTTTGGGTAGTGAATCTTAGGTGGAAGGGGGCCGCCTTGTAGGTAGTTTGTAGAACAAAGTGATTACAAGTCCACCTCAACTCGCCCCTTTGGTTTGCATTGGAGTCAAATTGGAGCCCATACCATGGTAGCAGTGGGCTTGCTTTTGGGACCGACGGAGATGGGTTTTTCTTTCTTCCCTGTGGCTGATGCGATAGGGTGGGGCAAAGATTTTTTTTTTTGCAGTGTTTATTAACAGTTCTCACGACACGGGTAATGAATACCATCTTGATGTATCCCATATATGCGTTGAACCAAAGGGGCAGGGCTCTGCCGTTGTCTCCTTCGGTTTTCAACAGTCAATGTTACAGTCTTGGGCATTCAGTTGCACCTTCTCCAGTCCAGCCATGGTAGAGAAGGAAGTTATCATGGTCCGCAAAACTCCTCATATAGAGGCAGAGCCATCCATCTTCTCTTGTTAGCTTCATCTCAATCACAATGCACATGAATTCAGGTGATTAGCACAAGATAAATTTAGACATGATAGAGAAGTAGATGAAAAGAATTTTGTAAGAATTTGCTCAGAGAAATAAGAAGGAAAAGACAGATATGTAAACTTTGTAATTGACATTATGTGATTTTATATAGCATGCATGCATGTTTAGCCCTAGTTTATTGGATAGCTGCACTATGACAAAGGGGATGAGACTCAACCTTATCTTATTGTCATAGGGTCAAATTTTGTAGTTTTGGATGGCATTACAAACAATCATTTGCTTGCGGAAAGCTGCATATATAATGGTTTAAATGGTGTTTTCTTTTTCCGGTTATCTATGGTTATTGTTGATAAACTCTGCAAGGCTGAATGATACAAAACGGACTCGATTTGTCACCACTCACCTCCTAAAGTATCATCATATATACTGTATGCTAACGTTAGAAATACAGTAGCCATCTGCCTATTTCTTGAGAAAAATAGAGAAGGTTATCATATTTCTGACACCACGCTCGAAGTCGAAATACCTTGGCTTCTTGCAGGACCTATGGACATGGACGCAGCTACCGGCGGGAATTTAGGGGCACAGCGGCAGCGGCAGCGGCAGCAAGCATCCCTTCACCCTCATGGGCCATCCTCTGCAGTCTGGCCAGAGGCAGCATACAGCCCTGTCTGTAGTTGGGGAGGGGCCACCATTCACACTCCTCCCATTCTCTAGGGCCTGGTTGCATGCCACGCCCCCAACCCAACTAAGAATTCGTTTAATTTGTGGAAATTTTGTTTTTTACTAAAATATTTTTTTTAGAAAACTGATGCTTGAGTACATGATTTTTGACAAAATTATTTTTGGATGTTTGATTAATCATGAGATTTTTTTTGAAAATTTGTGTTAGTAAAGAAAAATATCTCACCCAATTCCATCTAAAAGCTTAAGAACAGTTTTAGTACAATAATAATAAAAAAAAACTAATTCTTGGCCGATCAAAACTAATTTTTCTCATTATCTCATAAAATATAAAAATTTTATTTTTATAGAAAAATTATTTTTATATCTTTTTTATTTGAAAACTCCAATCATAGATTTTTTTTTTTTATTTTTTTGTTGATCATACATTTTTCTTCTTTTCGTGAACCAAATGAGTCCTCAGATGACTAGGTCTTTTTCTTGTGCCGACGAGATACTGATTCATTTCGAGGTGGCCATCATAACGATATAGTAGTCATGTCACATATATTAACAATGAAAATTTAAATGACAGCCATCACATTATAATGATTAATGATCCTTATAAAACGGAAATAACTGCAGTTATCGACTTATCATGCATTATATATCAAGATCAGAACATCGGGATGCCAGGTGGAAAAGAATTCTTTTACTCACCGAAGGTGATTACAGCAGAAAAAACAGTGTTATTCCACCGCTATCATCCATTATTTTATTCCTGAATAAATCCTAAAAATGTCTGCACCGCAGCATAACAATGATGCTATTTGGGGATATCCGGGTTAGCGAAAGCTTTAATGGTGCTCGATCCATGTTAGTTGGGTGGGCTCGAGGTAGGACCGCACATGGACTTGAACAGGGCACATACCTCCATGGAGGTGGAGGCAGCATCACACCACATGGCTTGCGAGGGAATTCAAAGGTGAGGGAGGTAGTGGTAGGCCTCCATGGTGTTCCTATAAATGGCATGCATTGATTAGAATTTAGACACCAGAAGCACTGATTAGAATTTGGAACCCAGAAGTCCAAAAGAATCTGACACCCAAAAGCAGCAAAGCACCAAGAGACTCGACCCCCAGTCCATAATTTTCGACATGCAGCTCAGTTTGAAGTGCTTTTTCTTTTAGTTGTGGCCGACGACGTCTCACATCTGCTGCTATAATCGGCGTGGCTGCCCGATCGTCTGCAGAGCATGTCGCACCGCGTTCAGAATCCAACCACCATGAATTCCCCCTCTACTTCAGCTGGTTCATATGCTTCTATGTTTCTTGATTCTACTGGTTGCATTTATGCTAAAGTAGTGTGAACAACCGTTATACCAAAAAAAAAAAAAAACATAATGGCAAATGAGGTGCCCCCCACCCCATCCATGGCACCTTGGTCATAAGAAGAGCCAATCACTTCCAATGCCGCGTGCTTTGATTTGAGGTGGTGGGGCATGTAGGCCCGCCACCAGATGAGGAAAAGATGCCAACTTCCAACAGGTAACATCCATAGAGAACCCAGAGCTTTAAAAATTTGATGGCAGCATCCGGTGGAAGCCTCCCGCCTGACTCTGAAAAGGCTTCCGAGGGCAGCTCTGGGGAAACACGGATTGAAAGAGCACCCCCCTCGCCCGTGAGTCGTAGCTGGCGGTCATGGCCGGAATCCCTTCGGTTTTGAAAGGAGATTGTGGGGTGAGAAAGGGGATCATCATAAATGTCGTCACCAGAGAGGCTTGAGCTTCACCTTAAGTCTAGAGTCACTTGCAAGCCAAGTTCCAGATTTAACGTCACAATACAGATACTGGGTTGCAGAGGGCCTGTCGAGCATTGTTTTACCAGGGTACAAAGAAGTTGCTGTCAGCAAAATCTGAGGCTTCTGTGGGTTTTTGGTGACCCTGCCATCTAAAAAATAGAAACAAATCCATACCGAGACTCGCACAGAAATGTAAAAAGCGCCTGTTGCCAAATACTACGTACGAATGTCGTCGGTAATACAATTGTGTTGAGGAAGTATAACAAAATTAACCAAAAACAGGGCCTATGATGACCAAACGTACACAAATACTACAATGCAAATAGGAGGATGCTTTCACCTCCATTTCTCTCTCAGCTCCTTTTTCTCAGATAAGATCCATGTTGCGAAAATAGCAGCAACTAGCGCGACAATCGTGATGAGAAGAAGTGCGTAGCTAAAATCTTCTGTAAGCGAATCATAGGTTCTTGATGGGGCAATCCTGGTGAAAAAGATATCAACTCCATACGAGAAAACAAGTGTGGTGGATTCCAATCGGGCGGGGATTGTCACTATGCCTCGCAGACCTTCCACTTGAAGAGCGTGTGTCACGTAGGCCTGTAAATAACAATTGTTTCATCAGCATTAAACTTCTGTTAAACCTACAGCTCGTAAATACACAATACTACAGCATCACCAGTAACATACCACTCCAAGAACAAAACGAACAAGGACTAAAAGGATAGGCCTAAAATATTCAACAGATCACCAAGCAGAAAAAGGACTAAAAGGAAATCATCTAATGATGAAGTATATTAGGAAAGACCTAAAATATGCTAATTTTCTTCCTACCCTGCTTTCCCTTGATGTCAAAGAACAAGGCTGTTTGCATTATCAATATAGCTTTTTTACTCTGGCCCTCCAATCCGGGGCATGCTAATGATTGCTTCATTTTTATTTTCAACTATAATTTCAATTGTGCCCAATGTCCAGGTGATGGTGATGAATGATCCCTAAAAGTGAACCTATCAGTGGACTCAACAACATGCTCCTGTGACCCAATGTCCCATATCTTGATTGCATCAAATATGCCTTGCAGTGCCATAATGTACCATATAATACTATGTCAAAGCTTGCTTCCTGTGTTACCATGATCTGTAAGGAGCATATTCTTCAATACAAAGTACGCACAGTGATATCCTAGTAGGGAACAAACTTCTATTCAACCAAAGCTCTCTGAAATGTAATTTTTCGTTCAAGTAGGTTCCATCTTCCCTTTTCCTGAAAAAGAGCCCGAAGGCTGTGTACTACAGAGAGAAATTAGGTTCTAGAATCCCTACAAGACACACAAGATCCCTAGAAAAGAGCACTCACATTTCCTGCTTGACAAGTCATTCCTCATCAAACCAATGAATCTGGGTAGCCAATGCATATCCTGGAGATGTGTCATTCTCATGCTTCAAATTGTGTTAGTGACGGACTGATGGCAAATCCCATCCAGAAGTAGGACTGCAGAAGAACTGAGCTATATATAAAGAGCTCAGGCTCGGCTCATTAAGTGTTCTGTTCAAGTTTGTCTACTCAGAAAACAAGCCAGATATAGTCCAAACTTCAATGCTTGGCTTACTAAATAGTCAGGCTTGAGCAGTAGTTGGCTTGTAAAATTTAGGCTTAGGCTCGGCTCAAAAGAGAGCTTGTTTAGGTGGCTTGTGAGTGACCAGCTTTAAACCTAACATGAACACTACTATTGGTGTCTTATTTTTGGCAGATATAGCTATGGGAAAGAGGGGTTTGTGATGATACCTAAAAGACCAAATACATGTTTTGCACCTAATGCTGTAGATTCAATTTGCTTGAATCTTGAACAAAACCATTTAAACCTATCAAAGTCTTTCTCCTCGCACATCTTTCATGTTTCTTATAAGAAAACAGATGAATATTGAATGAGTCATCACTAACATGCCAAGAAAGATCTTAGTAACTGCAAACAAGTGAAAATGCCTATTCCCCACCTTTCAGCTTATGAACACCCGCAAACAATGTTCTCATACATTATCCAGTCTACTTCAGGCCAACTTCCGAGTCTTCTTTATGTAGAATTATCCTCTCTAACCACCTCCATCCAAATTTTCCATGGTACTACCTTAGGAATTTAGACTGTCTTCCTACAGCTGCCTCCTTTGATCTTGATTGCAATTTGTAAATCACTGACTGCTACTCGATAATTTAACTCTTAACACTTCACTTTCTATTTGTTTCACCCCTGGTTTCCTATAATTTTATCTTTTCTTAGTACCATTGTACCGAACTGTTCTCATGTCTATAAAGTTCCTTTGTGGATAATTCTTTCTTTATCAGACAACATCTTTACTGCACCAGTGGTGGATAATTCTTTCATTATCACAAAATTTAACAAATTTGTGCCAGTTCGAACCTTGTGAAAAAGTTCCATCAACTGGCTAAAAACGAAAATCACCTTAATGATTGAAGTTTACATCATAAATCTGAAATGGTTGGTCGAATTTTGAATAAAGTTCGTCTGATCCCCTCTCCAATAACTTCATCGAGCAACTCATGAATAAAATCCTAAAGTTGGTGCAGTCTTGTCCACACCTTTCTTCTTAGAAATTTGAGTGATTATACATCTGAAAAAAAGAAAAAGAAAAACAAAGGCACTTTCCTCATTATCTAATTCTCACTAGCTGTTTAAGAAAAGCAACCTGTTTCTGCCATGATTTTCTGAAGTTCCGTTATACAACACAGTCCAAACACATTAGTGTTTGCATATATTTCCCCTCAAAGATGTATCAATTTTAGCTATCATAGTTCCGATTGATTGGCATTTTCCCTTTATAACTATCCATAGACTTCATTCATCAACTTCAGGAACCATGATGCTCGTAAAATTTGTCACCAATATGGTTATATCCTCACCCATTATGTACCCCTCATATGTCGTTTCTCCAGTAATCCAGTAATCCTTTTCATGGGTAACTAAAATGGAAAATTGTTAATCACGTCTTTGCTCTCCCACAATAATCCATCATTCATTAAACAAGAAGGGGGGTGTTCGGATGCTGGAAGATCTTATCAGCCTCATAAGATCTTTCCAGCTGCATTTCCTTTAACTCTTATGTGGAAACTTGAACTAACTTGAGAAGATTGAGCAGCCAGTGAGCACAGCTTATCCCTGTTTTTTAGGGATGAGATAAAACACCATGGAGAAATGATTAATCATCACCAAAATACCGGGATTAGCTGTATTTGTGGCTGCCCCATCTCTTTGAAATGGCACACTTGCTATGTAATTTTAGAAGTATGAACCATCGCCGGAAGATCTTCCGACATCCAAGGACCCCCGAAATAAAATGAAATAGCCACTTCAATGAATTCTTAAAAAAGACATCATCTCTCAGGAAATTGTTGGCCATATGTTGCGCTAAAGGATGACTTGACATAAAATGCCAGCTCAGCAGAGAGATCACCTAAGTTTTGCAGTTAAATTTGTGAGCGAATGACTTCGCAAAATCCATCACTAAAGTTCTAAAAGACCACTAACCACGCAACTTGAAGTACAAATTTATTGTGTTAAATAAAGGCAAACACAACTTCCTTCAGTAGAAACAAGACGTTGAAGTTCATAAAACAATTCAAACTTTTCTTGAATATAAATTTAAAAGTTATGTTTTTCCATGTTTTGATATCAAAATTGATAGAAATAGTTGATAAAAATATATTTTGCATGCTAAACTACAGGTAAATTTACCATATAAGATGTTTATAACAAATGAGAATGCAATTCTTATTATACTAACCAAACCAATCATGATAATCAATATGAACCAGAATGTATATAGCAAGAAAAAATGTAAGAAATGACCTGAGGGATGATTGGCAAAGAATCTGTCAGTGGTATAATTCCCTCTTCCTTTTCTGATTGTGTGAGAGTGACATTTCGACGAGGATCAAGAAAACGCTTATCCAGTGCCAAGACCTGAATTAAGAAATGTTTAACTGAATGTAAAATATCAAGTAGCATTTGAATATAATGTTAAAAAATCTATCAATGTTGTAATAAAGGAATCTTTATTAAAAAAACTGTAGCAGAACCTAAGATTTTGATGAATAAAAGCTTCATATCTATCAAGCTACAAAATTGTGCATTTATGAAAAGGCTTCACAAATTTTTACTAAATGCAGATGTAAATAGCAGTAGAAAGAATTTATAAAACCTCATTACCACATTCAGCACCTCTACCTCCCCTATGTCCCCTCTTTCTTATCTCGAAACCCCTCCCCTTCCTCCCCCCTTATAGGCACGGCACTAAGAATTGGATGCCTAAGGAGGATTACAGCCTAGCCCTAGGTCCACTAGGCGGGCCTGGGCTAGTCTCAAACCTGGGGAGTGATGGTTGGGTTGAGTTCATGTTAAAAGATATTGGCCCAACATCATGTCCAACCTGACCAGGCTCAGGCCAGCCAGTTGGCCCCATACTCTGAGCTTAGGCCCAATCTAAACCCAGCATGGCCCTATGAAGACCTAGGTCCTAGGTCTAGATGGAATGCATTTGACATAGGGTCTCTAGTAGATTTGTAAGGCAAGGGATAAAATCACAAGGTGTAGAATTTATAGGCTGAGATGAAATTTTCAGTTAAGTCTTACAAGAGTAGGTCAAGGGCTTGTTTCTATGGCCGACTAACTTACTTGATATCCTCTATGCAAGTTGTTGGTGTGCAGAGACAAGGTCAAGGATAAGGAAGTTGAAGGGTTTTTAAGAACTCACTGATCTTGCAATTCCAAGATTTTGGGTACTATAAATCACTTTTTTAGGTGGATTCTAATGTCTAGAGAACTTCAGATGAAGGGATCAATGACCTTCACCAATTCTTCCCTCACCTCTCCCAGACCTTCTCTTCTTAGCAATTCCCACCTACACCATGGGATATCTAATGGATAAGGTGATCAAGCATTCAAAGAAGTCTAAGAGTATGAAATTCTGTATCAATGATAGGAATAGCTATGCAACTCGTAGATTAGGTCAAGTGTAGAGTAGATAGGCATAGTGGCTCTCTTGAAAATGATGAAAAGTGATACTTATAAATTGTGTGAAAAGGGATAGTTATGTTGAAGTCCGCCAAAAAGGATTAGGAATCAACACCTGTGGCACTATAGGGGGAAAATTCCAATATTTCATTTCAAGTTTGGTAGGCTTCAATATGCACCCTAAGATCAACATTTGTGGAATCAAACTATTCATAATCTTATCTTACCAGACTCGCTTTAGAAGCTTCCTATTTTCTACTCAAACTGGATATGTAACCTAATCCAATTGGTGGACTTGGATGACAACATCATACGACAAATTTACCAAACTAGATAAAGAGTTGAAGGCTTGAAGCCCCAATTAAATCATTCTCAGTATTATATGTTACAAATTAAGACTCCTTTAGACACTTTATACTTAAATAAGACATGTAACCCAATAAAATCGGCAAATTCCAATGACAACATAGAATATCATATGACACTAACCAAGTTGAATCAAGAATTCAAGCCCCTTTTATTTGTCATGTACATGTTTTTTATAAAAGAGAAAATGTGTTACTAAATTTTTTTCTTTATAATTGCTTGGATAGTTTCAACTAGCAAATGCTACAATGTTATCCCAGTTTGAGTGATTGACCAGTTTCAAAAATACCGGTTTGAATGCATAAGCACACTTCAAAAATTTTAACCATTCACATATATGTAAACTTCAAAGTTAGGAGCAAATCTTGTGAACTTGCTTGTTCACAGACATAGTACTGATGCATGTATTACTTAGTTGAGACATCACGATTGCATTAAAAGCCCGAAACTGATATAAAGTATGAATTTTCCTGCATGCCACAAGTTAAGCATTGGTAAATGAAAAAAACAGACTTCAGGAGACAACAAAAGCACAGAAATATTGTCAGACGTAGGTAATTTAAGGCACAAGCTAAATTTGAGTTTTGGACCAATTTTTATCATTCCGATTATTCTTAAAACAAGTGAAGAACACTGCAGTCATGGTTATATACTTCCTAACTAACCTGATCGCCTATAGTACCAATGAGAAGCTGCTTGGATGTTATGCCCTTGGCTGTTGCTGTAACTGCCATAGCCTTCACAGAATGGGTAAAAAAGTATGACTGGGATTTTACCATCACATCTGGCCGAGAATATGAAGAAACGGGCGATGTCAAGTTATGTTTGCCCAATACAAGCTTCCAAACATCTTTGTTATCCTGTGAGATTTCATTTCCATCAGACTTAATCTCAGACACAAGGATGTATAAATGTCAAGTTCTGACAAATAAAGAGAATAGAAATGCATATGAAGAAAAAATTTACTGCTCGAGATCGATCATAAATCTCAATGACAGACATCTCGTATCTGTGTGCCCTGAGATTGAAGTAGTGATAGACAACCCAGTTCTCACTCACAACCTTCAGAAAGAATGAAACAAAAGAATAGATCAGTCTTCATGCCCCTTTTTTAAATGAAATTGTTATGATGTATTTGTTTAGAAGTTTCTTTACATCAGCAGTTGTGCTAAAGTTAAAGATAGCTGAAATATTTATGACAACTGGCACCACTTACAGCATGGATAGGACCCTGTGCACCATGGTGAGTCACTCGATGTAGTATGCGGCCAGTGACGGCATCAATGAGATATGCAACTAACCAAGCTTCTTCTGGTGTCACAGATCCAATCTCTCCAGCAGCTTTAGGAGCAACGGTGGCAACAAAAAGTATATTTCTTGATACATACTTATACATTACGTCTTGATCTGCAATAACTTTCGCTTGGGTATGAACTACCTAGAAAACATTATAGCTTAACTTTTAATCCCACGACCTAGCATATTGTTTACTTGCTACTGATTAACAAAAGCAGGAGAATGTAGCAAGGAAGACATACCTCATTTATCTTTCTTGTTGCTGTTGTGGCAATTTTCTCAGACTCAGAAGGGAAAACAATAGACCACAACTCTTTAGTGTTAAAGCAGTACTCATCAGCTACATCGAGGTTGCATCCGCTTTGTAATGAATATCCTCTAATCATGTCTTTTCCTACTTCAATTGAATGCCGGTATATATTTGACATTTCACGAAGAAAAATGTTAACAGAATCACGAGTTCTTGGGTATAAATGAGCTTGGAGATTTGCATCTATGATAAGATGAAGTCGCTGCTCGGTTGAATCTGTCAAAGGCAATGGAATGACTTGAATTATAGAATGAGCAAGCTTTAGAGAGTTCCGCTCCTTCCCAGTGTAAGAATCAACAACAGAGAAAAAACCCAGTGCATCATGACTAGGTCCGCATCTGCCAACTACAAGAACAGATGGGTTCTCATGCATTGCATGATGATGAGGAACCTGCCACTGATAAATATTTAAGGCAGAAGGGTGTTCACAGGCTTCTGATCTATGAAGGGAAGGGAAAAAGAGAGACCAGATAATGCGCCCATCTCCAGTATGTAGTGCCAAAAGCTTTCCAGCTCTAGTTAGAACTATAATTAATTTTCTAAATCCATTGTGATCTCGAGTCATCTTATTTCTCTCAGAATTTTTTAGTCTCATTGCTTGAATGGCAGCTATTTCATCAGGGCTTGCAAGCAAGAGAGTCCCTTTAAGTTTCAGCGCATGCCCCTATTCACAAGTAAACAAAATAGTGACTCATAGTTAGCAAATCAAACAAGCAGGGTGGAAGTAATGATGCAAACTGCATTAGTAATTTTTAACAATGTTGATGATGATCAAAGCTTTTTCCCCTTTCTTATATGCCTACAATTGGTATGTTCCCAAATTTCAACTGTGTTGCATAATTTAAAAAAACATAGAGAATGAAAGATTCTTTATAACACGGAATGAAGACCATATTTCCTCAAGGACAAGCATCCAATCATAAATATATATAGATAAATTTGCAAAACAGGGCCAGAATTGTAAAGTTAAGTGTTTAAAAAAGTACTGGTTTATTGCAATGAAATAAAAAAGAAGATAATTAGATCATCTCTTTCTAAAACAATATGAAACAAATTACGTTCTGAACCTTTCAATCAAGGTTCGCTGTACCGGTCGGTACCGATCGGTACCGAGCGTACCGTACCCATACCGATGGATACCGGTATCGGTACACCAATGTCGGTACGGTCGGTACCGAGCGTACGGTACCGTACCGACACTCGGTATGCCTATACTAATGCGGCACCGGTACGGAGTTCGGTACCGGTACGGCGAACCTTGCTTTCAATAATACACGGTATATGGTTAATTGGAAATTAACCCAACTTTCGAGGCCTATATATTTATATATCTATATGTGTCTGTATTTATGTACATATCCATCTGTGTGTGTCTGTAAGTATGTATATCTATGTATGCAGATAAAGCATGCACACAAAAGTTATTATCTTCATAGCATCGCTTTCACTAAAATTAGAGGTAAAAACTATTTGGCCATATTCAAATGAAACCTTGCAAAAAAGTGTCTAATTCTCATGATGACTTCTTACATTTAGTCACCAATATCAATTTTGCTTGGTAAAGCATGCTTTGGCAAAACATGCATAGTCTGTCTTGTTGGCAATGAGTATCACTAATCAACAAGCTAATAGGCAAGCATATGTGAGATGAAGTTCAATACTAGGCACAATAAAATATCCAAACAAAAAAATGCTTTTGAAGCTTCAAGTTAGTTTACCATACATGCATTGCTCTAATTAAACCAAGTTTTGAGCTGATTAATTACAAGAGGGACATGGCGGAGCAAGGATTAAACTATCACATATCATGTTTGTGATACTGAGGGGCTGGCTGCCATAACATACCAACTATCATATATCATGCTTGTGATACTGAGGGGCTGGCTGCCATAACATACCAACACTTGGCACCCACTGGAAGAGAAAGATACATAGGTTTCAAAAATAGTCACAATCAGTACATCATGATATGGGAATCTATTCATTTTTTAATATACAGATCAATTTTAACCACTTCACATTATTGTACAGGCACATTAAAAGAAAATTAGTATTTATTTAGAGATTTACTATCACCAATCATCTTAAATATTTACATTGATCATTATTATATGTGAGCATTGCATGGTTGACATATTTTGTTATGCTAACTACAAAGAAAGAAAAATAGAATTATTCGGAGTAATAAGACTATTCCAATTATAATATTTGTGAAGAAAGAATTGCAATAAATGTAAAGAAGGAACATGATTATGCTTACAAAATAACCATACAAATAAGCTTAAAATTCATAATAAAATCTATAGGAGGCATGTACTACATTCACATTTTTAACACTTTGTAGGTTTTGAACACAAATTGCCAGTTCTATATGAAGCTCTTATACATGCTATCTTGATTTTTAGCCTCCACTTTCAATAATAACATATTTTCTTTATTTACAATATACAGCTTGTAGATTAAGCTCTCAAATCATTTTCAAATAACAACAAGAACAACAACAACATTAATGTTAATCTTGAATAGAGCAGGGCTCTTTAAGATGGTTGGACACAAATTTTAAGCGGGAAAGTATGAGTTCGTACCACTATGCATCTGTCTCTATCAGTGTCTATTGTTTCAACATGCATTGATGCATATGCTGAAACACAATGGTACAAAATCATTAAAAAAAGCACATACAGATGTAATGTGCAAATAATCTATAGGCAAAACTCATGCCATGGACACATACCATAGACATGCTACAATGCGGTATGGGTAAGGACTTTCATGAGATTGCAGGAATGCCAAAATAATAGTTGGACTTAGACTTCATATATCATTTTAATAGAGTAGTATAAAAGTAAATGTGGACAAAAGTCTCCCAAAAGCTAGGAAAGAATGTTGCACAAAGCACTTTTGATGAAGACTTTTATTTAGTTTGAATTAGCAGTTCAGAAGATCATGAACTAGATCTTATTATGGACATCAGTTACAAAAAAGTGAATGATCCAGCATTCCCCAGAAAGCCTGTATTTTAAGATGACAAAACTCTTGGGAACATTTTTCCCTTTTAAAGAAGAACGTCAAGAGTTTTTTAACTTGCAGAAGAAGTATAGAAGAAGAGGAAGAGGACCTTGAGCCATTCAAAGAGGTTGTGTTCCACCTCTGCAACTGAAACACCTTCCTTCTCAACAGGTAGTTCAGATGTTGTTGAATCAATAATCGAAGCTAGCCCATCCTCTCTACTCCAGACAACCACACCTTGTTGTACCAATGATAGTGAGTGATCTTCCATTACAATTAAGGCCCGAAACCCATGAGATTTGTCTGTGCGAACATAATTACTTATGAAAACCTTCTGAACATGTCCTCTTTGGGGATCCATCTCTATAGTTTCTTTAAGAACACCATTTCTTAAGTCTTTGTCCAGCTTCACCCTGAAATCAATTTTTGTTTCTACATGCTGCACAATTCCAAAAGCTTGTTGTTCTTCGGAGAGAGTGAGAGCATCACTAACAGAAGCTGGATGGTTAAATTTCTCAAGGACCTCCAGCTCACTCACACCCTTAACTCTTACTAAATATATACTTGAGACAGTTTTCATGGCAAAGATACCAGTAAATTTTACAGGTAATAATGCAGCCATCCCAGAAAAATCTTGAACAAGATCTGAAATATATGTCTGATGGAAATTTATAATTCCACTTTGGAAGCTTATTGCAATTAAAGCCGACCTGGTGGCATCTAATGCCACTAGCATGTCACTAGAAACAAGTGATGCTTCACCACAGAAACCACCGGGAAAAGATGCTGTGTTGTGCTTTAGCACCTCCCCACTTTTAGAACTAAGCTCGCATACAGAAAACTGTGAGGAACCAACAAATCCCACAGCATATATGATATCACTCTCCGGAGGCTGAAAAACCTGCTTTATCTCTAAGCTGCAATTATAGTACAAAAGAAGTGTACATTGTAAATATGATATATCAAAAGAAGCCCTGAAAAAACTCAGAAAAGCAAGACTTGCAGCAAGTTTGCAAATACCTATCAATGGCAAATTCTTTTTTCCAAACAATTTCACCATCTATGCTTGATACTGCATGAAGCCACCCTCCACTAAAAACAAGAAACCAGTTTTCTTTTCCCAAATTAATGTTTGCCTGCAAGTTTATCTAGGTATATCAAATTCTTAAAAAATGAAACTATCTATATTACTTTAGGTGAACATAAAAAAAGGTTTATATAAATAGAGAATGACAGATAATAATTGGATAAAAAAATCTTTAGTTCTTACCGGAACATATAACAACGACTTTGAGGGTGTTGAAACATAAAAAGCAGACTCCCACATCATCTGCCCGTCAGGAAGATTCCATGCCCTTAATATACTACCTTCCGAAGAGAGTGTTATAAAATCTGAAAAAGATATTTATTAAGGACTCACTTAACAGCTCATGTACATATTTATCTGTGGGTTAATTGTGGAAAGATGAAACTAAAGAAAAAAAAATGTCCAAGTATAAAGACAAGACTGCACTCATCAAAATACACCATTGCACTTGTAGTGTAATTTCTACTAATTTAAAGTGAGGTCGTGTTGAACAGAATAAATAGAGGATATCAGAGGTTGGAACTTGGAATGGAACAGCAAGCTAATGACTAAGTTCCATACAACAAAAATAAAAAATGTCATATTTTCCACAAATTAATATTTTATTTTGCATCACTTTCATTTTTCCTATTTATTTTAAAAACAAAAATAGAAACGTTGTTTCTATTTCTTTCTATTTTTTAAAAAACATAAACATGTTGTGCTGTGATCAACAATTTTCAAAATATCAAAAGAAATCTATCGATCCTCTCCTCCACTAGAACTAAACTGACACCGAAGAGGAGGAGGAGGAGGAGGAGGAGAAGGATGAGGAGAGGAAGAGGGGAGATAGCAGAGATTGGAAGTGCTGGTGGTGTGGACCCAAATTACGTGGAGAAAGGGATTGAAGATTTGGGGTGGGTGGTGATGATGGTGGCAGTCCCACTGCAGCGGCAGTAACAAAGAGGAGGATTAAGGGAGAACATGAATTGAGGAGTCAAGGAGGCGGGAGGTTTTCCACATTTAAAAAAATGAAAGCATTATTTTCTTGCTTTTAGTTTTTCTAGAAAGTAGGAGAACTGATTTTAAAAATAGAAAACATAAGTCATAGTACCAAACAGATCTTTTGTCTCAGTGTCCACGTTTTGTTATTAAAAATGGAAAATAGGAAAACTCGATGCCAAATATGCCCTGAGTTTGCTGGAGAGGAAACAAAACACTAATCCACATGTTTGCACCAACTTTTTACCTCGGTGTGTTATACACAGAACATTCCATCAAGGGCCCTTTTATTTTTGATCTTTTTAAATTATATAACCTTGATAGACTAAATCAGAGTAGCAGCTTTCATGATTTAAATAAGGTAAGCATGGTGTTGTCATATAGTTGAAATATTAAAATATAAACACATATATACATATTAGACATTAAAAAAAAAGCCCAAGGTTCCATGTCAAGGTGTCCCTAGTGTCCAACAATCCATCCTCCAAAAAATATCCAATGCTGCAGAACTTCCAACAATGGAATAAGATTGCATATGAACTATCCACGGCATGTTCTCTTAAAAAACTTGTTTACATATTGTATAAAAAATTAATAAATAGTGGCTTCATTGAAGTATCTGTGCGCTAGATTAAGAAAAACTCCAATTTTTAAAGTAAAAAGGAGTTTTACATCATGTTGTACCCAAGGATAAAAGAGAGAGAGAGAGTTTCCAGGTGATGCAGCTGCTGACTCTCCATATTCTAGCACTTGCTTACATTTAACTATATCCTTTAAGAGGCAGCTGCATAGAAATTTAAGGTTAAAGTATTTGAATATTGGTTTTAGATCCGAAATAAAAATTTCATTAAATAAGAATAAAATCAAATTCAGACATAAACTCAAAACACAATTTCACCTTGCAGATAAAGGAAATCAAAAAGTGGGACATTTCAAAGTTGAAGATAAGAAATGCACTATAACTGTCACCTCATTAGCATCAGATTAAAGGCATTGCATTCTAACTATTTTGCTGAAAATAATTTCCAAAGTTTGGCATCAGAATGCTTTCAATTGATTTTGAAAGCAACAGTAAATAATAACAATTTAGAGCAGCATATATAGAAGTTACCGTAGGACACTTCTTGATTAAAGCTTCTATGAGCGAAAAACCATGAGGATAACACCCTCCGTAGAATCTAGCATGCATAACAGTGACATATATATAGAAGTAACTGCAGGACACCTCTTGATTAAGAAGGCAATTCCATCAAACAGATAGAGACCTTTCTGATTTCTATGCAGCATATATACATACACACATAGAGACATATAAATCAGCCAACGTGAGATGAAAAATGATATGTTGTTAAAGAAGCAGAATAAGCATCTTTCAAAGCATTAAATAAGTGATAACATAAGAAAAATTATAATACTAGGAAAGCAATAAGAGAATTACATTTTCCAAGAGCAATATCAATTTGATCCACATGGTCATCTTTTCCAAGCACATGTCGCCAAACTGCATTAAGGCAAAGAAAGTAACATTTAAAAGAAACCTAAAGAAGAAAGAATAAAAGAAACCCAACTGCATAAAGCATTAAAAAACATTGATCATGTCACTCTAAAAAGTTGTCAGTTCTCATTTGCTTGAAAACCCTAAGCAAACAATAATATTTAGAGTTTAACTTACATATATCCCCCCTACGAAGATCAAGAGAGGCAATGACATTTTCTTCGGTAGAGACTACTACACGCCTTCTTCCTGACTTTTGAGTCGGAAATACAGCCTGCTTCACTTTTCCAATGTACTTCTGATGCCTGTAGAAGAAGATTGAAGAGCTCAGTGCATTCCAAAAGTGGTAACAGATCAAACCAAGTCATTCATGCGGCAAAATTTTAACAGTAAGAAAATAGGAGAACATAAAACAATATCATCCCATATTACATGTGGTTTTTTTTGGTGATAATTGCAGAAACAGCATACGAGAAGGTGAACAACCGAAGGGTGAAATCAACTATAATCCTCTTTTTAGAATAAAATCTTGCACCCGTCATCTTGAAGTTATGTATCGACGTGTACTTACCAGATACCCCATAATCAGATGCATGCGTTCTCATCAAGAAGCCAACCAATTTTGACAAAGAAAGGTTAAAAAAGTTTACTATAAGTCAATACATGCAAAGACTAAAATTTTACTATAATTACTGATCCAGAATACAAGAACCCAAGCCAGGAACAAATACACCCCCAAGAAGTTAATGAACCATAAACAAATAAAATTTCTAAGCAGGAGTTTGCTTCCAGTGATCCATTAGGTCGGATGAAAAGAAAACCTCTGAGAACCACAGAAAAAAAGGGAAACTTGACAAGAACCCAGATGAATCCATGCTCCAAGTTTCAAAGAATTCGATAAGTTCATAAAAGTAGACAGATCCAGAAGAACAACCGGAAATCTGTGAGAAAGAAAAGAAAAGCCGATCCGAGAAGAAGGACGGATAGGGGGCGTATCAACTTACCAATCTGCGAGTCCTACTTGATCCTCGTACAGCGCGGTGGAGAAATTCGAGTAGAGGAGGACGATCAGAAACCCTAGACAAACCCTAACCGCCATCGCCATGGCAGTTCGGGCTCGGAGACCAGAGTATCTACCAAAATTAAAAAGTCCGGAGCTCTTCCAACCCTGCGGCGGAGCTGATGAGCCCTATTACATCCTGACCGCCGGCTTCGATCGATGCTCCGAAACAAAACACGGGCTTAACCCGACCCATGAACCAAACTTTATCTGGGCTGGGCCGGATTGGAACCGGGGGTCGATTAGTATACTCGGTGAAGCCCGGCCCGGGATACTACGAGATTGGACTGGCGAGGCCTAGTCGCTTAGCCCAAAGAATAACAAACATAGGTTCCAAATTGTAGGTTAATCCTCGGGCTGCTAATACGCTTCTCTCTCTAGCCTTATCTAGAGAGAGAAGATCTAAAGGAATTTGTTGAACTCTGCGGGCTGTGTAGCTGGGGGCTGATAGATTTGTTTCCTTTCTGGCTGATATAAATTGGATCGGTGTTCCTGCAGGCGAGCGAACGAGATGACAAGCTATTTGCCGCAGTGACGGATGGCAAATGATCATTGATAAGGCTAGCAAGATGGGGATTGACTGCTTCTGCTACCATTCATTTGATCAACTTGCAGTGTATTACAGCAAATATCTTGGCTGAAATATTAAGTAGCAACTTCCTCTTTGTTTTTTCCCCATAAACTATCACTAATTAGTGTCTAAGGTATGGCTATTATTATCATTGTTGAGTATGGCTTAAGTTTACAAGTTCTAAAAGATTGAATCCGCATCAGTTCTAGAAGGTCGACTTAGCATACCAGTTCAAATTCACATCAACTTAGAACACCAGTTATATATTGGCCTATTTTGATTATTATAGGAATACCAGTTCAAGTCCAAATCGATTTACTCTATTATATATATAATTTTTGTAACCTAAAATGATCAATTGAGTATTTTAGAGATCGAGTGTATTGAAGGCTAGAGTTTATGAGGTAATTTTGTACTATGTAATCTCTAGTTTTTTTTTCTATAGTGAAGCTCTGCATTGTCTCTGCCTGTAGACGTCGATCAATAGACCGAACTACATAAATATTGTTCACTATTCTCCCTGCTAGTTGCAACAATCATGCTGACCCAATAATTGTGTTTGAGAGCAAGAGAGGGAAAAGTTACCCAAATCTGTGTATTTGGAAATGCACCATCCAGGATTTGAATCTAGAATCTCCAAGTAGAGAACGGTACAATCGACGGGCATCACTCAGTTCGCATCAAGCCTATATTTTTTTTTGGTACACTAACACCTCATATAACACGCACGTGAGTACAACCAATAAAAAAATAAGCCGATGAAGAGAGTAAGAAATATCCACTTGGTTCTTCTAGAAAAAGCATCAAGCCTATATGAAAGTAATTAAGATGAGTTATGCTATTCTGTCAAGTTTCTCAGCCTAGCATGTTTTCTAAATTTGCCGGATCTTCTGCTGCACCGATGTGGGTTTTGATCCCATAATAGCCAAATGCGCTTGGTTTATTTTCTTTCAATAGTTTTGCCTACCATTTGTAACATCTAACTGTTTCATGTATAGTTTGTTTTTAGTATTTCCTCCATCTTAAAAATAGGATCATACTAAGGAGCGCAGTGCCATATGGATTAGAACATTGGCCTTAATGAAAATATTATGTCGAAGTAAATGTTGGATAAAAATGCAGAAGGTTATGGTTACCAATAATTAGGAAATAGAAAAAAAAAATTGGGGTTGTATTAATCGAATCATTAGAGAAACTATCCAAGTTGTACATATGTTTCGGCTTTTATCAAAATAAGTGGCTTTCATGTATTAAAGTAAGCGACAAAAATGAGGAGTATACTTGTTACTAAAAAAAAAGGAGAGTCTTATTAGTATTAGTTTCATGTTTTGTCATCCATCTTTTAATATTATACATGATCTAGATTCGACTGGAACCTAATCCAGATCCAACTTTTTTAAGTTGGGAGTCAGTTATATATGGAACCGATCCGACCCAATTCTAATGATCTTTTGGGTCAAAAAATTTTGGCCAGGAATTCGATTTGATCCAATCTAATTTTTTATTGAATTAGGTCAGAATTCAATATTAAATTTTGAATAAGAAATCGGATTAGATCAGAATTACGTAAAGCTGGTGCCACCAACAGGCCGGGTCACCTCGGAGTGGTAGGCAAACTCAAAACTTTAGGGCTCGTTTGGTTCGCGGGAAGTATTTTCCCTCATAGGAATATGATTCCTGGGAATCAGATTCCTAGGAAGAGGATACCTAGGAAAGTACTTTTGGCATGTTTGGTTAACCATGGGAAAGTGACAAATTTCCAAAGTGCTTATGTTTGGTTGACCATCCACTTTCCTAGAAAAGTTATGTATAATTCCTATTATGCCCTTAATAAAAATTAGTTTTTTAATGCCTCTTTAATGCTTCTTTAATGTTGAAGGGCCTTTTTGGGAAAAAATAAAAAAGGAGTGATTCCCACCTCATGGGAAAGTAACTTTCCCATGTTTCTCATGGGAAAGACTTTCCCATGAAATGTGGGAATCATATTTCCATGGGAATACAACTTTCCCATCTCTCCTTTGAAAACTCCAACCAAACAAGAGGCATTTCATTACTTTTCCGTTGACCACACTTTTCCCCCTCTTTTTCCTGCGAACCAAACGAGCCCTTAGTTCACCTTAATATTAAGAATTGCACTCAACTTCCCGAGTCATTTCCCTCGAGATTTTTTTTTTTTAACCTACTCCAGCTTTATCTTCACCATCATGACCAAAATATCCTTCCCAACCGACCCAAATAACCGCCCGTTTTTTTACCTGCTCCTTTAAACTTCCTCTTTCCGAGTGCCGTCGTTTCTCTCCCTTTCTTTCTTTCTTTCGAGGCGAGGGAGCGAGAGCCCACGTCCATGGGCAAGGAAACCCTAGCGTCCTCCTCTTCTTGGGGCGCGGATCCGCCACCAGAGGATTCTTGGATCGACGCGCATCGCGGGTTACTTCCTCGATGGAGGTCCTTGCGCGAATCTTCTCAGGTTGTTTCATCTCTCCGCTAAAATCCTCTTTTTTTAGGGTTTTTTTTTTGGTGCGTGAACTGAGCGTAAGGGCTTCTTTCTCTCTTTCTCCGCGTTTCTATTTAATATTGGAAGTTTAGGGCAGGCAATTTTTTGTTGTTCGATAGGTCAGGCTCTTCATCCTAGTTGATTTGCCCTTATCTTTTGATGTTATGGGAATGTATTGTTTTCGAAACAAAATTCAAAATTTCAGTTTGCTTTAGACTTATGTGGGTATATGCGTTAGATTTAGTGCCACTTTTCTTTGCCAAGTTACAAATTCCATCTTTATGCTTATTTATTACTCAGCAGATGCCGATTCCGATTTCGATATCCAGAGTCAACCAGTTTGATGCTGCGAGGTTGGATGTGGAAATGACTGCTATGTTGAAGGAGCAGTTAGTTAAAGTCTTCTCTTTGATGAAGGTATTTTAGTTTATTATGCAAGTCTTGAATAAGGTGATGCTGGATTTTGGATCAGTAATTATTCTCGTTTCATTCTTTTGCTTTGGAATTAGCCAGGGTTCCTATTTCAATACGAGCCAGAACTTGATGCTTTTCTAGAGTTCCTCATTTGGAGGTTTTCAATTTGGGTAGATAAACCAACACCAGGGAATGCTCTTATGAATCTGAGATATAGAGATGAGCGTGCAGTGCCTACCAGAGGAAAAGACGGTATGAAGTTTCTACTTACATAGCTCGCTAGATACTGTCCGATGCCACATTTTTTTGCACATAGTACTATGATTATGCCTACATCAAGAAAGTTGGTTGGCAATTCTCTTTAGAGATGCATTTATTCTGAAAGAAGAAACACTTCTTTCAGAAGAAATGCATCTCTAAAGTTAACTGCCAATGAATTGTTCATGTCTAGCAAAAAAAAAAAAAGTGTTCTTGGATTCTTATGAATTGTTAAAAATATGAACTTGGGCTGAGGCACATACTTTGAAATGGTTCAAAGTTTTTTATTAAAGGGATCTGAGTATATGGGGCAATTCTTTTCACAAAGATATATTCCTTTCTGAGCTAGCAGTGCCATCCTTGAGTTGTCCTTAATATACTTTAGAGAGATATATGCTTGGGGATATACCTTATGTTAATCTGAGTTTTGGTAAGGCACAAGTGAATGACAACATTATATTTTTTTCCTTCTTGTTAGGAGGGTTGCATTATAGTGCACACAAGTATCAACCTGTTTTACTGGATATGGGAGTGTGTTACTGTCCTGATGGCATGTTTCTCGATGAACTTCTTGTAAAAAAGTCAATATTTTGTGAGGGATATGGATCTGTGATTTCAGAACATTATAAGTTGTAATACGAGACTGGGAACATGTTTACATGGCTTTGCATGCATATGTTTTAGTTTCAGCTAGGAAAAGAGAACCATGTTGATTCCCCCTCTTCTTCCACCCTCTCCCCTTTCTTTAGGATTGGGGGCAGGTTGGAGGAGAGGGAGTTGGGGGGGGGTGCTGTTTTGAGTAACTTTGTTTTGTTTAGTCTAGAACATTAGTACTGTAATTGAATTTCATGCATTTTCATTTTGTACGAGCCCAACTAATATTTTGTAACTATTTCACCTCTGCTTCAGTTAGAACAGGACTGGAAGGCCCTGGGCTCTCTGTCTCGCAGAAGATATGGTATTGCCTAACAATTGTGGGTGGCCGTTATGTATGGTCCCGCTTGCAATCATTCTCTGCTTTCCGCAGATGGGGTGATTTTGAACAGGTAATTATGTCTAGACAAAATTGATCCATATTCTCAAACTTGTTACGGGCATCAGTGTCTCCAGAAGTTTGGTCTGATTTGTCTCCGCTGATGCTTCAGAGACCATTAGGACGCAGGCTTTGGCTCCTAATACAACGTGTCGAGGGCTTATACAAAGCTGCATCTTTCAGTAATCTGTTGATATTCCTGTATACTGGAAGGTACCTTTTTCTCCCAACAATGTTACCCTTTTCTGTATTATTTTTCTATAAATATTTGTGATTAAATAGCAGAAAGGGCCTACTCAATCAAGGAGCCCTGACTCTAAAAGGGAAAATTTCATCATAAAATCGTTATTTGCTTGCAGTCTTGCACATCTTAAAAAATGAGGGCCAAGCAATTTTATCTGACATTATTGCAGTGATGGACTTGAAAACAAGTCCATAAGATTGCAAATATCTGACGCTATGAATTTATGATTTTAAATTCTGCATAACTTCATATCCAACTTGTTTAGTAAACTTTTTAGTGGCTTGGGATGCAATCTTTGTATGCAACCTTGTAATATTCATTTCTGGTTCAAGTTTCCTTCTTTCTCTTTTTTATTTTTTTAAAATGTTTTATTAACTCAGGTATAGGAGTATTATTGAAAGGGCACTTAAAGCAAGGCTTGTTTATGGAAGCCCCAACATGAATCGAGCTGTTAGTTTTGAGTACATGAATCGGCAGTTGGTGTGGAATGAATTTTCGGTAAATGTTCTCTCTTGTAGCTAGTTTGGTTTGTTTGGTGAACAATAATTTATCTCTAGAACTGCGGTCTCATAACTTTAACTGATTCTACAGACATGTTCTGTATATATTCTTTCTTTCTGACATTGCTTTTGCATTCACTACATTCCTTTATTTTACTAGTCTTGTAGATATTTAAAAACGAAGTTGAAACTAAGGCCCATTTTGGTAGCACTTCCAAATTCCAGTTTTTATTTCTTTCAAAGTACAGAAATTGTGGCAGAAATGGTGTTTGGTAACCCACATCCTACTTTTAGTTTTTCCAAAACTTTTTCTGAGTTTCTAGAAATAATGGAAATTAAAAGATCTGGTTTCAAAGTTTTTGAAAACTAGGACCACCCATGGCCATAGCTACTATCACGACCTCTGCTGCCACCTGCCACATCGCCGTGCAACTGCTGCCAATGATCTCCACCACCACTGCTGCCACCTGCCACATCGCCGCGCAACTGCTGCCAATGATCTCCACCACCACTGCCACCGACATCAAATGCAACCTGAATGACTATCAAACAAGTTTTGGTTTTCTAGTTTTCAGGGGGAACAAAGAAACTGGCTTTAGTTTTTGTGAAATTGAAAGCAGGAAGGGATGAAAAATGCTACCTAAATTAATTCAGCATGTTATTTTGGCAGTTATTACCTTTTATCCTTTAGGGACCTAAATTCATGCTTTTATGTGCTCAATTATGCCACTATTGTTTGTTTGACACATGCACTAGGCACTAGGCATTTATAACCTATTAAATGACCTTCTGACCAAAGAACATTGTTCAATCCTATTGTCATACCCGTTGGCACATACCTTCTCACTACAATTATTAACATGGATGAAGCTAATTGGCAGTGTGCAGCAACATAGAACAATATTAAACACACTTGAACTATATTTTGCATTCTCTAACATTCCCTCCCCCATATGCATACATTAGTATTGAAGTTATCCAAATCTTTATTTGGCACCCTAGTGTCATGCCTAAATTTGCCATTCACTATAAAATCCTACAAAATTCCTTGTTGGATAGATTGTAATAATGCTTTGGCATTTTGCTCCCTTAGATCTGCCTTTAGGCAAATAAAACATGTCAAACTTCTTTAGGAGTCAGGTAGGATTGCCAGATCCACTCAGGGGAGTCGCAATTTCATTGTATTACACCATAACTTTGAGAGCTGGACCCATAAGAGTTGTAAATCCAGCAGTTGCATTTTTAAATCTTAAGCATCCCTTATTTTCTCCTTTACATGGCATTATATGCTGAACTACTTATCTTTGAAGTTTCCATTTGAACTTGATAAAATGGATTGTGAATTCAATGTGGACTGCCTTCGGCTCTTGCTTTGTCACCAATAAATCTAGTTTTTTTAATTGTTTTTGTTTGTATTATGGTATTGCTTGGGTCAATTTGACCAGATGTTTCTTTTGTTGCTTATGCCATGTTTTGTCATATTGTTCTGGTTATTTTATGGAGACATTTTTTAGTTATTTAATTATTTGGTTTAAATGCCTATTCTAGCTTTTTTTAATTTCACCACATGTGCTGGGTGTTTTAACTCTAAAGATCCATTTGACCTATACTTTTGCTTCCTAAAGAGAGAACTATATCGAGAAGATTCAAGAAAATAATGTTAAATAGATTAATCTTATCCTTCATAATTTATTACTATTTCGTGGCTTCCCTCAATTTAGTGACTGAGTCATGTATACAAAACATCTTTGTTTTTGGTGCATCCCATTTATTTTTGTGCTTTGGTGGCATTTTACATTTTCACAAATACTTTGATTGATGGGTAAGTCACAGTTCCATAACCCATATTGTTTTCCTACCTTAATTGTTTGCTTGCTGTATAATTCTTCTTCAAGAACTTCATGTTGTCCAAGGTTCTGCCTACTTTTTTCAGAATAATGAATAGATGTGTCAAAGATGGTGAAAAAGTACAGCAGAAAAGGAAAAGCTTGACCTGATTATCAAGAAAATAACAAGCAAAGAAACAAACAAGGTATTGTGAAATGGGAAAAGAAGCCAACTAAACCTTATAGGGACCCACACACCATTAATAAGAGGTAATAATATCAAACATGAAACATTGTCCATCAAGAATCGCCATTAATGGGTCATTTATGAGATATATTATATATGTTTATAGAATAAATCCAAGCAAATTTGCTGGAGCATACAGATGACTGTTTAGCTGCTGGACAATCTACTGAAATTCTTTGAAACCACTCAAGGATCATCCCCTCACTTTAAAGACCAATCCGATGCTAAAAGGCAGCTGATATAAACAATCAAACTGTCCCCATCCTAACTTTTACATTTGCATATTTCCACTCATGCCTAAAGTCAGTGTGTTAGTATCCAAGTCTTCTGCCAGGATACGTGTTTTGCTAATACCATCATCCCTAATCTTTACATATAGTTTATCTGCAGAGATCTACTTGATTTTTTTTTTGTTTCAAATAATTAAAGTAATTCAAGGAGGTCCATACGGCCATAAGTTTATCTTGATCCAAGAACATAGACCTGCCTATCTTCCAATGAACAAGTTTAAAATCGGATAAGATTTGTGCTAGTTGTGAGCCCGGTAGAGGGTGAACCTTGGTGCAATGGCATGGTTGCTCCATTGTTAAATGGAGGTCATTGGTTTGTAACTTTAAACGGCCTATGCACTTATGGGGTAAGGCTGTGTATATTTGACCCTCTTCAGACCTTGCAGTGGCGAGCCTCGTGCACTAGGCTGCCATTTTTTTTTACTGTTTTTAAGAATTGAAAGAGGAAGGGAAAATCACTAGCGAGATGTATTTTGTGACCTAAGATCACATTTATGAACATCTTTTGTTTTTTTTGCATTACCAACAAAATAGTTTCAAAGGTTCTCAGATGGATAAAGTAGGCCCACAAGGCCACAACTTCGTTATATAAAATTGGGACATGGAGTAGGAGGAACCCCTATTCACAAGCTGTAAGCTGTGTTCGCTAGACTCATTTCCATCCATGTTCCATTAAAAGAGGGGAAAAAAAGAAGGGCCATCATATTTCCCTTGTGTCAGACAAGTTGGTTTCTCATATTTGTCAAATATCAAAGCAAATATTTTTTTTCCTTTTAATTGGCGGGAGGAACAAAAGAAGATTTGAAGTTCTGAAGAATTCTAAGAAAACATAAAGACAATAGACATGAAGAAGAAAGAGAAGGAAATAATATCTTTTTTGATTTAGGAACTCAACTTCTGATAAATACTTATTTGAAGATTTTGTTGGTAATATATCTTGTACAGATCATTTTTCTTATCCAGATTTCTTGTTCTCGAGGATTTAATTTCTCTGACATTCTAGGGCCCGACTGTTGCATCCATGTCCATGCAAAACTGGCCATAAGATGGCACGATACAAAAGGAGAGAAGGAGATTACTTATAGAGACACTTCAAACTCATCTTTCACTTCTAGATACCCAATCCAATAACCTACTACAGACAACTACATGATCTAGTTCTCAAATAAGCTCTTTAACTTTCCCAATCCCAACTCCACATCCAACAGGTTCTATGAAGCCAGTAGAAGCAACCACAGTACCAAAGCTTCAGCCCCGGGTTGTAGGCATTGAGTACATTTTTCCAACACCACCAAGGGTTCAAGTTTGAAAAGAATCACTGTTGCACCTACTACCCTCCTATAGCAGATTCTTGAATCATCTTCTTAACTCCCTTCTAGAACACTTACACACCCATCCTTCTATCTGCTGGATATGATTTAAAGTTCAATATCATCAAAGTAGGATTGATGATTATGGATGAGAATTATGAAATTAACAATCTTATGGTCTAGAGCTGAATGAGAAGTTTGTCTTGCTGGATCAAAAATTTTCGGGAGTCCTTTGTTTTTCTTTATTTAGCCCTGCCCTATGATTGTTTTTCTTCTGTACAGCTTACAGGACATAACCATGTATGTCAGTTTTATCATCCCTGACACTAAAAACTCGAGCTCTGCCCATGCTTTGAGTCCATCTATTTGAGGAGCTACTTCATCATTTTATCTAAAATATGCCATAGTAAGTAGATGACACCAAATAGACAAAATAAAATCACAAGGAGCAGAGGACACCTTGTTGAGTACCAAACTTGACATTAAGCTGGTGGAGAGGAAGTGTGTGAGTTGTTTTGTTTGAATGACATTGATACATTGGGTTAGTGATCTACTTGTGGGAGCAGCTTTCGAATTGAACTCATTAGTGACTTCAAGACCTAAAGTTATTGCATCACACTAATGGCTATGTCCTAAGGTGTTTTTTGACTGCCAGTATAGGAGTTATATCCTTACATAATTAACATATAACATAAAAGGTTTAGCCATAGCTGGCTACATGAATACCTGTCAATTTCCAGTCCTTACACCCCACCACACCCACTCCCCCCCTCTCCTTACATGACTTGAGATGTTCTTCATTGCAGTATTTTAGATAAAATATGTATATGTGCTTTGTGACATCTATGGATTTCGGAACTCAATTGTTTTTTTGCATGAATATGCAGGAAATGTTGCTTTTGCTTCTTCCTCTTTTAAATTCATCATCAATCAAGAAATTCCTTCTCCCATTCTCCAAAGATAACTCATCTGGTTCCTCCAGCAATGAATCAGAGTGCCCCATATGCCATGCCAATCCAACTATTCCGTTTGTCGCTCTTCCTTGTCAGCATAGGTATATACTTCCTCCATTATAGTTTTATTTATTTCCACAGTGATAATCAGTTTCGACATTGAATTATTTACGGGTGATTTTGTTATAAGGTTTGAGACCTATGACCATTCACTGAGGTAAAACACAGGTTACCTCGGTTGGATGTCGCAAGGCAGAACTCTGTTGTTTTCAGATTTTATGAGAATTAATATCGTAAACATATTGTGGTCAGGCCTAATAATAATAATACAAATGAATAATTTGTAAATCTAGAGGCCTGTATATAGGTTTGCTTGGAAAGCTCACATACATGCTAGTGACATTCCATATGTGTCCCATTAAACTTGATGAGCTGATTTGATTTCATTTATCGCAGGTATTGTTACTATTGCCTCCGCACTCGCTGTGCAGCAGTCAGCTCATATCGCTGCGCACGTTGCAATGAGGCTGTTGTGGCCATTCAACGACATGGATTAGGAGAAAGTAGAACATCTAAGAATTGAGTTCCCAGTTTGGTATTGTAAAAGCACTGTATAATATGCCTGAAGCGGCATACATTCATTGATTTAAAGAACCTCACAGGAATCTAGTTAGAAATAGAATTGCAGCATTCCGTTTTTGTTTTCTCCATTGGCAGCAGAGCTCTTCTTAGGCTGTGAATTTCTCTGGGTGTTTCTCACCACTGAAATGTTGAAGCGGATGCTTTACAGGTCTAGGGCTTGGAGTTTTGCTTGTTGATTTGTGTTGGTTGCTGCGATTTAATTGTGCTGGCAACGTTCGCAGCTGACAGTATTCAAGAAAAGAAAAAGAAAAAAATGAAGGACAATTGTGATAGCTCATTGTGAAATGCCTCAAAATTTTCATAAAGCTTATATGCTTGCAAGCACCCATGACCCATGTCATACCATTTCATCTGTCTTTCCTTCGGACCATTCACTAATAATTTTCACATCGAAACTTCTCGTTATTAACATTTAATGAGAAGAAGCCCTTAATGTAATCTTGGGAATTTAAGATTAAATTAAGATTATACTAAATGGGGGGCTAAAAATCAGATGATCAACATTTACCGTAATATATGGTGTAAATTTTTGCTCCATGGAATGAGTTGCAGGTTCTCCTTTACCATGAACCTAAAAGAGGTTTGATTGCACTTGTAGATTATGAAAAAAATTCACGAGATAACAAGGAGTTGCATATAAACCAATGAAATGCGATTGACTATTAAACTTACTTCGACAAATTTAAGCTAGTCTTTTTTAACACTATCAATGCTCATAAACAATGATTAAGTATAAGAATGCAGTAGCTACGAACCGCTACCAATCCATAGTCCCTATCATGCATGTCTTTCAGAGAACACGGCAGATTAATTGCATGCCAGTGGGTGGAGCCACCATGCCGGAATACATTCTTGTCCTTGATACAAACTGCCCACCAACTTATCCTCCTTTGTCCCGGGCATGATTTAACAAAAGCTACATCCTAGACTCATAGTCTGAGCTTTCATCTGACAAGAGTGTCTATTATGCATGTACTGCCTTTATCGCATGTATGTGTCATAGTTTCATGGATATGAATATAGGCTACCATAATAAATTCAGCCATACAACAGCTGCTTGTTAGTTAATTTTTCTTTTGGCTACATAAGCTGGTCTGCCCACAAACATTTGTAAGTTCCTGAAAATTCTTAAACAAATGTTTTATAAGAAACTCATTTAGAAAATGAATGCAATTCGAGTCGATGTTACCAAATTGCATAAAAGAGATTTCCAATTGGATCGCTTGATAAAGTTATTAGATGTTGATATCAAAGACTTAGATTCATATCTTCCCTCTAGATTTATATCTTCCCTCAACTTCCTAGTTTTTAAATAGTAATATGTTGCTATCTCGATATGCTTTCTCAAAAATTTCTCATGCGTTTGTACACTTTTTTTTTTTCAAGTACAAAACTGCACACTGATCAAATCACGACCGTTTCCCCAGGAAAGGGGAAAGCAAAAAAGTCCGAGGCCAAGTGATTAGCACGCCTTAGTAATCATTTCTCCGTCGATTCTAAGCAAGGTTCAAGGAAGTCAACTCATGATCTAATGCCTTCTGCTGAGTTTAGGGGACCAGTACGACGTCCAAATGGATGGATATATATATATATATATATATACAAGCCCATGGCCATGGAAGAAAGAAAGCTCAATTGCAGGAAAAGTGAAAGTAATTCTGTGGAAAGAGAGGGAGGTGGGATATTTTAAATTGGATGAGATGCAAGATGGTCAAGAAAGTTCTCAATTGCTGGAGAACAAATTGCTTCTGAACTGGCGCAAGAGTCAGTCCTGCACCGTCCTCAGCCAAAGTCTGAGCAATGCAATAATGATGAGCGTGCGCTTGTTTTTTTTCAAATAGCAGAAGGAATAAGAACTAGAGCTGCGTGTACTTGGGAGTATCACAGAGATATATATATTTTAATACAAGCATATTGGTGAAAAATTGACTACAAATGGCGTAAGTTTTTTTTCTTCTTCTTCTTCTTTATAAATGGGTGGTCGGCATTTTGTGCAGGTTTAGCAGTGCTCTTTCATCAAGAATAAGTAAGGGAAGAAGTGGTGGAATTTGATGCTTGCTGAGTTTGACACTTTTGACTTGAATCTGATACCTACACAGATGTGGTCTTGAGTTGGTGGTCAAGTGCACTCTGGTGGTCCCTTTGCCCTTTGTGGTCCTTCTACTAGGAATTACTGCCCAACTTGGCATGAAGCTGAGAAGGATCCTTCTGGTTCAGTGGAAATTGCTTTTCATTGGATATTCTACATCTTGCTTTCATGGGTAGGCAGACCAAACATCATCACACACACACACACACACACATAAAGGTTCAAATGCACAAAATGTATGGTAGTTTTTTTCTCTTTTTTTTCCTTAAAAAACCATTTAAAATCTACTTTTGCTTCATCAAATGAGAAGCAAAACCATAAGAGCTTGTGTCTTCCTTAAAATCATCATATTGTGTGCTTTAAAAGAATTCAAAGTTGTTAACTCTAATAGTTACTTGCATTAAATGGATATAAATAGAAATAGAAGATTCATGGGAGTGATTATTATTTTGAAGAACAGCAATCAACAAGAATAGTAACATCTTGTATGGTTATAATTGAGCATGTACTTTCAAACTCTTCGTTATTTATTCGCATCTAGGGTGAGTTATCTTTACCAATAAACTTTCTAAAATTCCATGTTAATGGTGCTTTATGTCGGAAGAGATGCTGACCACGTAATATGAGGATAAGCTTATAGCGTGAGGAAGAGGCATTGCCCTCCCAAAGCATGCAATGAAAATCAATCTATTGACTTCCAAAAGCATATGATCCGGTAAATGGTCCCGACTTGAATTGTGGACAATACAAGAGAAATCATGTGGTTATTTTCTTGTAAAACTCTTTTCATTTGTTTGTCTTCTATTCGAGTTAGGGAAATTGGAAAGCATGATGAGCTTTTCATTGCCATGAGAACAAGGTATCACCTAAGAGAAAGGCACATCGTGCTTACCTCCTAAATCCGACATAGCCACGTTACAAGCTAGCCAAAATAACTTTAAGGAGTTCGGTCTTTCTAATTGGAAACATAAATTGAGAAAAAGAAAGTGATTTTAGGAGATAATTGAATAATTTGGCTCTTGCTAGGCTCAAGGGGTAGGTAAGCACAGAGTAAGTAGAGGGGGTGTGGATGGTTATAATCTTGCATCTCATACTTCTATTAATCTTCACTTTTGGTTGGCGGACAACCTCGATTCACTTTGAATTGTTGCAGTTGCTAACAAGCTTTGTGCTTAATTATTTGCTCTGCATAAATATCAAGAATCTAAATATTTACCGCAACGCTGTAAGCTCTATAGAAGACTTAGGTCCTGTTTGGGGGAGCTTTTAGAGGGCCAAAAAGCACTTTTTGACCTTCCAAAAGTACTTTTGGATGAAAAAGAATGTTTGATAAAAATTTCGAAAAGTTGTTACAGCTTCCCGACAAAGCTGAAAACAGCTTTCTGGAAAAAGCTACATTTTGGAGCTTTCCGAAAATGCTGTTTTCAGCTTTATCGGAAAGTTATTTTTTTGACCAAAATACTCCTATTTAAAAGTCTATTTTTCTTCCCAAGATAAACTTTTACAATTTGTTAGAAGAGCAGTGGATATGAGGTCCCTAAATTAGAAATCATTAGTTGGGCCAAAAATTACCACCATGAACCGTTTATCTTTATTATATCCTATCTATACTTTATCTCACATGCATGCATAGTAGGTGCCCAATATTATAGGCTCACAGTCCAAAAAAAGAAAAACTTAACCACCCTAGTATCTCCAAATGAGGGGTCTATATGTCTGATGATGATTGTGATGCACAATGGTCTTAGCTCTGATACTATCTCTCATGAGCCCAGGCCAATAAGCTCATTTAGCACTTTTTTTATCAGTCAATATGCGATAACCAACCAATGCTAATTTTTTGGGATAATCAGTAGGTTAAACTAGGTACGTTTACGGTGTCGAAGGCACATCATCATGATCAGTAAAACAATTATGCAGGGGGAAAGAATAAACTAAAGCTATGTTTAGATGCTCTAACAATATATCATTCTTTGAAACATGCCGAGTGTTATCAACAAGAGCTGATGACTCATACATGATGCATGCATGACGTGAGGGGAAATATTTTTTTTTTAAAAATACCCACAATAATTGAAGGACACGCAGTTAATTTTTGGCAAGAGGAGAAAGCTCGTCAGGCGTCAAACGCCGAGATCAATGACGAGAGGTACTGCTGGTCCTACCACGGTGGCCCCCCCACTCCATCGTGTTTCCCTCTTCAAAGGGACGGGAATGCTGGCATTTTTGAGGGTCGGAGGATGTCATCGAGGATGGTGGTTGACAGAGCTTTATTACAGTATGGGGAGGTTATTGCAGCCTCTGCGGTATTCACTAGTGAGATGGCTAGGGACATCTGGGGCACTTTACCCGTTTTCACAGCGCCCAGGTTCGCCCTCGTCTCTTGGGTGCCCCCACCCCTTGGTCATCTCAAAGTGAATTTCGACGGGAGTATGTTGGTGGATGGTGGATCTGGAGGGGTTGGATTTGTGATCAGGGACTCCTGGGGTAGGATGGTGGCAGCAGGGGGTCAGCGCACGACGGGCCTTTTAGTTGTTGGGGCTGAGCTTCGAGCTGCATGGGAGGGATTGTCTTTTGCGAAGAGAGTCCTCGGTGCCGAGTGGGTGCTTCTTGAGGGGGATTCCTCTGTGGTGGTTGATTGGATCCGAGGTGTGGATAGATATGGGGATGGTCATCCCCTTATTAGAGAGATTCGGAGACTGGCTCAGGAGTTTGGTGGCTTCCAGGTAGCCCACGTGTTTCGGGAGGCGAACAGGGCAGCAGACTGGGTTGCCTCTTTCGTCGCACGGCATTCTGGGGAGTTCCTTTGGACATCTATAGGAGATATTTCTTCTGATCTGTACTCCTTACTTTATTGTGATCTGGCAGGATGTACTCACTTTAGAACTATATAATTTGCCGTTTTGACCAAAAAAAAAAAAAAAAAAGAAGGGACGGCTAGCCACGCGCCCTTTCTTGTCCTTTCTGCCTGGGTGTTAAAATTAGTACAGGACATTTTGCCAAATTTAATTGTTCTTACCAAAATTTATTTTGATTAATTTATGATTGATTGTGCCAAACTTAATTGACCTTACCAAATCTCATCAACCTCATAGTTTATATAAAGACTGTTCTTATACATTGAAAAAGAGAGATAGAAATACAATTATTTTTTCTTTTTTTATTTTTTTTCAAATATTTGAACACCGAGGTCAATTTTCTCTCCCTCCCTCTTCTGAGAGTTGTCGCGCAATCTTCTCTCTCCCTTTCTTCTGGGGTCGTTGCTCCCGCTTGTGAGTCGGGCTGTTTATGAAGACTTGAGAGCCGCTTAGAAGCCGGCGAGTGGTGGAACGAATGTTTTGGCACTTTACTGTTGTTTTTTTTTTGGCAAGAAGGAAAAAAACCATCAATAAAACAATTTCAGCAGGATCTCCAATAACAAAATCTCATACAATTAGTTTGTAATAGGGAAGCCAGCCTTGGATGGAAAATTAGCTTCTTTGAAAATATACTTGGCATCAAAGAAGTTCAAAATCTTGGAGAGATGAAGTATGTTAAAAGAATAAGGCTTTCATTGATCCAATTAATGACACCATTAAAATTAATTGCACCCGAGCATGCATTGTCCAAGGGACAATACGTTCTAACGTCCAAATAGGCTCTTAACATGTGCGTGATCACAACAAGTAATTAATTAAGATGTCTATCAATAAATAGAAGAATCCAAGCAACAATCTATGGGCTAACAAAGCATGGGTAAGTAGAACGTCTGATTTTTTTTTTATTTTTTTTGAAAAGAAAAAGAGTGGATGTACGTTGTACATTATTTTTTTGGAGATCATGTTTTCCTCATTTATTCTATACGAGGACTTGTGTGAGCGTGTGTTTAGTTCTATATCAGTTATTTACTAGATAGATCTTGAATACTTATACAAAATTAAGGAGCCAAAATAATATCAAACCGGACCTGGCCTATAACCTATATAGACTAGAGGATACTGCAACACGAATCCACTGGAGCTTGTGATTAGATTTGAATGGATTTGAATCTTTAGCCCGACTAAGGTATCATGGCTTAAACGAGAAGAGTATATGAAGATTCGTACATGCATGTATTTAGTCCCATATCGGTGACCTTTTTGGGTAAGGTCCTAGAATGTTACACTCTACCATCTTGGAATTTCACTAGAATTATTGCTATGGGTCCTTGTCCTTACTTTCTAGTGGGTAATCATCTTTGGCACAATAACACTATCAAAAATACCACTAGAACTTGCTAAAAAAAAAAAAAACACCACGCCTGACGTGAAACACAAGAGAAGGAATCTTGAGATGCTCAGAAGGAAAGGTGGAGAAGATTTTTAACAGAAGTAAATCGCAATTAAGGGCCTTTTAGAGAACAATGATGAAGTATTCATCTTTGAATCATATCAACATTCAGAAGAGAGATAGCCAGAAACTATCTTTGAATCTTTGAACAATTAAGGGGAGAGGCGCCGTTTGGGTTTAGAAGTATCCAATTTGCCACGTTGGGTTAGAACCCATTTCATCTAAATCATGTATGGTGTGCTGTCGCTCACCACAGCGCATGATTTGATGATGCTTACTAATGAGCAAACCCCACTTTTAAGCTAGATTTGGTTATACTCAACTTGATCTTCACTCAGATCCGGTTGACCTATATTGGCTAATAAAGATTTTCACATTAATGATCCAAGCCGTTGAATATGATCTACTATTTTTAAACTATTTATACATAAAAAATTATGAGAGTTGAAAGCTTCATCTTATGCATCAAGTAATCAAAAAAAAAAACATATATATAGTTTTATGTTATTTAGATTGTGCAATGTTTGGATCACCTGATGCATAAGATGGGGATATTCAAATTATATGATTTTTGGTGTGTAAATAGTTTAGAGATAGTGGATCATATTTAATAGCTCACATCATGGATACAAAATTTTTATCATCAAATCTAAATCTAATAGAGATCCACTCAAGTATAGCCAAGTCCATCTCTCTTTCTATATATATTAAGCTTTGCCCCACGCATGAGATTTTCTATTTGTAGTCAAATTAAAGAGGCGGTTTCTTAAATATTAGATGCTGGAAATGTGTAGTATATGGTGTGTGCGTATATATGATTTATAATTTTTGTTATATCGAGCTCAATCTAATGTGGTTCCTTTTATGTGATCATATGTTAAAGAGACATAAATAAATGAGCTAAAATAGAGAAGGAAGATGAGTTATTTTGTTGGCTCTGAAAGAGGGTTAGTACTTAGGCCCTGTTTGGGGGAGCTGTTGGCAGTAGAGCTGTTGGAAGTAGAGCTGTTGGAAGTAGAGCTGTCTGAAGTAGAGCTGTTATAAAAAGCTGTTTGTTGTTTGGTAACTATATTTTTAAAGTGCTGTGGCACTTTAACATAGGTTTGGTAAATAAACTGAGAAAGTACTTTTATATGATAAAATTACTATAAAGGACATTGCATAGTATTATACAATAGAGCATGATAAAACATAACATATATTAATATATAATATACGATATAGTTTAATATTACTATAATATAAAATATTATTATTATAATATAGTAATATGATATTGCATAGCATAGCATAATGGTAATATAATTATTAGAATAAATTAATTTTCTATAATATAACATAATATTAAATTATTTAACATAACATATTAATGTATTATGATATAATATAATATATATTATGTTTATAGTATAATACAATAATAAAGGTATAAAATATTATAATTATTAGTATTAATTAATTTCTCATAATATAACATAATATTAAATTATTTAAAATAACATATTAATGTATTATGATATAAGGTAATATAATATAATATGTATAGTATAATACAATAATAAAGGTATAAAATAATATATTATTAGTATAAATTAATTTTTTATAATATAACATAATATTAAATTATTTAAGATTACATATTAATGTATTATGATATAATGTAATATAATAATATACTTATAGTATAATATAATAATAAATAACCATTTATCTGTTTAATAGATTATCTCTTTACTTAACTATTTGCAATGGCGACAAATTCACTGTACTTATCAATATCATAAGGATCAGATTATTTGCCACTCACTCATTATTTTTCTTTATATTTATTTATTTATACGTTCATTCGTATATATATTTTTATTTATACATTTATTTATTTATTATTTTATCCATTGAAATATATTTATTTATTATCTAATTTATTTATTCATTCATTCATTCATTTATATAAATATTTATTTATACATTTATTTATTTATTTATTCTTTTATTTTATTTTATTTTCTTTTATTTTATTTCCTTTTCTTCTTTTTTTTTCTTTTCTTTTTTTCTTCTCTTCTTCTCCTTCCTTCCTCTGCCCCCTTCTCCGTAGCACCGGAAGGGGGCCAGGCCGCGGCGGCCGCCGGAGGGGGCCGGGCCGAGGCCGGCGGCAGTCTCGGTGGCCGACGGCGCTGAAGGGGGTGCAGCACTACGGCGGCGGGGGAGCGGGACGGGGTGCCGCGGTGGGGGAGAGAGACGGGGTGTAGCGGCGGGGGAGAGGGAGGGGGTGCGGCTCTGCAGCGGTAGGGGAGAGGGAGGGGGTGCGGCGGCGGGGGAGAGGGAGGCACTGCCGCTGCGGTGGGGGAGAGGGAGGGGGTGCGGCGGCGGGGCACTGCAGCGGCGGGGGAGAGGGAGGCACTGCAGCGGCGGCGAGGGAGAGGGAGGCGGCAGCGGCGGCGAGGGAGAGGGAGGCGGCAGCGGCGGCGGCGGTGCGGGGGGAGGGGTGGGGGTGCTGGTGGGTTGGGAGAGGAACAGGGCGGGGGGGGAGGGGGGGTTTGGGGCAGGTCGGTTGGGAGAGGAACAGGTGGTACAACGAGATTTTGGGGGGAGGAATTTTTTTTTTACATGGGGGTATTTTGGTCAAAAAGACAGCTTTCCGAAAAAGCTGAAAACAGCATTTTCGGAAAGCTCCAAATTGGAGCTCCCCCCCAAAAGCTGTTTTCAGCTTCCCGCAAAAGCTGAAACAGCTTTTCAAAAAATTTACCAAACACCATTTTTTAGCTAAAAGTACTTTTGGAGGGCCAGAAAGTGCTTTTTGGCCCTCCAAAAGCTCCCCCAAACCCTAAAGTGAAAACGATTGAAAAGAATATTACTAATTTCTTATTGCATAAAATCTTTAATGATCGGTCCACATGCTCGCACGTCCGCTGCTTTCCTACGTTGGTCGCTTCTCTGTTTAATAAGATTACAAGAGAGGTACTTTTTCTATATTTAGGCAACGAAAGAACAAAGGGTTTCTTGGACATATATATATAGAAACATATATACCCTAACCTTAGCTTGGAAGAATATTTGAAATGACGACATTCCTTCTTGTTTTTTCCGGTGTCATGAGAGGATAAGGTTGGAGAAAGGTTCATCAATTATCAAATAGATGGGGAATTGCGTATTTTAGAACACATAAAGCGAACATGAGAGAGATCACAAGGTAAACATATTGGAAAAGCATGCACGCAAAGCTTACGGGCCACCAACGTCTGATCTATAGATGAATAATTATTAATCATTCACTTGGCACAACAAAGTTATCTAACTTCATACGCCATAAAACTATCATGAATTTTTCAATGTATGTTTTCCGTTTGAGAAAAAAATTTGGTGTATCTTTATTTTTTTGGGACTATCTTCTAGTTCATGTTTATATACATGGAAGATGACTACATGTTATATGAACCACACCATCCAGACATCAAGAAAAATATAATTCATACATTAAGGAAGACCCACACACATTATAATTACCTAGGTCTCAATATTTGGAGATGCACCGTCCAAGATTTGAATTCAGAATCTCTGATAACTGAGCAAAGGAAAATAACTATTCGAACAAGTCCAAGATTATTATTGGTGCAATATCCAGTATGGATGTACTACCCTCTATACTCATAATTGTAACAACCAGGACCTCACCCAAAATGGCTAGCCAAAAGATATTATTTGGGTTTCTTGATCCAGTATTAGTACTCAAGATCTACCCAGCAAATAACTGATGTGGGACTAAACACACGTCCACACGGGTCGTCACATACTCCCTCCGTTTAAACCATGACGTCTTCGTCAGGCTAAGGGTTCAAATTCATTCAAATCTAATCACAAACACCATGATCGGGCCGTGGTCAGCTCTTAATGGATCCGTGCTGCAGTGTACCCTATTCCACATTGGTTATGGGCCGGGTCCGCTCTGATACTATTTGTAATAAATCAGGATCTCACCTAAAATAACTAGCCGGAAGATATAAGTATCCAAGATCTATTCAGCATTACACCGATGTGGGACTAAACACACGTCCGTACGGATGCTCACAATAATTATCCTAGAAGCTTGTAAAAAATGGTTGAAAATTTTGCTAGCATCTTTGTATCCATTTTAGTCCTTCTATAGTCGCCTACTTTCGCGCTCATTTTAGACGATAGTATCCTTTACCATTGGGTCATCTTGGGAATTGCTTAGAGTTGGTGTGATGCTGTACTTACGATAACTTCTAGTAATACAGCCCTAAGTCACAAACATTTTACAAATGATATGCTTTGTTTCCTTGACAAAAATATGACATTTTTATTTTTTAAAGACATGCTTGGAAATATTTCTGAACTGTACGCTCTACTCTCTCTTTCGAGTTCCAAGAAGGAAGAGAACTCTATTGGGGTCTCGTCAATATTCATGGTCAACATTCCCCAGAAAGTTTTATTACTTGGAGGGTGGTGGTTTTGCCAGAGATTCTAAAGCCATGTACGTACTGACGTACTGTTGCACCAAGCTTTAACTATTTGATATTCTCCTTTGCATGCCACGTCTCTAGCCTTAAGTACAAAGAAAAGGAGACGCCCTCTGGAAAAGCGGTGGCCAAGAGATGCCTTTCAATAGTCTAAAAGCATTAAGGTTGAAAACAGGCAAAGCAAAACGAAAGGTTTGAAATAAAAGAACAAGGAAAAATAAAGATGAGATGCTGTGTTACTTCAGTGGATACAGTGGCAACGGACAGCCAAAGAAAGATCTGCTTTTCTTATGCGAATCCACCATTAGATTGCACAATGATTGCTTCAAGATCCATACATACATATGAATGAAAAGCTTTGAAGCGCTTTAAAATTTATAGGCGAAGAAGACCGGCCATCTTTTTGTGAGAAAGATACAACCCAAACCAGAGGCAATGCGTGAAGTGGATGAAGATGGCAAATCATGTTGGACTATCTGATTGTCTGGTGCAGGATCTGGCGCCGTACATGCCACCTCGAAACGTGAAAGATATAGGTTGAGAATATACAGTGTAATGCATCTCTGCAGAGAGAAGCATTATTCTGTAATTTTTTCCGGGCAGCACCACCATGACACAGAAAACAAAACAAACGACGATGTGAATTAGAACCAATAATTAGAGGAAGAAATCTGTCTCGATTGGAAGTTATATCTCCTGTCACAAAATATTAGGCTATTTAGTTCTCGAAAAAAAAAAGGCTACCAGATGCATGCAGCTGTCCTTCAACTTGTATTATGTCCATTTATCATACTTTAAACAGCCAAAGTTGATAAGATTAATTAGTTAGGTAGAGATGGCAAGTTCTAAGACAACCGAATAATCTGAAGCCAAATCGTTGCAGGACTTTTTTTTTTTTTTTTTTGCTAGAGCGGATGGCTCGTATACATCTAGTATGGATGCACCTAAAAGGTCAAAAAATAACAAATCTCAGAGTGCTCAAAGTAGCTCCTTTTTTTCAACCCACAACCCTCCCTCCCCACTATAGTTAGCCACTTACGAAACTACCTAATCCACGGCTTCGTTAGTCTTCTGTAGACATGCTTGGCCGGGAAAGCAACATCATTATTCACCATAGCTTGAATGTCCTGGGGAAGGGGGTGACATCCCTCTCTCCCCGTGCTACCAGTGCTCTGTAGACCAGCCAATCATTGTGGCCAAGTCGCCCGCAAGAAGGACTGCTTTGGCCCGTAAAATACGCTGTTGCAGGATAAATTTTGCTTGCCGCTCGGTTACAGCTCAAGCAATAGAAACATACAAATCAAATTGGATTTAGGGGCCACACTAATAGGAATCAGGTATAATATTCGGTTCCAGCAACAATAGTCCACTACTTGTAGAGCTATGCACCAGTTGGGCCCATACAGCTTAATAATTAATATAGGACCCAAGACTCCTATCATCGTAACTTGCCGTGGTTTCTGCTTCTCAGTATTTTATGAAGCTTGAAACAAGGGTTTCCCATAACAATCTCACTTAAAGTTTATGTAACAAGTTTACTTAATATATAAATATGGTAGACCACATATATGATAAAGAATTTCCAGGTATCTTCTTCATGTGCTTTCTTAGGGTAAAAAAACGTGCATGGAACTTCTATGTTTGTGCATTGGTTTCCCCCTCAGGCACAATAGGCAATAGATTCCCTCTAGATCTAGTGAAGGCAATGTAACTTTCTCTTATTAATAAGAGAAAATGCCTAGTGTTAGGTTTCGCATCTAGTACAATGATATCGGGATACTCATCTCAATAATGAGCATTAGCTAATATATGAGACTTATAGTATATAATAATGTCACAAAGGAGGGTAGCCAATTAAGGACAAAATTTTCATTGATAAGATGAGATGTTTCATGGAGTATTTGGAGAGGGTCCGGAGCCATTGATGATGTTTTGGAAAAAAGAGAGAGAGAGAAATATCATGAAGCACTACTGCTCCCTTATACATTTATCCACTTATTTCTCTTCTCTTTGCCATGTCAAGCGGACAACTGAGAGGGTAAAATAGCGGCACTTGGTAGAATTACTTCCAATGACAAGCCAGAGATACTATTAAGAAAGGAGACAAGAAGAGATGCAGGCAAGTATCATATCACTGTGCCTGTTTTCAAAATAAAGTTTTTGTCCTCTAACTCCAGTCATGGCATCAAGCTCTTTGAGGTGGCAAGTGGGGTGACTTCCGGGCTTTTAGGGCCGGCGCACAGTGGAGTTTGTAACTTTGGCCTCGTGATCTAACCCGGACACCTCACCAAAAGGATGAAAAGAGACGGTGCCACCGCTCGGAAAGGAATATGAGCGCGGCCAGAAGAAGACAAGAGGGAGGGATGCGTCTCCGAGGAAGGAGTTAAGAAGAAAAGAGTATAAAAAGGAAAAGGAGGTTCTCAGAAAGGACACGGCGCCTGAGACAAGGATTGTAAGCAGGGTACGGCTCCGGAGACACCACAAACCTCACCGTATTTTAAGCCCCCTGAAACCCGCCCCGGCTCGGCGTTTTAGGCCTGCCAATGGAGGGCTTTGTTTATGCGCCCAAGGCAAAGGTTAGGAGGCAAAAACAACTGGAGAGAATGAGCTCTACTTTTTGTGCGTTATCGTAATGCAGTGTGGGCTCCTCATTGTTGGAGAAACGTAGGAACAGCAACTTCTGTTTGCCGTATCCTTCTACTAATCAATCATTAACAAATAACAGGTCTATGACCTAGGTCTTGGCTGCTTGTCGAGTAGATAGTTAAGAGTACAAATGCCAAGGTTTATCTTGAAACCTTTGGGTGGTAATAATGCAAGGTTTACATCTAAATTCAGCTCCCATAAAATTTATTGATTTTGCAAGCAATAACGGGTAAAGCTTTACCTACATCGTTCTCAGAATACTGATACACTCATGTCCTACAGTTCCCCCCCGAAATTATTTATTCTGATGACACTAATGATAGAGGCATCATTGTTCTAGCTACATACCATATTTGCTCAAAGTGCTTTATATTATTAATCTTTACAAGTTGCTTGTTGCCTATATTATGAACTAAATAATTGCTTTACAAGTTGCTTATTCCATCGATGAGGTCTATTTTTGGCTAACTTGGATTGAGCTTGGATCAGTTGTATGTCCAACATTTATTCCAAGGTGATATATTCACTTGAGGGGTGTTAATAGGCTATAGTTATATGAGCTTATGGCGAAGTTAGGTAAAAGTTCGATATATTGGAGTCCAATCTTTGAGAATAATTTTGTTAGGTCATGATAGGTCAAGCTGGGTATTATTTAGTATATTTAAGTTTATCGATGAGAACCTCGCCTGATCGACCTCTAAGTATGACCTCTGGTTTCAGACGCATGCAAATTTGGATGCATGTACGTTAAATCTGGATCCACCTAACCTACACAACAATTAGATTGGCATTTAGATGAGTTGGGTCCATGTCTAATCGGCAAAGGTCCTCTTTTCTCAATATAAGGTTGGATTTTGTGAAGGTTTGGTCAAACTTTCATGGTCCCAGTACGTAGGACCGTACATATTAGGCTCTAATCCAAATTTGTGATTTGAGCCACACTTAGAAGTTAGGTTATGCCAAATTAATTTGATATTGGTCTTGGTTGAATATGATGCAGATCAAACCCATTTGCAACCATGCTCCTATAATTCCTCTCGCAAATAAAAGAAGCACTAGTGCGTAGGTTTTACAACAGCTCATGTCACATGATCGTAGTGATAATGTCATGTTAGTATTTTCCCCGTAAATGTTGCCTCATGAAGTACCATATATTTATTGGTTTGCTATTTTGAGTTTAAAACTAGCTATTAGATACAATTGCCAATCTGATAATACAAAGAAGAAACTAAGTATGTTTAAACTACTAGCTTTTTTTGCATAGATGCTACATTTTGGCCTTTGCAATTGTACCTGCCAATATGGAGCTAAAGCTTAAGATAGGGCCTCCTAACATCTCATACGTATGTGTTTTTCCAAGCTTCTGGAAAGAGAATTATGTTTTAGTTCCCTTCTTTCATTGATGGTTAAATGCAATTCATGCTTGGTGAGCAGTAGATTTTCATTTCTATAAGTCAGAGCATAATGGAGGTGAAATGAAGGAGACTAATATTCAGTCCTATGTAGCAATTCATCATATTGCGACATGTTACTTTAAGTGAAAGATGCCTTGGCCCTTCTTCTTTTGAAATCATCTTATTCTAGTATGGGAGAGGCCATGATTTAAAAAAATAGACAGTCATTCTAATGTTAAAAATAGTGGTTATGATAGTTTATATCACCCCTACTATGTTGTGAATGTATATTTCCGACAGACAATAAGCACAATAGTCATCATGGATGTGAGAGACTAGTTGGGTGTGTTTTTAATCTTATATCAGTTGTATAACGAAGAAAATTTGGATACTTATACAAGACCAAGAAATCCAAATAAGATTTTTTGACTAGTCATTTTAGATGAGCGTTTGGATTGTTACAACTAGTATTGGAGAGAACCCGATCCATGGTCCATGTAGACTTGGGAACATTGCAACATGGGATCTTTTGAACTGACCATGGATCGATTATAATATTTATAATTAGCTTTGATTGAATTTAGAATTTAGAATTCTAGCCTAGCAAGGATGCAAAGGATTAAACAAAAGAAGTATGTGAGAGCCCGTATAAGTGTATACTTAGTTCTACATCGATTATGTATTTGAGAGATCTTAGATTTGGCTTTATCCAAACATGTTTGGTAAGCAACATCTGCTTTATCATGGTACTGACTATATAAGGCCACAAAATCTAAATAACATCTTTTTGACTAGCATTTTTGGTTGCTATAATATATATATATATATATATATAATATTATATTTAATATTTACATTCTTGAATATCTCTAGTGTACTAATACTCGAGCACAAAATTATATCTGCACTTTCAAATATTTGAGGCCATTACACTGTGGCACTAAAAATGTGTTTAATTTTCTTCGGGCAATTGATTTTGTCGTTCTTTTTTTTCAATCATGGATGCTCTGTAGCTTTAACGGTGTTACTAACTGTCCATGAAAATATGAGCTTACTAATCATATTTGGCCTTATTATGGAGTGAAACACGTACAAGCACTTGGTGGTATTGACCCATTGGTTGGCCCCCCTTCTCTTACCTATCAAACATTATTATAGCTTTTGTTGTTGTTGTTGTGGCCGACTCATTCCTCGTCACATCTCAATCCCATGTACCGGTGGAGTAATAAAAGATAAGAATGCCACCTATAACCCTAACCCTAGCCCTTCCTTCAACTCAAATTAAGAAATTAGTCTCTTCTTAATCCACTCCTTTTGTTCTGAATGCACTGCCACCACCTTTTGTGCCCCACTTTATGATAAAGCAAAAGCAGGAAAAAGCAAGGAAAAAAAATGAAAGTGAGGAAAAAGAAAATAAAGAAAGGAGGAGAGGAAGGAAGGAATACATAACAAAAGACTCCCCAACCCATGTAACCATTGCTTTTAACAGGGCCTGTGCTTTTTTCTCCCAAGCCTCATCCAAAGAAGGAAAAGAAGCAAAGCTTCTAAAGATTGACCTGAAGGTGGCTGAAAAGGGTGGGATCAAAAGAAGAAGGGTTGAGAGAGCAAGAGAGGCCAAAGGGTTGAGTTGAGGAATGAATAGAGGGGTGTTTCAGAGCTCTCTGGTGCAGCAGATCATGGGGGGGAACCCTAGCTGGAGGGGCATGAGTAATATGAGGCCACCCCCGGAACAGACTTCTCCTCTCCTACCCTCTTCTTCCTCATCCTCTTCTTCTTCAGTCTTCCCTCAGTACCACCAGCCTTCAAATTTCCTTCCCATGACCTCCTGGCATGACAACCCAGATCTACCAGAGTCATGGAGCCAGCTGTTACCGTAACGATCCTCTCTCTCTCTCTCTCCCCCACCCCCTCCCTAGCTCCCTATCTATGTGCATGGTGTCTGTTGTTGTATCTCTTTCCTTAATTTCCAATGGTTTTCATGTTCATGTTTAAAGATGAACCCGTACATGGATGCATCACGCTCGCCCAAGTCCTTCAAATCCTTTTCTTTTATTGTGGAAACTGGAAGAAAAATTAAAAAGAAAGCAATAACTTATTCTCTCAGTTTCTTCTTGATGAACGTTTCTGAAATATATAATGAGTGGTTTGTGTATGTTTACTTACCTCAAATCTTATCCTCTTTAGATATCCTTCTTTATCTAGCTTTTCTTTATCTCTGATCAATTCTTGCGAAATTCTGGCCATTTCCTCACACTGTCTACTGATATAGGAATAATTTTTGTTTTGGATTTTTTTTTCCTTTTTTTGGTGGATTTGATTCCAGGGGAGGACCTGTGGGGGAAGAGGAGAGATGTAGCTTCACTACTTTCCAAGCTAAAAAGATAGAGAATTGGGATGATCAGATGGTATACCCATCAACATGTGCATACATGATTGATGTAAAGCAGGAGAGTTCTGAAGGTGGATACGCTTATAGCCATGGAAATGGAGACATCCATGCTTCTAAGTCTCTTCTACCAGTTTCCTCTCCTAGATCTTGTGTTACGACTAGTTTCAGCAGCAACATGTTGGACTTCTCAAACAGCAAGGGAGAGAGGAGGCATCCCCCATCAGATCAGTCATCTGAGGTTGGATAAATATATCTGCGATTTTTGTTTGTTGTAAAATAAGAACTCTTTTTTCTTTTTCTTGAGAGTTCTGTTAGGGACTATCAAAGGTTGGCTTCATAATTGTAACGTGCTTCTGATATTGGTAAATTTTCACGATCTCTTTCTCTCTCTCTCTCAAAAACAGAAAAAAAAAATCATGCTATCTTAGGTTGGAATCTTTTTTCTAAAGGTTTTAAAACTTTTCATCGAAATTGTTAACAATATGTTCTCTTGCTAAGGGTGCAGTAGAATCATTCTCCTGCCATGGTTTCTTAAGTTTGATTTCAGGGAGACCTAGATATGGGCCCTCATTGATTTTTTTTGCTTTTTCCTTTCTCAAGTGCAACAGCACAGCAACTGGTGCAGCTTTCAAGAAGGCTAGGGTTCAAGGCCCCTCCTCAGCACACTCTACTTTCAAGGTTTATATCCTCTTATTGATATTAAATTTAGTGGATCCATGTATGCATAACTCTCTCTCTCTTCCCTTCTCTCTCTTCAATGTGAGATGCGGCTCATCTCTTTTGTTTTTTGAAGAACATGCAAACATGGTTATATATGGCATCGAAAGCACTGTTTTTCCATCAGAATAAAGATCAAAAGTTTGGCAATTCAGCTGATGACAATTTAGAGATATTGTCTTCTCTTGCATACTTTCAGGTGAGGAAGGAGAAGCTAGGGGATAGAATAACAGCCCTTCACCAGCTAGTCTCCCCATTTGGAAAGGTATTACCACTACCAATACAGCCTTTTTCAGATTTATAGATCGAGGTAGACACAGTTCAGCAGTATTTTCTACAGTCCCAGTTCCCTTTACTGATACAAGCTCTTCCAGTTCTTTTGACATATAAAACTATAAATCTATAGTTTTCCCCATCTCTTTTGCTTTGGTATTCAAATAAAGATCTGACATGGGGCTCCTTTTGCAGACTGACACTGCGTCTGTACTGCTAGAAGCCATTGGCTACATCAGATTCCTCCAGAGTCAAATCGAGGTCTAACCCCTCCTTCACCCCCTCTCTCTCTCTCTCTCTCTCGATCTCTCTCTCTCTCTGGTGCAGACCAACAGTGTTGTTTTATGTAGCATCTTTTAGTTATTGGTGTCTAGTATTGTCATGTGCTTTGGGAGATTATGCTGTCTCAGAGGCACTCACCCATCCCATTCTTTCATGTAGGCTCTGAGCTCCCCGTACTTCGGCAGTCGATCAGGGAACGTGAGGCAGCCTGTAAGTAACTAAAACATCACCACTCCCCTCCCCCCCTCCCAAGGCTGCTAGTACTATAACACCTCCCCCGGCTCCCCTTCTCCCCTTCTCTCTCTCTCTCTCTCTCTCTCTCACGCACACGCGCACACACACACACACGCGCACACAGTCACACGTGCATCAGTACACAAGGTGCACCCGTGCGTCAAACATTTTTGCACGCGAATGTTTTCTCAAGGTCCCACATATCAGAGATCGGTGGAAGTGAAAAATTTTAACATTTTGACTTGATTTATGATTTAAAGAAGCTTCACTAGCTACTTAAAATCCCAAATTTATTTGCATGGCTAGGAACACAATCGCTGTTTTTTTTACTTAGATGACTAAGAGAATCAAGAACCTTTTCTTTTTAGAAAAATATGGTCACGGTAATTCATTTAGAAGTCTTGGTAAATTCATGGATGAATGTGAGCTCACGTATGTGTAGCTCTTGACATTGTTGGATCTTTGGTATTGACTACTTCCATAATCACACTCATTTGCATATTCCACCATGAGATCATTGAGTATAAAGTCACATTAATATATCAGAAAAATTGGCATTTATGAGATATTTTCTTCATATATATATATATATATATATATATATATATATATGCTAGCTTGTAGTAATAGGTTTAGCAGATGATCTTTTCTTTACCACATTAACTACTTAGTAAATATAAGATTATTTTTGTTGAGTGTAGGAGAACTTCAAATTTTTTGCTTGAGGAAACAATCTTTTTCTTTTTCTTTTTATTTTTTGATAATAAGAGGAAACTATAATGTAATTTCGGACGTAGGAAAATGAGCAACTTAAAATTGCAACTTTCCACTTGAAATGACCTGGTCGCAAGGTTATGAGAATATTCTTTATAATAGCTTACAGCAACTTTATTTTAGCTTAGCAGCATTGGTAAGTTCAGTACACCACTGCAATAAATCTGCTCATATTAATATAGAAATCTGCAAAAAATGTAGAATATTTTTATATGATTCTCTAACTGTATATCACTGAACTTGGACCGCCACATAGGGTGCAATATTACCATGCTCAGGTTTAAATCAACATTAACATTTTTTTAGTTGTCTATGTAACCCACCATATTTTGCAAGATCTGAACTTTTCCAATTATCTCTTAGTTTGATACTGATTAGCGTACATTGTTATTTTTTAGGCACAAGGAGAAAGGAGTTGTATATTTCCAGAAGACCCTGGTCAGGTATACTTCATTGGATCCATGCCCTCCTCAAAAAAGCAAGCTAAGCCTTGTAATTAAAAAGAAGCGCATTAGTTCGCTCTCTCTTTACATCGAAAAGGCGTCCACGAACAAAGTTTTCAACTTTACAGCTTTTAGGCTCCCTTAAATATTTGAGATTACTAATATCTTATACTGCGATTCCTTCCACAGCTGTTGAATGACAATTGCACCAAGAAAAGAGGACCACCTGATCAGGTACTTTGCGTAACTTTAAAGCAGCTAATTCATTCGATTCAGTCATAATTATATGTGAATCCTATCTGGTGGTGTTTTGAATTGATTCACCTCAAAATTCCATTGTTCGTAATGCTAGGATGCCAATGATGAGCCAAAGAAGGATTTGAGGAGTAGAGGGCTTTGCCTCGTTCCAGTGTCCTGCACCTTGCATGTTGGGAGTGACAACGGAGCTGATTACTGGGCTCCATCTCTTGGTGGGGGTTTTCGATAGGTACAGCAACATCTCGGCACGCCTGAGGCTTTCCACGAGGACATAACATCATGAGCAGTCACTCTGCTAAAACTGAAGGCTGATTGCTCATGATGCTATGCACTATATATTCTAGGAGAGCAACTGTGCTAAGAAATCAGGATGGTGAGGACTTTATATATATATATATATACCTCATGATTTAAAGAGACATGCTTCTTTAGAACTCTACCTTGAACACTATGATGTATATTCAATTCCAGTTCTGTTGCAACTCCTCTTGAATGCTATCGACATGTAATTAGATATTAGGACTTAGATTTTGTCCTTTTCTCAGTCAAGAAAAGAGTTGAAGTTATCCTACTTAATTTTGATTAGTACTGCTCATATCTCTAGGAGGCAGTAGCATGGTTTGCCCAATCAGAATCAATAGCAATGGTAGTAATTAAATTCTAGTTTTGTTTATCCATGCAGCTCACTTTTGCTTTTTTGAAATTTCATGAATGGTTAATTATGATCATGGAGTGTACCTAGCTGCAATAAAGAACTTTATACTAGTAACAATGATGACAATGTTTTCTAGAGGGGCCATGCCTTCTTAGATGTTTGGAGCTAAGATGACCTTGGTTTTTCGTGTAGAATACCTGCAATCAAGTATTTACACTAGTAAAAAAAATATGAAAATAATTTATAGAGGGTCTGTGCCTTTTTTGATGTTTTTGCAAAATTTCCAAGATCACACATATGAATTTAGAACAATGAATTTAATAAAATTACATCATACTTGTGTTAATCCTAGCCATGTATGCAATTCGCACGAGCAATTGGTATTCATGTAAGTGTTTTCTTGAATGTTGTAGCTAGATCTTCCTCTTCTTCTCCTGACTAAATGATGGCTCTTAATTGGACAGGAGCCGAGAAGGGACCTAGTCTTTATATAATTAATCCAACAAGCCCTCCCATTACGGGCTGCTATTGGACATCACAAGCCTATACTAATTCACCCAACCATATCAAAAGAGGAGAGAAGACATACAGGCTTCAATTTCTTGTGTAAGGAAGAAATTACTAATGGGCAAAAGACTATAGGCTAAGTGGCTAAATCTAAGCTTGGGGCCCTGCATTCTTCTGCAAGTTGTTTCAGATGCCACTTAGATGTACAATAGGCCCTCTAACAATTAAGCATCATGGTGCAAAAGCTAATGCAGATCATACATTAATTGATTCAAAGTAACAAGTATGCACTGATTTCTTAGTTTCTTTTTTGGCACTGGAGAAGCATATCACAAATGGTTGAAACGTCATCAGACTTCCAAATAAAAAAAAAAATCTTCAATTATTAAATGAAGTCTTACAAAAAGAGTCATAAAAGAAATATTTTTTTAGCCAAAATCGCATACCAGTATATGCGCCGTCAAACTTCTGCTCAACTTGGAACATCTTTTATCATTTTCTTTTGACCTTTTCGGGCAAAACCAGTAATCTCAGGTAGGACTCAGCTTATTTTCATTGCGAGGGATAGCAGTCATTGGGTTCATGTCGGATTGGATCGAGCTGAGCTCATATATCATGGCTCATAGGGCTTGACCCGAACCTAACTTGGCCGGCCAGCATGTCCGACCTGTAGCCAACCCACCAACTTATTTGATTAGCTAGCTAGGTATGGTGCAAATAATGGGTTTTATTTTATGAGACAAGAACATGAATTTTTTAGAAAAAAAGATTTGCTTCATTATGTTGAGAGCCTCGAATTTAATCTCCATGTCTACAAGATTTAATTTGGAGCATGTTTACCCAAAAACCCTTAAATTGTTCCACAAAAAATCATTATGAAATTGACCCTTTTTGTACCATTAAAGCAAATGAAAAATAAAATGGAATTAGAGAATTTAAGGACAAGATGGATCTGACTAGATTTTTATAAAAACTTTACAATAATCTAGATTTTAATTTTCTGATCGATTCTATGGCCATCATCCATCCTACTGTCATCTTCCTCTAGCCGCTCTTCATTCATCAATGGAGGCGGTGCAATATCCACCTATTTATGAGCTAAAGGCTAATGCTC